>NC_137035.1:3430000-3525000 GCF_032717465.1 Coenobita brevimanus
ATTGGCCTCTTGTGGGATTTAGGCTACAAGGAAGCTGAGAATATCGACACTGATAATTTTCGTAGTATTAGTAGCGTTTTCAGTAGGTAAATATCGTGTGAAAATAGCTTTGATAAATATGAAGTACTTACCGAATGTTATGCTTCGATTTAGGCGGAAATAAGGAAAGTATAATATCAAAGACCATTGAGTATTTCACAGAAAATTTGCGTATTATTTTCTTATTTGAGGATAAATCGAATCATAACATTGTTCAGCAAGTACTCCTTATTATGTTAAAGCAATTTTCACACGGTATTTTGCTATTTCAAATACGATTTATGCTGATATTGCAAAAATTATCATTGTCGATATTTTCAACTTCTAACCCTAATTTGAAACGTTTCCCTTAATAGTAATAAAATCGGCTGTAAATACGAAGAATAAATGTAAAAAATGATAGGCATAACAGTGAATGTAAATGTAAATCACTGAAGTATTAATTCTATGAAGGTCCATGGTCTTGAATGCTAGGGAAGTTCTGTAGCACCTTTTCCTTGGTGATTTATTTCCCACATTACGTCCATTCTACATATTTATATCGCCTTTATCCACACATGGTTTGCATCTATAAGGTACGAGATGTTACCAAAGTGGAATGTGCTGTTTAAATCACTTAGGACATGATGTTGCGAAATCTCCAAAACTATTGTCTTTGTCCATGCCGCCTTCAGTATAAACAGATTCTGAAGGTCGGATTTCTCTTGCCTTCCTCCTTCTTTCTTTCTTTCTCTCCTTCGTTCGTTCGTTCCCTCCTTCTTTCCTTCCTTCTTTCCGTCTATCCATCGTTCCTTCTATTCATCATTCCATCATTCCTACCTTCATTTCTTTCTGCCTTCCTTCCATCCTTCCTTCCTTTTTTCCTTCCTTCCTTCCTTCCTTCCTACCTTCCTTCCTTCTTCCCTCCAGCCCCATCGGCTAAGTAGGCTTCGTGTCACTTCTTCTTTAGCGATTTATTTTGCATCTTAAGCCTTATTACTTTTTCCAGTACGTTTACCCCAACCTGACAAAGATTCGTAACCCCTTCAGTTGGTGGCCAATTGTAGTCAGATTAGAGGGTTAATTTATACTCTTTTTACTCTAACTTGGCCTAAACTTGCCCTCTCTCCAACTTGAATATTGATATGTAACAAGAGATTGACGCTAGAATATGATGCTAGTCACGAAGTAGTGCAATGAAAATGATGCAGAGCCGTAGTATTGTCTTTTCCTGTCACTGAGGTATGGGATATGAGCTGCAAAAGGACGAAAATCTGGGCCAAGTTAAAGCAAATGTGCTATAGACCTTTTATTTTATTTTTATCTTATTTATTTATTTTTTTTTTGTAAACTGTTGTGCAAAAATGAGTGACCTAAACCCGAGAGTGCTGATATTGGCAACATTGACCCTCTCATGCTCAGGGTAAGTTTAGTGTTTTATTCTAGTTGATCCCAGACGACGATACGCAACCGAAAGACGATGATATGCAACCGAAAGACGATGATATGCAACGGAAAGGCGATGATATGGAAAGACGATGATATGCAACCAAAAGACGATGATACCAACCGAAATACGATGATATGCAACCGGAAGACTGATATGCAAGCGAAAGACGATGGTATGAAAAAATGATGATATGGAACCAAAAGTCGATGATGTGGAGAGACGATGATATGCAACCGGAAGACGATGATAAGCAACCGAAAGACGATGATAAGCAACCGAGAGTGAGTCGTAGGAGCCCTGAGAGTGATAGAAATGTCACACTTGTACTCCAGTCTGTTACCTAAACAGTTATGGCGAGGATCAAGGTGAGACAAAAGCAGTGCAGGTGCAGAGTCATAATTATTTACCTCCCCGAACGAATTTGGTGTGTGTGTGTGTGTGTGTGTGTGTGTGTGTGTGTGTGTGTGTGTGTGTGTGTGTGTGTGTGTGTGTGGTCATATTTACCTCCCATAACGAGGCTGGTGGAGGATATGTGTGTGTGTGTGTGTGTGTGTGTGTGTGTGTGTGTGTGTGTGTGTAAAAGCTATATCAGAAAGTTGTTATCGGATTTTAACTAAATTTGGTGGATTGGTGAACAGTGCGTCAAGGAAGAGTTGATTAGATTTTGGGGTTGGTCCTGAACTGGATAAATAATAATGAATTTTATTCGCGCCGACGGAGGTATGCCTTCTCAGAGCTTGTGTAACGGGGCAGACTAAGACCGTAGAATTAATTACCTCCACCAGCGACATTGAACAAAGGTTGGTTTATAAGTCATTGTTATTGGCTTTGGAAGGGGTATGCGCGCTCTGAATGTTTTCAGGTTCGAGGCCTATATTCTCGTTAGGTGAGCAGATCCATAAATTGCGCACTCCCGTCTTGTGCGTTGTGGGGACGGCTCATTCTGCGGGTATGGGATGCGCAGACATACTGTTTCATGAAATTGCTAATCAACCATTCAGTTAGTGGTCTTGAAATGCGACACTATAGAGAATGAAAGCGGTTATGGTAAGTAGACAATGATGTTAGCTAAGAATGGAGAACGCAATATACGGAGCACTCTGTTTCTGTTTCTGTTAGGCTAATATATTTTGTATGATATGCATGCACACTATGTATAGCAAAAAACAAATAAAACAAAGTGAATACTAAACACGATGGTGTGTTGCATACCAAATAAATCGCTAAGGAAAAGGTGCTAAGAATCCTTAAGGAGCTTTGGAGACTTTGTAGCATCTTTTCCTCTGCGATTTATTTTACCCATTGCCCCTTAATATCTTTTTGTCTATCTATCTATCTGTTGCTGGACGCCTTAATCCCGTAAGGGGTGGCCACAAACAAATCGCCTCCATGTCGCCCTGTCCCCCGCCATTTCACTGCCGTGCTCCCAGCTCACACCCCCCTCTCTCATATACCTCTCCACTCCGTCCTTCCATCTCATCTGTTTGTATGCCACTGATATTAACTAAGTCGATGTTTAAACGATATTAATGACGTAGTAGGCAAAATAAACTGCTAAGGAAGAGGTGTTTACAAAATTTCCAAAGCCACTTAGCATACGAACCTATATCACAAGTCATTTTCGTAGAGAGGAGGTAAAATATGGGATTTGTACAATATAATAATGTAATTCTAACTTCAGAATAAAGAAAATAGGCCGTTAGTAGTATAAAAGAAAACTAGTATGTAAGAGAATTTCAGGAATAACTATAACTTCTTGGCTGATCTTCCTTATTGTTAACAATTATGTGCAAGTTCTAGTACTGGGAAACGTTATCTCTGAAGGCCAGGCAGGACTGTGGGGCTGCCCTACAGGTAGCCTACAGTACAGTGCAGTACAGTTTATACACCGTGTAGAGATTCGGCGCCGCCCCCTTCTGAAAGACAGCGCCTCACCAGGGTCAAACCAGGATCCTTACTCACGGCGAGGTGTAGGGAAATATGAGAATGTTTGGCTCCCAGGAAGACTGCAACTGCTTCGCTCCACCCAGAGTGCAGAGCGCCACCACTTGTAGGCCCCTCGTCATCAGTTGATATCCTGGCTTGGTTAACTATTTTATATCAAGACTTTATTGTTCATCCCGGTGTATGGGGATGTTCTCACCCTCTTCCCTGATTTCCCTTGCCCCTGACGCCATAATTTATCTCTGATAAATTAAGTGTCGTAACCTTTGCTAGTCATGTTCGTAAAATTCTACGGTATTTACAAGCCATGTTTCATAGTTAATACCTTCAGACAGAGGATGTTTCTGTGTCCATTATTCTAAGTGATATTGAATTCTTCGTAGCAGCCCTTCCTCGGCTATTTATTTTTCTCGGCTATTAATTTTTGCATATTACGCTTTAACATTCCCTTCTGTATTTCTTTAATAACGACGTAGTTTTCATCCATAAAAACAAGTGAATATTGAGGCACAAAATACAACAAATCGCTTTGAAAAAGGTGTTACGAAATAAAAAAAAAAAATCACTTCCAGTACCCTGCTGAGATATTCTTGCTGCTGCCAGACGATTTTATTCAGCTTATGAGACTAGGAGAGAAAGGTTAATGAAGGCTGTATCTAACCCCCCCCCCAGTTCAAAAGGTAACTCCTAAGCTGAATAAAATCGTCTGGAGATAGCAAGAATAAAATAGAAAATAAAATAGAAAATAGGTCATTGAGGGGAAGGGGTTGATGACTATGTAAGGAGGAAATTGCTAACTTGTATATATAGGGGTGTAAATGGAGGTAATTATTCTCTCTCTCTCTCTCTCTCTCTCTCTCTCTCTCTCTCTCTCTCTCTCTCTCTCTCTATCTATCTATCTCACACCCACACACACACACACCATTCTTTCCTTCCTTGTCGCTCCTTATTGTTTACCCCCCCCCTCTCTCTCTCTCTCTCTCTTTCTCTCTCTCTCTCTCTCTTGCATGATTAGTCAAGTCATCAGCATCCAGCCAACTCGCACGTAGCCCCACAAGCGAGTAGCCTAGACTAGCCGAGGTCAATGTGGACTACCATGAGAGAGAGAGAGAGAGAGAGAGAGAGAGAGAGAGAGAGAGAGAGAGAGAGAGAGAGAGAGAGAGGCCTAGACTAGCCGAGGTGAATGTGAACTACCATGAGAGAGAGAGAGAGAGAGAGAGAGAGAGAGAGAGAGAGAGAGAGAGAGAGAGAGAGAATTAAAACGAATAAACGGTCTTAATAAATATCGTTCAGTTATTGGATCGTGTAGAAGGAGAGAGAGGGGGCGGGATGAAAGCAAATAAACTGTCAATAAATATAGTTCACTTACTGGATTGTGTGGGAGAGAGAGAGAGAGAGAGAGAGACAGACAGACAGACAGACAGACAGACAGACAAACAGACAGACAGACAGAGGTTGGTCCATATACATAACGCTCCTTTGCCATTCTTCTGGGCGATTTCTTATGTGTTATTGGGACTGCTCATTTAGCGTTATCAGTGTCTACCCTGCATCTTTTATCCATTTCTACTCCCACCGCTACACCCACACCCACACCAGCAGACTGAGCCGTCCCCACAAAACAAAAGATCCCGCAAGGTGTTTGTATTTTTTTTTTTTTTTCGTTTAAGGAACTTGTCCACGCCCACAACGCTAAAACTAAGCCGTGGTTGCTTGAATTTCGATGAGGCTTAGGAACGAGTCTCCTTGGTTACTAGTCAAATTAACCTACAGTATAACACCTAGCCGTCAAATGAGCTAGAAGGAGTTGGATATCTTTGCCAGGTGCACAAAATTCGGTGAGCCTTAGTTGAAGATTCGAAATAAGTCTCCTTGGTTACTAGTCAAATCATTCTCCAGTCTAGCAACACGTGGCCATCATATGAGCAAGGGGTTAGAAATATATGAGGTGAGAGTAAATGCACTATACTCTGTTCACTGTAATTTCACCTAGATTTTCGTCATTTTGCAACTTACTTCAGATAGCTCACTGACAGATAAAATACAGTACTACGGCTCTACATCCTTTCCATAGCACTGCTTCGTGACTAGCATCATATTCAAGTGGTAATCTATTGCTACATCTTGGTATCCAAAGCAGAAAGATGTCAATTTTAAGCCAAGTTAGAGTTAAAAGAGTATAGTCAAATCAACCCTCCAGTCCCAGGGTAAAGAAAGCTCCCTAACACCTCGTCTTTAGCGATTTATTTTTGGATATGGCTGGTTAATATCTTTTTTTGCGTTATTGTGCAAAGTATGGCGATATTAGGATGATTTATGGAGCACGGATATGGTCGGTAAGGTGTAGTAAGCAAAATAAGTTGCTGAAGGAAAGGTGATAGGGAGGACACACACACACACACACACACACACACACACACACACACACACACACACACACACCTGAATAAAATTTATAGAAGTTGTAGATGCTTCCCATGGACGAGAGAAAATAAATGCCAAGTTATTTATTTCATTTTCTTCCTTTCCAGGAAGAAGAGAGACGTGGACTTTTTCCGCTGGTGTACGTGATCTTGGCAACACGTACCCAGCCCCCCCAGCCCGTGTACGTGACCGGAAATAAGTACACAACTGAGAGGACTAATGGACGGATGTGTGTGTTGACCTTGCCACAACAAAACAAGAAGGAGGAGGAGGAGGAGGAGGAGGAGAAATGTAAGGAGGAGGAGTGTAGTAATAGTAGTAGTAGTCGTAGTAGTAGTAGTAGTAGTAGTAGTAGGATGATAATGATAGTGTAGAAGGTAGAAGAGGAGGAGAAGAAGAAGTAGAAGAACTATATTGATCCCTATCGAGTGTGCACGTGAATCACTGAGGCACACCAAGAGTATTTCTAAGTTTCAGTCTGCCTCTAGAATACAACCATCAACCGTCAAAACTTCGGTCAGATCCCTACTTGTCCTGCTGGGTGAAGAGGGACAAGGGGAGGTGAAAAGAAAGAAATGGTGCGGAGGGAGGGCATCCAGACGTCGTAAGAAATATTTGGGATCGAATTCTGGTCTGCTTAGATGGCTTCGTAACATCTCTTTCTTACCGATTTATTTCATCTTGTTGGCAGAGATGCAGCCGGGGATTTCTGCTGTCCTGTTATGAGAACGTTCCTTAGCTCCCTTCCTATCCCCCGAGAGGAGGATGGTGGACTGCCGGAGAAGAGCAACTTCAGCCTGCAGTCCACTGTGTTCTCATTCAGATATAGGCTACCTGGAGGTATAACAGCAACAAATAATAATAATAATAATAATAATAATAATAATAATACCTCCTCTTCTTCCTACTGCTACTACTAATACTACTTCTAGGCCTCCTACCACTACGACTGCTAATATTACTACTACTACTACTATTGTAGGCCTTCTATCACTACGACTACTATTACTACTACTACTATTGTAGGCCTCCTACCACTATGACTACTACTACTACTACTACTACTCGACCCAATGTGGAAAGTGGCCAATTTCCAGGGTAAGACAGACAAAATGTATATTTCTGGGCATACACACCTGAACCCATGGTAAAATTGTTTTACAGTGTCTGAACCCCATTCTTAGCGGATTTTCCAAATACTGTATATTACATAATTCACAGATGTCTACGAGTATCTTTCTCTCTTTTGGGTGCTACCGTTTCCCTCATTCTGCTTTATAATCCATTCAACACCATTTCACCACATGTGTTCCTTTTATTTCTCTTCTCCTCTCTATGTCCGTACATACTCGTTACTTCCCACTCCCATACACCCCACTACCTCAGAGAAGGCTGCTTAGTGGTAATGAAGGTATTACTTTTGGTAAGTATACGGTAGCTTACTTCAGCAGCCCACATAAAAATACTTTATTACATAAATATCATTAATACATTACATAAATATTAATTAATATACAGTAGTACGTGTCTGCTGCATATTTATTTAGATTTTCCAGTCTCTCTCTCTCTCTCTCTCTCTCTCTGTACACTTCGCTGATGAATAAATGAAGGGAGAGGTTTACTGGAATAGTAAGATGGCGGAGCAGTTGCTTCTAAGGTTGACAGCCTTTCCGCCATTTTCCTATAGATGCCGCTGATGCTATTCCTCAGCTAAGCCCCTTCTGTACTATAAGGTTTTACTAGGGTCATGATCACATTAAATGGTTAATTTTATGTATTTTCATCGCTAATATTATTTTTCTATGACTACATCACATAAAGTGAGAAGGATTTACATCATTCCTTATGATACATTGATTAAATCATCAGTGATTAGGTCCAATTGTTGATCATTGGGGTTACCATTGCTACCGTACTTTAGCTGAGTCTGCAACTTTTTTTATTAATGCCAGTTTTGTGCAAAACAGAGTTGCTTGCACACCATGAAAGTCATCCATATTTATTCGTTGCGTAATTAAAGCACCAGTTTGCTTCTCATATTATGAAATAGTGCAAAATAAGGTCCGATATTTCGTCTCCAGAGCCTAGTACGGTACAATTGTGTGTTTACGTACCACGGGATCGGAGCGAAGGTGGCTGCATCTCCTGCTCCCAAGACGTCTCTCGTCATCCAGAGATCTTTTTGGCCAGCCTTGCCAGACAGGTGCCCTTGAAAGGATTGTAGAAGAGTAGTACAAGATGGTGACGGCAAGTAACAGGAACAGTGGTGAGGCGAAGGAGGACAAAAAGAGTGGTGGTTCTAATCCTAGCAACGGCCACGTCTCAGGCCAGCCCGACGACGGTGAAAAAGATGGAGGTACTGCTGTGTAGTTTTGCTAAATATAAATGATTAAATGCCTAACGTTGGTTATGATCAGAGTGAGCATGCTTCCTCAAGGTTTTATTTATTTATTTTTTTTCCTTAAATACACGTATGCGATATAGACCAGGGTGGATGCTGGTCTGAGTTGTCTTCTCTGCTTCATCTTGAAAGTCAGTGGAATGTGATATATAGTTTGGTATACCTGTGGTTTACATTACACTTTGTTTGAGTCTTTTTGGGTATATTGAATTTGAATAACTGGTCGGACCTAAATATAAGCAGTTGCTTGTTAGGTAAATTGCATTTTATGTTTCAGCCAAGAATTAGGTGCATCTTTTGGTAGATATTTAGAAGCTGTAGCTGGAATTCAGTATTTTATATGCATTGTTTGTTTAGATTTCATTATTTGCTAGCACTGTTCTTCTGCAGCACTTTGGCTGCAAAGAAACTCCTTACTTCATTTGAGGTCATTAGTATGCCCAGTAGGCTGATTCCCCAGTGGGATTTGCAACAGAATTACCATAGAAGAAAAGTCCTCACAGATAGTGAGATGTAAATGGGAGGCACTTCAATATATATATATATATATATATATATATATATATTATATATATATATATATATATATATATATATATATTATATATATACCTTGATCAAGTTAAGGGACCTTCTCAATGACTTTTTCATGTTTTTGAGACCTATTTTAGATATTAAGCTAACAACTGTTCCCTGTTACCAGTACCTTATCAGCTATTGATTATTGATTTTTTAATGTTTTGTAGTTTGTTGTTCAAAGAAAACAGACAGTGATTTTAATGTACCGATACATTATATGTCATTGATTTAAACAGCATTTCTGAATACCACTTCCATCCCAAGCGCGCAGTAACTCTCTAGTGCCAGGTACCGTACTTTAATCCCAGAGGAGGTGGTCACAGACAAGCCACAGTCGTGTCATCCAATCCTCTACCATCTTACTGCCCTTCCTTCAACTTACACCACCTTTATTCATATACTTCACCCTATCCCTCCACCGAATCCACAGTCTCCCCCCCCCTCTCTTCCCATCTACCTCACTCGTACGCTTTCCTGGTTAGTTTCTTATTATTACTTGACCAGATCATTTCAGGGCACTGTACTTTTAACTACGGTACCGTACTTTCCAGCTCTTCCACATCAACACCACAGTGCTCCTTTACTTCCTTATTTGTATGTCTCTCCATGAAACTCCATACCGGGTATGCTTCTCTGAAATAATTCATTTCTACTCCTTTCACTCCATAATGGCTTCATTCGAACAATGTCCAGATTTCACCTCCAGATGTTAGGATGGAGGGTGAAACTGTAGTATCTACCTCCCATTCATATAATTTTACAATTTTTTTTTCCCTCAGTCTATCTATCTATCTATAGCCCGACGCCCTAATCCTGCAAAGGGTGGCTGCAGACAAAATGCCTCCAAGTTGGTCTGTCACCCACCATTTGATTGCCTTCCCCCCAACTCATTCTCCCCTCCCTCATATACAGTACTGTACCTCTCAGCTCCATCCCTCCACCTCATCCTTGGTCTCCCCCTCCCTCTCCCTCCCTCTACTTCACCTACATACACCCTCTTAGTCAGTCTTTCGTTCTCCATTCCACATGTCCAAACCACCTCAGTGTATTTCTCCTAATTCTCTCAATCACGTCCACATCCACCCCACAACGTTCTTTCACTTCTTTTCGTCAACATGTCCCTCCACGTCACTCTACATGCTTCTCTCAGGTAACTCATTTCCACTGCTCTCACTCTTGACTTGTTCCCCTCTAGCAAGGTCCATGCCTCGCTTCCATACGTGAGGGTAGGGATCACAATACTGTCATGCAGTGACTTCTTAACTTCCATACTCGCCTCCCTATTTCTCATCACCGCTTTCAGTGAACCAACAATCTTTTTTCTCAAACATAACCTAATTATCATTATGATGGATTTAAAAAGTTTCAGAAATACCCGGTATGTAATTTTGAAGATCATACCATTGTTGGGTTTCAGGTGATTGGGCACTGTGGTCAGTCCGCCACCACCATACCTAATTTAACCTACACTAGCATAACCTGACTTAACTAACTTGGGAACAAAAGTGTTTCATGTCTGAATCAACTTTTTGACCTTTGGAGGATTCCATCAACGGTGTCGGCAGACTTAACTTAGTGCCCATGATAACATAAATGTAATTTCCTTGAAATTCCAGGTGTCATAAATGAATTACACAATTATGGTACAGTAGATGCTCTGTTTAATGACCACCGATGTGGTGGAAGCCCGAGATGAGGGAACTATGTTTTCCTGGTATTTTTGCCCTATTTAACGGAAAATTTCAGTTAAGCATAATTCCATTAAGGAAATCTGTAAACAATAATGCATTTCTGGGGGTATTAATTATGGGTTCAGACTGCTGTGTGTAGCATTGAGAGTTAGCATAGTTTGCTAGGTTAGGCTTGCCTTCAAGGATTTAGCAGAAAATAGTTTGAAATACAGGTATGCCCCAGCTTAACAATGCAGTTGGGTAAGTAAAATCCCATCGCTAGGCAGGGTATTTTATATCAGGGTAGATTTAACATGTAATGGATAGTGATGTGTTTTTGAGCCTTGGGTTCCCCCCCCCCCAACCAAATCCTATACCCACCCAAATGAGTCCCAAAACAAGTTTCTAGCTCACCTAAGCCCTTAAATAGCTTTAAAACAAGCTAAACTAAGCTAAAAGCAATTTATAACTCACCTAAACCTGAAAGTAAGATCAGAAAATTTTCAAATACGGTATAAGTCTGGAAAAATATCAGGCTTAGTAAACTGTACCCCAAAATGATAATGGTCACCCCACCTATGGTTAAAACACATTAATCTGAGTCTGAAATATCATAAAATCAGTATTAAAAAATCAAAACCCATCATTAAACCAGGGTTTGGCCATTGTTAGGTGAGGTATGGTGGTATTTCTATCCCCATAGTTAAGCCGGGGTATCGCATCCAGGGGTATCATATATCAAGGTATACCTGTACTGGAAAATTTTCCTTTATACTGGGTCTTGGTTACAGAACTCAATTTTGTGGAAAATTCGAGATAACAGAGTGGGGGTTGTCTGAATTTGTTCGTTAAATTGTGCATGCTGTACTTAATCCTTGTCATAACATTTCCTTTGTTAATAGGAGCTCCCATGCTGTTTGTCCTCATGGGGATCACAGTATTGTCATATAGTGACCACTTGTGTGATCACTTCCATTTTTCTATTTATAAAGTTAATATTTTGTGATAAGAAAGTAAGCTTGCATCACTCACAGCGACAGTTAGCCTACATAAAATACTTTGAAGCTGAGTGCAGTGAAACTGCACACACAGCCATTGCGATCAAATAGTTGACATTGTGAGTTTGGTGTGAGTGATATCCACTGAAGTGGTAGTGTTTTGACTGTCTCACCTCTGGCACAGCAAATACCATGAGTGGCAGTGAGCAGAGGCATTCGTTATGTTGCCTGTTAGATAATTCAGAAAAATAATTAGCCAGCAATTAGGAATGTTCTGACTTATGCCAACAAACTTGTTTTCCAACTAAATTTCTTATATTTGTTGTTTAGTTGTTTAGCTCTGCCATCTGTTGTGTAGCTATATAGGATGATGTAAAAGAAAAGGGGGATATTATCCAGCTTGTAGTCTTCAGTACAGTACTGTACCAGTAAATTCGTATCATAAGCAACAGTTTTTTTATGTTCGTTTCTGCTGTGAAGTCTGCATTAGTTTAAGAAAAATGGCCTCGTAAATCTCTGCAGACACCTGTAAAACTTATATGTTATATTTTCCCATATTTATCTTTGGGTACAAATTGTATGTGAGGTGGCAGGGGAGAGGGGGAGGGAGGGACCAGGGTTGAGGTGGAGGGATGGAGGTAGAGATCTGTGAGAGAGAGAGGGAGTGTAAGCTGGAGGGAGGTCAGCCAAATGGCAGAGGACTGGGTAATATTGGAACAATTTGTTTGTGGCCACCCCTTATGGGATTAAAATATTTGGCAATAGATAGAGAGATAGAAGTGTTTGGAAGAAGTTATGATAACTTAGAACACATTCCCTTTTATATGGGATGCCTGTACAGTTTTATGTATTCGTTGTCATAGTTATACTTTACTATATCCTTTGTGCTCTGACTTGGCCTAAAATTGCCATCTTTCTATCTTGAATGCAGAATTTTAACAATAGATTAACAATAAAACATGAAATGCAGTGGAAAGGGTATACAGCTGTGGCATGGTCTACTTCTACCACTCAGCTATGTGAAATAAGCTGCAAAAAAACGAAAATCGGGACCAAGTTAGAGTAAGAGGGGTATTGTATATATAGCCAAGTGAGGATCTATGGCAGGGATATCAGAAAAGTCTTAGGGCACCATAGACGGGACAAGAATCCACACCCCTGCCTTTTCAGAATGATGTGCTAACCATTTACACCACAGCAGCGCCCAGATCATCCGTTATGCCATTTGGAAGGGTTACAGTCCCTGATTTTCACTACATCTATGAATTGCTGAGTCAGCTTCTGTCTTGTAGCCATACATCTTACCTTTTCATGCATTCTTCATAGACCAAAACTTCATGTAACTGTTATATTGCAGACACTGGTATGCGTGTTGGCAAGGCATACCAGGCCGAGATACCATCCCTGCTACCTTCTCATGGTAGGTACTCTTATTAAGTTTTGCAGATCTTACTGAAGTCTCTTTACGGCCTTAACACAGTGATGTCCTTTTTGATAATGTTATAATTTTATGTCCTTTTTTTATTTTCTTGATATGCATTCTTCTTATGTACACACAGTTATATTCGTTTCAGAGACTCACACTTGTAGGGTTCAATGTGACCTTCATTAACCCCGGAACTGCTGTAGGGCTGTCCTAAATTGAGTAAAGGGTAACTAGAATAAGGAAATAATGACATCCTTGGGCAAATGTTAAAGGGATATTATGTGGCAAATAGTGTCATCAGAATTAGTAATAAAACACACTTGTGAGGTTCATGAAGGTCTTTTCTGAGCAACATGTCACTCTGCTGAGCTTTGTCAAGTTACTTGAGAAAATTAAGAGGAGTGAAACATTATTACTCAGTAATTACCTCCACAAAATGTGTTAAAGGGAATTTTACAGTGGAATCTCCTAAATTGCTCAGTCCCAAATAGCGGATTCATAATTCGCAGCAACAGTGCACAACATCAGTAACTCTTGGATATTAATGAAATTCGCAAATGCAGCCTCAAAAGTGACGCTTTTCCGATGCCTCACGTAATACATGCCACCATTACCTCAAGCTCACACGTCTAGCCAGGCATAAACTAATCGTAGTCAGGCATGGCAGTTACTAAACCAATCATATTCAAGCATAGCATTTACTATAAGCCAATCACAGCACTTCCCTCCCACACCAAGCATGAAGGGCTTGCGCGCTTGATGCCCTGGTGCCCGGCTCAGTGCATTGTCTCCTCCATTGTTAGCATGTGGTTTCGGTGTGGTTTACGAGAGGATTCCCCCCCCCCCCATGCTTCTCACCTACTCAGTGTTACCATGGCTGATTGTAACCCTCCTGAGCCTCAAACTTCTTCAAGGAAGGGGAGGAAGAAGGAGCCAATGTTAACATACATACACCCAAACATTAGATGTAATAAGGAGGACTGTTGGCGGTGAGAAGAAAGCCAAAGTTGCCCACGATTACGGACTAAACAAGGTAAATCTTTACCAGATGGGTGTGGCAGTTCCACCTATATTATAACAAACTCATGATCTCGTGCCATGTCAGTACGTATGCAACACAGATAGTTAACTGTTGAATTGTGCTTGCATGAAGTGAGTGGAAGAAAACAAAATACAGTATACCTATTTTGGGGTATTTAATGAAGCAGGCAGGTCACCCCTGGCAGTATATACCAACAAGCTCTCCAACTGGCCACGTTGTTTACGAACCACCACACCGAATGGACGTGTCAGTGTATCATGGGTCATGGATTCTAAATCCTTATTTATAGCTTTCAGAGGTAAGTTTATGAAAGTGTCCAGTAGCTGTGGTAATCTGGGAATAATAACAAGTAACTTGTGAAAGGCTTATTTCAATAGAAATTATGAAAAGCCCGTGCTTGTTAGGCACCGTAAAGAATTCATCTCAATGAATTGATGACTCTTATGGCAACTCGGAGGCAGCTGAGGGTGACAACAACATTGCTTCCATTGTCTCCACACTGGACTTTGAGGGGTTTCTGAGGTAGGTTTGTGAGGAGGAAGTGGCACAGAGGGAACAGCATGAGGCAACAGCACACTCGCCTCGTGCTGAGTGGCCGTAGGCCGCCACAAACCTAGGAACCTCTCCTCCCAACCCCATCCATTCAAGCAGTGTCATCAGTCAGAGTCAGGGAAGATCTGTTCATTCCTATTAAATATGCTTTACTAATTTCTTTTCCAGGCGTCAAGTATTCGCTGGTGACTAGTCTGATGTAGGTTTGGGGGTATGGGGGCAACTTTTCTGAGATGACAGACCCATAAGTAACTTTCCCCGTAAGATTAGTCATTTCTAACGTGCAGAATTCTCTAATTGTGGTATGTGCTCAGTCTCATAAAGCCACGATTTAGGAGATTCCACTGTATTTTTATGTTTTGTGAACCCCTACTCCCTGCCCCATCCATTCAAGCAGTGTCATCAGTCAGAGTTTGGTAAGAATTGTTCATTCCTATTAAATATACTTTACTAATTTCTTTTCCAGTGTTTGCTAGTGTTCGCTGGTGACCAGCTTGATGTAGGTTTGGGGGTAAAGGGGCAACTTTTCCGAGACCATAAGTAATTTTCCCCGCGGAATTCTCAAATTGCGGCATGTCTATCTATCTATCTATTGCCAGACGCCTCAATCCCGTTTGGGGTGGCCACAAACAAATTGCCTCCACGTCGTCCTGTCCCCCGCCATTTCACTGCCCTGCTCCCAACTCACACCCCCCTCTCTCATGTACCTCTCCACCCCATCCCTCCATCTCATCCTCGGCCTCCCCCTCCCTCTTCCCCCCTCCACCTCACTCTCATACACTCTCTTCGTCAGTCTTTCAACCTCCATCCTCTCCACATGGCCAAACCACCTCAGTGTGTTCCTCATAACACTTCCTATCACATCCACATCCACACCACAACGCTTCTTTATATCCTCATTCGTCAGCCAGTCTCTCCATGTGATTCCAGAGGCTCCTCTTAAATAACTCATTTGCACTGCTCTCACTCTTGACTTGTGTCCTTCCAACAATGTCCAAGCTTCACTTCCATACATTAGAGTTGGTATCACAATACTGTCATGTAGTAACTTTTTCACTTCCATGCTCACTTCCCTGTTTCTTATCACTGCTTTCAAAGAACCAGCAACCTTTCTTCGCTGCTGTACCCTTTTAAGCACTTCACCCTCCAAACCTCCATCCTTACTCATCACACTACCGAAGTACTTAAACGTACTCACATTTTCCAATTCCTCCCCATCCAACCTCGCTGTATATTCACTGACTTCACCTCTCTCAAAGACCATCACTTTACTCTTCCCTACATTCACCTTTAGATTCCATTTCTTGCACACTCTCCCAAACTCATCCACCAAGCCTTGCAGCTCCCCTTCATCTTCACTCAACAACACAGTATCATCTGCAGACAACAGTACAGGGAGTTTCCAGACACTATCCTCTCTCACCAGGGCCACTCCAACATCCACTACCCTACCTTGTACCTCTTTTATTACCCCATCCATGAACAGATTGAACAGCCGTGGAGACATGACACATCCTTGTTTCAACCCAACCTCCAAAGAGAAAAATTCACTTAGTTCACCATCCACACGCACTGCAGCCTTAGCACCATCATACATACTCTTCACAGCATTCAACAACTTTCCATCTACTCCATATAATCTTAATACTTTCCACAATCCTTGTCTATCCACCCTGTCATATGCTTTCTCCAAATCCATGAAAGCCGCATACAACTTCTTTCCCTTCACTAGAAACTTTTCCACTAAAAATCTAAGAATGAATATCTGATCTACACAACCTCTTCCCTTCCTAAAGCCTCCCTGTTCTTCTCCAACTAATTCCTCTGTTCTTTCTCTAACTCTGTCAATAAGTACCCTACCATACACTTTTCCTATTATACTAAGAAGACAAATGCCCCTATGATTGCCACACACTTCTTTTTCCCCTTTTCCTTTGTACAAGGGAATAATTATACCTGACTTCCAATCCTCCGGGACTCTACCTTCCTCTCAGGCCAATCTGCACATCTTCCACATCCATTCTGCTACAATCTCTCCCCCATGCTTCAGCATTTCACCACACACTCCATCAATTCCTGGTGCTTTCCCCAATTTAACTTTCTTCATTGCTTCCACAACTTCTATCCTACTGATTTCTTCCTGTCTTCTCACCTCCCTCCTTCTCCCAGCCATTCCCCAGCCACTTATACTCGCATTACTTCCATCCTGTACATTCAACAATTCCTTAAAGTGTTCTCTCCATCTGCTCACTTTTTCTTCCTTCTCCACTAGTAATCTACCCTTTTTATCTCTTGCTCCTCTGCTAACCTCACTTCCACCCTGTCTTACTCTCTTCACCTCTTTCCAGAACATCTTCTTACAGTCCCTCCACTTTACACTCAAATTCCTTCCAAATTCCTCATCCACTCTCTTCTTACTCTCTCTTACTAATCTTTTCACCTCTCTCTTTCTTTCTTAGTCTTATAAAGCCATGATTTAGTAGATTCCACTGTATTTTTATGTTATGTGTGACTATTAATGCATTATGTAGCATTATTTTGAGTGTCATACTGCATACTACAGTATGCAGTTGTTTTTGTAAGGGAGAGTCTGCATCTTGTGAATGGGCACAAGCAAGCACAAGCAAACAGACATTAGTTCATTAAATATGAATAACAGCTGAACATGGATGAACAAGATCTGATTCACTGGTTGTCCCGCATATCAGATTGTCAGAATTTGTCAGTTAAGCAGTCACGCATAGAGAACAGTCACCTTTGTGTGAGTTCTTTAAATTTATGTAAATTCCCCCTAATGCAGTTTTGTTATTATATTGTTGCATGGTATTCTTTCCAGCTGAATGGGGCCACTGAAGGTTTAAAATCCAAGGGAGGTTGAGGCATACTGCTATAACGTTTTACCTTAACTTACCCTAGATTTTTATCCTTTTTCAACATGTATCACATAGCACAATAGCAGAAATAGACAGCGTTATGACTCTACATCCTTCCCATAGCAGCTCTTCGTGAATATCAACACAGTACTTTAATGCTAATCTGTTGTTAAAAACTGAGTGTTCATGATGGAGGGATATATATTTTAAGGTCAGGTTAGTTAGTGTAAAACAAGTATAATATAGCCTCCCAAATATAAACATCCAGTTTCCAATAACTGCCACTTTCCAGCATATTTTTTCCTACAATAGGAGGATGTTGGTATCATCTGTCCTCACAAAATAATTGCATATTTGAAAACAGAGTTTATTGTGGACAAGCATAATAGCATATATATAACTGGTACTAATACAAGATACTTCAATACATTTACTGTTCGTGGTAATGTAGGTAATTTTTTTTTTCATTATTTTCTCGTAGTTATCATTATGATCCTACTTTCCAAAAGATTCCATTTTCCATAAGGCCTTTGGAACCAAGCACTTCGGATTTGGGAGTTTGTACTATATACTATCATTTGGGCAAATGCCTGGAAATGTCTGGACTCTTGCCTACCTCGGGGCCATTATGCTCCTGATGGGGAAGTAAAGTATGAACCAGTAAATTTTTTTCTTCCCTTAGAGAGACGACCGGAGCAGTGTCCTGAGCGTGCCTTGCTGGTGTGGGCCCCTAAAGTCGAGCTGAGCGAAGACAGTCGTGAGTATTGTATGTCCACCTCACCTTGTTTTACACTTCACTCTGAAATATTGATTGGACTTAAAATTCTCTAGAAGTGCTAACCCTTTTGTTAGTGTTGGGCGCCTGTTGGGTGCGTTAACAAATTACTCAAATCAAGGTGCTTGTGCTTGATGGTTGCAGTAACAAGTTACTCGAATCATTGATTTGTATCAGTGGCGTACCTGAGGGGGGGTGGGGGGGCTGTTTGAAACTGCCCCCCGGGCCCCCAAAAGCCTTAAAAATTTATAAGCTTTTTTATTTATATATATATATATATATATATATATATATATATATATCATCCCGACAATCCCGGCTAAGATATTAGATAAGTTTTGAGAATTAGAGGGGCTAGGTGGAGGGGCCCCGTAAGGAACCTAGCCCCCCGGGCCCCCAAATCTCTAGGTACGCCCCTGATTTGTATGATTGAGTGCATTTGTTTGATATTATTTCAACCTCAGTGAACAGGTAGAGTATTTCCATTTCCAGTTTATAACATGTACAGAAATTGGTGATGGTTTTGAGTTTAATTAGATTTTATGCTTTAGTTCTTTGCTGCTGTAACTCCCACCTTATTTAATTGTAAGGTATTATTAGACAATTCACCAATAGAAGGGTTAAGCTCTGTTTCACATGGCATGGTCACAGCACAGTTTGATATAATTCTGCTATGCTGATATACGGCAGTATACTTCTAACTAAATGCTGTATAGCTACTTGTGATATATTGATGTTCAGATATTGGTATTAATCTCCTTCTACATTTTCAGCTGGTGTTTCCCTCCTCTTTTTCCATAGATATTTCAAAACAGGAAATACTTTCCCCTGTTTATCTCATATCCCTAGCTTCTTCCTTTCATTTCGCACACTAAGTTTCGGTTTGGTTTGAACTATTTGGTACCTTAAAGGATACATTTTTTTAACTACTGCTATTCTTTTTTCTCAGTATAACTATAAGGATCTTAATTACTTTTTTACTTTCTTCTGTTTCTTCTATTTTCAGAAAATGAGTTTATGCTCATTTGTATTCAGTCATCTCTACTATATTCTTTTTTGTTTTGTTAACGTTGATATGTTTTCATGTTTTTCCATCCCAGGTAAAGTTTCCTCTGTCCTGGTGAAATGTAGTTTGTTGATGATTGAACTAACTATAACTGAATAGACACATTTATACTGGGTACTGTATGGTAGTACTCATACAGTCTCAGTACTGCTGTTCCCTGCTGCAGTAATCAAGTTTGTGTGTGTGTGTGTTCTTACCTAATTGTTCTTACCTAAGTGTATCTTTACAGGAATGAGTCAAGCTCGTATTGTCCCATGTCTTAGACCATATTTATCGTACATATCCTTAAATTTGTGAATTGTTTTGGCACACACTATTTCATTCGGTAGTGCATTCCATTGATCAATTGCTCTGTCTGGGAAACTGAATTTCCTTATGTCATTATCACCTCTCTTCTTATGCAGTTTTTTTGCAGTGTCCTCTTGCTGATGCTTCTCCATATGTTAAATAATCATTTATGTCTATTTTCTCCTTTCCTGATATGCACTTATATAGCATTATCATGTCACCTCTTTTCCTTCTCTCCTGTAGTGTTGGTAGATTCAGTTTATTTAGTCTTTCTTTGTAGCTTAGGTCCCTTAAGCTTGGTATCCATCTTGTAGCGGCCCTTTGAACTTTTTCAATCTTGTCTATATGCTTTTTGAGATGAGGACTCCAGACTATTGATGCATATTCCAGGGTTGGTCTAATGAATGATGTTATTATCCTTCTTAGCATGTCTTCATTTATGTATGTGAATGCTATTCTCATATTTGCAAGCAGTGTATACATGTTCCGTACCTTCTCGCTGATGTGGTCAGCCGGAGATGGTCTGTTATTGATAATCACACCTAGGTCTTTCTCTCTTTCTGATGTGTATAGGGTTTTATTTCCTAACTTATAATCCCAATCAGGTCTTTTTCCACTTTTACCAAACTTGATTACATGACACTTGTCCACATTGAATTCCATTTGCCATGTACTACTCCATTCATGAAGTTTATTCTTCTTGTAGCTCCCTACAAGAGTCTGTGCTAGTAATTCTCCTTTGTATTTTTGCATCATCTGCAAACATATTCAGATAGCTCTCATTTCCAGTGTTACTGTTTATATCATTTATGTGCACTAGAAACATGATTGGTGCCAGCACCGAACCCTGTGGTACTCCACTAGTCACTTCTTTCCATGATGAGTAGTTTCCTCTTAGTACTTTCCTCATTTCTCTTTTTATGAGAAAGTCTTGCATCCAACAAAACAGTTTGCCTCGAATTCCTCCTTCATGGTACAGCTTCCATAAAAGTCTTTGGTGTGGTACTGTGTCAAAAGCTTTCTTGAAATCTAAATAGATACTGTCCACCCATCCTTCCCTTTCCTGTATTGTGTTTGTTACTCTGTCATAATAGCTCAACAGATTAGTAACACATGATTTTCCTTTTCTGAAGCCAAACTGTCTTTCTGTTATCATACTGTGTTCTTCTAGATGAGATACCCAAGCTTTTCTTATAAGTTTTTCTAATACCTTGCTTACAACACTGGTCAGTGATACTGGTCGGTAGTTGAGAGGATTTTGTCTATTTCCTTTCTTGAATAAGGGGACTATATTTGCTTTTTTCCAAATATCAGGTAGTTTCCCTTGACTCAAGGATTTCTTGAAAATTAAAAATAATGGTTTACTTAACTCCTTTGCACATTCTCGTAACACCCAACATGAAATTTCATCAGGACCACTTGCTTTTCCTCTGTCTAATCTACTTAACTCCTCCTGTATTACTTTTTCTGCTATTTGTATATCTGGTAGTATGTGTGGACATGCGTGTTCCACATATTCCCTCTCAAAATTTTTTTCTTCTGTAAAAACTAATTGGAAATTCTTATTTAGTGCTTCACAAATATCTTTCTCTTGTGTATAAGTGATTCCCTCGTCCGTGATGGATTGTATTATATCTTTTACTTTGGTTTTGCTTCTGATATAGCTGTAAAACAGCTTTGGTTGATCACTACTTTTATTTATTATATCCTCCTCAAACTGTTTTTGGGCTTCCCTCCTTATTCTTGTATAGTCGTTTCTTGCCTGTTTGTAATTATTATACGCCCTTTCACTATTGTGTCTTCTGTATCTATTCCACAACAAATCTCTTCTTTCTTTTGATTTTTTACATTCTGTATTGAACCATTTCTGTATTTTCTTATCTGCTTCTTTGTGCTGTGGGATGTACTTCTGGACTCCTATTTCATAAAATTCACAAAAATTTTTATATACAGCATTTAAATCTTGTCCTCTAAGCTCATTTTCCCTGTCAACTTCTAAGAAGTACTTCTTTAGGTCTTGATAATTTCCCTTTTTATAGTTTAGTCTCTTTTTGTAACTGTCATTGCTGTTTACTATGTCATATGCTATCCTGAAGTTATAATTTAGTACTGCATGATCGCTTTTGCCGAGTGGAGGGTGATATATTAAACTGTCAGTGTCATTTTCTTGCCTAGTAAATATTAGATCTAGCACTGAAGGTACATCAAGTCCTCTTTTTCTAGTGGTTTCCCTCACATGTTGCGTTAAGAAAAACTCTTGTACGAGATCCAGGAGCTTTTGGTCCCAACAGCTTTCTTGGCTATTTATATCTAGAGTATTCCAATTTATATTTGTATTGAAATCCCCAGTTAGTATAATTCTTTCCGATTTCTCTTCCATTTTATGTAGCAAGGATCTTATACTCTGAATTGTACTCTCTGCCAGGTCCTCATATTCGTCTCTTTCCCATGTGTTTGATCTGGGTGGCATATACAAATTGGCTACAATTACTTTACCTTCAGATGTGTCGATCTCTACTGCAATCAGTTCTACTTGTGATGGTATATCTAGGTTTATTTCCTTGACTTTTAGATTTTTCTTAGTTAATATTATAATTCCTCCTCCTTTTTTTAAGTTTCTGTCTCTTCTCCATATATTGTATTCCTCTAAGTTTAGTATGTCATTGGATATCCTTGGTGTTAATTTTGTCTCAGTTAGGCATATTATTTGTGGTTCATTTTCTCTGACATAATCATTCATCTCTAGTAATTTAGATACCATTCCATCCACATTTGAGTACATCAACTTTATCATCTTGTTTATATACTTGTCATGACATGGTTCTACTAACTTCCTCCTTTTTCTTCCATCCTGTTTGTGTACCACTTTCGTACCTGCAATCCTATTACTTTGTTAAAAAAATTTCTTCTTGTCCTCTTCTGATCTTCCCTCATTGTTTGTTTTTGCTTCCTCCCTTTTCTCTTTCAGTAATTCCAGTTCCTCTTGTGTTAGGCATCTTTTTATCCATACATTTTTGAACTCTTCTTTTTCCATAAGATTCTTTGCATTTTTTAGTATCTCTTCCACAGTGTTTACACTCTGGAAAGTCACCTTTAGAGGTCTTGTCTTGCTTTTCTCGTATTTCCCAAGCCTTTTGTGTTCCTCTATGTCTTTACTACAGATTTCCTCTGATACTTCTTTCAGTAAGTTCATTACATTTGCCATCTCCTTTTTGTCTCTAGTGATTTTGTTTTTAATTTCTTCCTCTTCTATACCAGTGATTACTATTGATTTATTTATTTCTACTGAATCTCTGACTAACCTTGGATTGTTTTGGATTATTCTTTTCACTTCCTTTTTAATGTTTTTTTCCTCCACCCTTGTTTCTAAGTCTTTCTTTACTTTCACCATTTCAGCATACGTGGTTTCTACATCATTTTTGTAGCTTTGCACAGCTTCATTCACCTGTGTTATCTTCTCCTCAATATCACTGCTCTGGTCCATAAGACTGCTTGCCTGTCTAATTGTCTCTCTGTCATTTTTTAACTCCTCCATAACACTCTCGTGATTAACTACTGTACTTCCCATTTCACTCACTTTCTTCCTGAGGGTATTCAATTCCACTGTTAGTTCACTGATGGTTGTGTCTTTCTTATTGGCCTCCCTTCCCAGTTTTTCTATCTCTTCCTTTTGCAAGTGCATTTGCTTCTTTATTTCATCAATTTCATTTTTGAAAGCCATTTCTAGTTTGTGTACACGTTCAACCAGTCTATTGTGAGTCTCCACTTCAACCAGTTCTTGGTAGAAATCATCATTTTGCTTTTTACTTTTATCCCTTTTCTTTTCCAAATTTGTTTTACTGAAGTATGTATCCATTTTGTAATACTAAATGAAGAGTATGCACTTACACTTTCCGTGTTGCCGTAGTATAAACAAACCCAGCTGACTCAACGCATCGTGGTTCTTTGTTGTTTGATCAGTCTTATTTAAACTTATTATTTCTTTTCCTTTTAATAATGAAAAATCATTTAGTCTAACCTGGTACAGAGCTTGACTCATTCAAAGATACTTATTTAGGTAATGCCTCTGGCCGTGTTGAGCTGGTATGGAGAGCCGGTAAAAGACGTCTTCCTCCGACGATGCCGTGTGTGTGTGTGTGTGTGTGTGTGTGTGTGTGTGTGTGTGTGTGTGTGTGTGTGTGTGTGTGTGTGTGTGTGTGTGTGTGTGAGGGTATATTGTACTGCACTGTAAGGTACTTCTTAGCCAGTCTTATCTCTGTCACTCATAAATTCCTTAACAGTTCCATTTCCATTTTTCATACTCATTCCTTACCAATGCCTAATGTTGGTACCAACACGTTGCCATGCTGTCCTGCTATAGCTTATGTTCAGCTGGGAAAGAATGAAACTTTCATACGGTAATTAATCAGTGCATTCATGGTAGTATTTAAAGGTCAGTTATGCATCAGTTGCATTTAAATGACTGTGTTGCATCTACATTCTGAGGAAGATTCACTGATATGAATGTACTTCAGACTAAGCTTGTTTTTGTCAATTTTTGATTAAAATGCTGATGCTGTTTGCGGTATTTTAATTGACATTACCCTCTGTGCTGTTGCAGCTGCCAGATAACATTAATAGCAATGCAGAGGTTGGCAGGGTGGTAGTTACAAGGTAATTGACCACTTAGAAGTTTTGGGCTACAAGGAAGTTTGAATTACTGTACTGTACAGTATAAGCACTGATAATTTTCATAGTACTGTATTAGGATAAAGTTCATTTACAGTAGAAAAATATTGTGTGGAAATAGCTTTGACAAAATATCAAGCACTTGCTAAATACAATAATGTAATGCTTTGATTTTGTATCATATCGTTTCTCTCTCTCTCTCTCTGACCAGAAACCATAATCCCGTAAGGGGTGGCCATTTGCTTTTGAGTTAATGGTAGTTGTTTTATGGGGAGGGTCACTAACTCTCCACCAACCTGCTTGTTTATATTGTTAATAAATGCTTCATCATTCGATATAGCCATAAGTAAGGGAATTACACTATCAAAGACCATCCACTTTTTTTTTTTTTTTTTTCACAAAGAAGGAACCAGAAGCTAGAAGCCTGCAAATTGTTCCCTCGAGAGAGAGAGAACCTTATTTAAGATCAGTTCATTTTGAGATGCCTGGACATAGTGCATTTAAAAGTCTGGAGGTCATAGGCAGAAGGAAATGCAGACAGGAAGACATTTTCAGAGTTGACCTGAAGGACTGGGAGTCTCGGTTAACTCTTGTTTTAGGGGGCTGGACAGGATAGGGGTAGGAGTTTGCTGCCAGACAGGTGCTGTACATCCATTTTAATGGAGGGGGATGCAGTCAGACTGTTCAGAAAGGCAGTAACCATGGAAGAAGCATTAAAAAAAGTATAAAGATGCAACAGTGCAATGAAGAAACAGAGGTGAAGGGAGTCGGTTAGAGGAGGAGAGTTAATGAGACAAAAGTCTTTGACTCCACCATGTTGAAAAGAACTGTATGTGGGGAACTTCCCTCCATACATAAGAGTTGTACTGTACACATGGGTAAATAAAACCCCCTGTGTAAATTAAACAGCTATGCAGGGATAAAGAAAGCACGGAGTTGGCTTAGCTCACCTAATCTCTTGGAATCAGATTTTGCAAGAGAGGTAGTGTGATCTTTTCATGATAAATGGAAATACTGGATAACATTGTTCAGCAGGTACTTGATATTATGTCAAAGGTGTTTTCTTATGATACCGGTATTTATCAATTTAAATTGGAATTTGCACTAATACAGTTTTACAAAAATTATCAGTGTTATTTTATCCTGGTAACCCACACCTTGCAAGTGGCCAGTTGCACTGTCACCAAAGTGCAAGTGGATATAGCTATTTCAGATGAGGTTTGCAAGTCACAGCACATGTTATATGAATTACAACTACCACTTTTCTTTTATATTTAATTTTACCCATTTCTGCACATATCTTTGTTGTGTTGGATTTACACATTCTGTACTAGAGAAGGTTGGGGCATCAGGCTCACTGCAGCAGGTCAGTTGATGAAACTTGTCAAGTTTGTTTACATCTGGATGCTTTGTTTGTTACTAGTTATCATTTGGGTTATTTTTTGACTTCAAACATTTTTGGTCACCAGTTATCACATACTTTATTTTTTAAATATTTGAAACTTTTTGTGGTAGATACAGTATAGGAAAGGACACATACGGTGTATTATGCTGAATCTTTTTAAGTATCCCAGTGTAGTAGCTTGTATAGCATTACATACTGCAGGTCTTGGATAGCTGTCCATTTAGTTGCGGTATAGTAGTTATGGTAATCAGATCAGTTCTTGCCACTTTCAGTTACTGGATTTTCCCTTTTGTGATGCATGCTTCTTCATTGTTCTCCATATCTCTCCTGCAAGGCTGGGTGGATGAGTTTGGGAGAGAGTGTAGGAAACGGAATCTAAAGGAGAATGTAGGGAAGAGTAAAGTGATGGTCTTTGAGAGAGGTGAAGTCAGTGAATGTACAGTGAGGTTGGATGGTGAGGAAATGGAAAATGTGAGTATGTTTAAGTACTTGGGTAGTGTGATGAGTAAGGATGGAGGCTTGGAGGGTGAAGTGCTTGAATGGGTACAACAAGGAAGAAAGGTTGCTGGTTCCTTGAAAGCAGTGATAAGAAACAGGGAAGCGAGCATGGAAGTGAAAAAGTTACTACGTGACAGTATTGTGATACCAACTCTAACGTATGGAAGTGAAGCTTGGACGTTGTTGGAAGGACGCAAGTCAAGAGTGAGAGCAGTGGAAATGAGTTATTTAAGAAGAGCCTGTGGAGTCATATGGCGAGACAGGCTGACAAATGAGGATATAAAGGAGTGTTGTGGTGTGGATGTGGATGTGATAGGAAGTGTTAGGAGGAACACACTAAGGTGGTTTGGCCATGTGGAGAGGATGGAGGGTGAGAGACTAATGAGGAGAGTGTATGTGAGTGAGGTGGAGGGTGGGAGAGGGAGGGGGAGGTCAAGGATGAGATGGAGGGATGGGGTGGAGAGGTATATGAGAGAGGGGGGTGTGAGTTGGGAACAGGGCAGTGAAATGGCGGGGGACAGGGTGACGTGGAGGTGATTTTTGTGGGGCCACCCCGTACAGGATTGAGGCTTCTGGCAATAGATAGATAGATAGATAGATTATTTCGTACATTTTCATCGTCCTCTGTCGTATTTTGTGCTGTGCATGAGTTGTTGTACTGATACTGTCTTTTGTTTCATTTCCTTATAATTTTATTTCTGAATGCACAGCTGCCTTTATTTCTTTATCTGTTATGTACAGTGAACTTTATCTTTTTTTTTTTTCTTTGCAGCTTTACTGTGACTCTACTAAACTAATCTTTTTTGTGTCCAGCCTTACTATGACTCCACGAAACTTTTTTTTTTTCCCTCCTGCCCAGCCTTACTACTTGTCTTTTTTTGACCCAAGCAGTACACTGACCCTGTCTTTTTCTATCCAGCCTGTGAACTCAACTTATCTTTTTCCTACCCAGCCTTACTATGACCATTGAACTTAACACTTTCCTACCCAGTCTTATCATGATTCCCTTTCCACAGTGGAGCAGTACATCTGGCTGGCCAAAGACAAGTATGGCTACAATGCAGAACAGGCGCTTGGTATGTTGTTTTGGCATCGACACGACCTAGAGAAAGCTACTGCAGACCTGGCCAACTTCACTCCCTTCCCTGATGAGTGGACCACAGAGGATAAGGTCCTGTTTGAGCAGGCCTTCCAGTTTCATGGCAAGAGCTTTCATAGAATCAGGCAGATGGTGAGTAATTTGTTATGCAGGAGTGGTGGTGGTGGTGGTGGTGGTGGTGGTGGTGGTAGTGGTGGTAGTAGTAGTAGTAGTAGTAGTAGTAGTAGTAGTTCTGTGGTAGTAGTAGTTTATGTCTGCTTATAATTTTGAGTGATGGCTGAATTTATTGTCACTTTTATCCTAATGGTGAAAGAGCTGAGCCCTTTAAAGAAATGAATGCATGCTTGTCACATTTTAACCTGTTCCATGCTATGTCCACATGTTTACAGACAAATCTATAGTGGCCCAAAATGCCGAGTCTGTATATATATATGGACTAACTCACTGTTGCCACAGATGCCTCTTCCATACATACACAGTTTTGTACACATTTGCGTGAAATTATTTGAGTCTGCCCTAGTTGCATGACAGAAAATGGGAAGGCAGGCACCCCCCCCTCCTCCCTTACTATGAGCGGGGATGGGGGGTTAGAGATCTCTGTTACCTGGGTAATCAGTCCCCCAGTAAAATTGAGAATGTCACCATGTCACGCTGCGTTGCCAAGGATATTGTGCTTACTCTCAACTTCCAGTCAAAGTTGGAGAACTTGCAACTGATGAACTAACTGGTAGTGATGCATAAATAATGTATATAATGAAAGTAATATAAGTAAATGTAAGTAAATAGAAGTAAATCATGAAAAAGAGTAATGTAAGGAAAATAATGTAAGAAATTTTTTATTTACCCCTAACTAATGGGACTATGTGCAGCATTAGTGTTTGTTGTGCCTTATGTGAGTGTTTATAGTTCCTTATACCAATATGACATAAAAAAAAAGTGAATGTGAAAATATGATAAAAAAAAGTGAATGTGAAAATATGTAAATTAGCACGGAACCCCAACTTCCCATCATCATGGTTTCGACTGTGGCTGCATTATGTAAACCAGGTCGCGTTTCCATACTACAAGTATGCCATGCATCCTCCCACTCCACACCAAAATTGACTATCTATCCACATCAGCCACTGATGGTATCTAAAAGTAGCCATCTGACAAAATTTGGGCATGCTGGACCAAAACACCTGTTTATGGATGGAAAACAGCTGAGATGAACACTTTTATGTCATTAGGCTTATTGTAACCACTTTTCAGGTTTATTCACGGTGGGGGGGAGGGAGAAGAAAAAAATAATCAAAAATGGCCAGCACTGGGTGTCATACAGCCACCTAAACTCTTAGCACTGGGGCTAAAAAGCCGGCAGAGGCTCCAACACGGAATGGGTTAACTTGTAAATTATGATAGTAGCAGCTGGCAGTGAGCCCATTGCCTCCTGATGTACCTTTGTGTTACCTGTAATTTGTTTTCCTGTAATTCCATCATTACCGTATGTATTAACTGCTTAAGTGGGAAAAGGCATGTAGATAAAGACATTTTGCTATAATATGGAAATGACAGGCTACATTGATTGTGTATTTTATAGCAACACAGTCTATGGTTAATGAAGAAAGAATACTTGTCCTGCTTGTTTTTTCTTGCCTGTTTTGATGGGCAGTTACAAAGGATGAGAGTTGCTTTAGGGATATGATGCCATGCATTTAAGTTGCATAGTATCTCCAATGATACAGGAGGGAAATGATTGTACAGTAGGTTCGCACAGTGCGCGTCATCACATTGCACGATTCGCATTGTGCGCAAGTGACCAAAAATCATAACCAAAAACCCTTGAATGCGCGAGTTTACTGCACAGAACGCAAGGCAGAGGCAAGGAGTGGCTCAAAAATGCCATTTTCTATTAGTGCACGACCACCCCTCACATAGCGCGTCACGTGTCGTCTGCTCCTGTTCCTGTTGAGGATGAAGAGGATGCAATGTCAGAAGTGTCAGCATTGGACTTTGAAGGGTTTATGGCCGAAGTGAGTGACTTTGATGCTCCTGGGGAAGGTGCTCAAGAGGAGTCTGTGGAGGGAAGTGTTGGTGTGGTGGGGAGTGCGGCACTGTAAGTGTTGCCGCGCCTCGGAACCCCTATTATTTAAGGTCATCAGACCTGTTGTCTACTGTTGTTAAGGTGACTACCCATATTTTTGTTATTGTAGCTATAGCTTTAGCACAGTGTCTGAAAAATATGACCTTTATTATGTCTCTAAGGGCCAAAAAATATCCAGGTATGAGGGGGTACTGCCCATATGTAATTATTCCCATAAGATTATGTATTCCCAGTGCACGAGGTCGTGGACCGCCCAATCTCTCGTGCACTGTGCGAGCCTACTGTACTATACTTCTTTCATCTTGGAATTTTATCCCCAGTGAGATAAAAGAGCAGTGTTCCATGTATCCCTGTCTCATGTTAAATAATGGTAATAGTCACTCCCATTTTGCCCTCATGGGTCCAGGAAAACCCAAGGTTAGTCTACAATAGTCCAGATCATTTAACATGTAGGGAGCTACCTGTTGTCCCTGGCAGATTACATGCAAAACTGAATTAGGATGCTGAAGCTAAAGGTAATTAAATGCTTGTTTTGTGTCCATAGCTGCCTGATAAAACAATAGCACAATTGGTGAAGTACTACTACCTCTGGAAGAAGACCCGCCAACGCAGTTCCCTTATTGACCGCCACGCTCGCAAACACACTGCCAAGCTCCAGGTGAGTGCAGTTTTATATGCTTTTAATCCCTTCATCATTAGCCCCTTCAACTTCAAGTAAAAACCTGTATGGAATTATCTTCTTGATTGCTATAGACACATTTCTATGATTGATAGATTTACTAATCCTGTACCTGGTAGGGAATCCCCATGGCAGAAAGCAATTTCTTAGTGTTAGCCAATATGAAATACTTTACCTGAGTTCAACATTACCTTTGTTAGAGTGAATGTGGTAGGTTTTAACTTTCTAGTTGGTAGGAACATTCCCTAGCTGTTTCATCAGGCATTAGACAATGTGAAATACCTTAGTATCATGTGAAACCTTGTATTACTGGTTTATTTTATATTATAGGGTGAAATTTTATGATACAGAGATTAATCACAGGATTCATAAGCTCGTATTTGTTATCCAGTTTCTTTGGGTACAACTAACGGAGTAAAATGTCATATATTACCGTATATGCTTCTGAACTGTGGTAGTTTATTTTGGAGAATGATTCTTATGGTATATATTGGTAGGTGGGGACACTCACCATCCACTCACTCGATGTAGTGCTGCTCTCGAGTGCCTGTTCCTTCCTCTCATCCTTCGTTCTTTCTGCCCTTCCTGTTCTGTCTTTCTTTCCTTCATTTGTTCCTCTTCTGTCCATGGGTAAATGTACACTGAATGACAAGCCAAATAGTTTATTGTACACCAGGAAACTATTTACTATGCTGGTTGGTAACTATAAAACCAAATTATGGGACTTGGTGGTTTATTGGGTAATTAAGGCACTCCAATCTGATTAAGCCCATGCAGGTTTTTATCCATGGGATGGTTGAGGTTTATTGTTCACGTAATGCCACTCGGGGAGGAATGAGGCTGGTCACTCTCATCCTAAATGTCAGGACCAATTTGCCTAGCCCCAGGCTTCTGTGCTCCTTATTGAGCAACACAGGATTAGATGATAATGATTCTTATGGTGTAAATATTTCTTAATGACAGCAAATCTCTGAGGGTGGAGGTGGTGTGGGAGACAGCAGTGGAGATCGATCAGAAGAAGATGAGGAGGGGAAAGGAGGGGAGGAGACCAAGACCTGCTCAAACTGCACCATCCCAGCCTCTGTCCTCAATGAGTCCCCAAAGGGTCTTCAGTGTCTAACCTGCTACAATCACTGGAAGTAAATATCAGAACGAGGAACATATGAGAGTTTTTTAAAACAGACATTGGATGAATTTAAATATCAGAACGAAGAACATATGAGAGTTTTTTAAGACAGACATTGGATGAATAACTTTTGAAAATAATGCCAATTTTTAAATTGATATATAACTTTTATCAGTATTGGTCTTTCCATAATATCACTATTTTGCCTCATTTTTAGCACACTTTTAATTCAGTCTGTCTTTTTGCCATTTACAGAATTTATATTGCTGAGTTCATTGAATGTTAGGAATATTTTTGAATTAGATCTGTCTGCTTGTATTGGATTTGTAATTTAGACTTCATTGACTGTTAGAAATATCACTGAAGTGACTAGATATGGCTTCCACAGGAAGATGGGTAGCTTGCGGCCCACTGTAGGTCCTATGAAGAGGGACAAGCAGCTGATCAAACACAAGCGCCGTCCACCACGTGGCATGCATATCAACCATGAGGTGAGCACCTTTATGTGTACTGTAGTTGATCCAAGAGACACCATCCATTTTTTTCTTTCTTTTTGTCATACCATCATCAAAGATTTGTTGTGGTTGTTATAACATCATGAATGTTATCATTGTAATGTTTTCTTTTATTTTGTGATTACCACCACAGATTATCGTCATGTCTACCGTGATAAGCCTGGACCTCTTTTTGTTTACCCATATACACAGCACATTTAAAACCAAATTCAGTACATCCCCCAGCCTACCCCAGATATCACTGGACATTAGGTACACCCATTAGATATGTTACGTAAAACTATATCTGTTGCCAGATGCCTCAGTTCCATAAGGCATGGCCACAAACAAATTGCCTCCACGTTGCCTGTCTCCCGCCATTTCACTGCCCCGTTCCCAGCTCACACCCCCCTCTCTCATATACCTCTCCACTCCATCTCTGCATCTCATCATTGGCCTCCCCCTGCCTCCCCCCCCCCCATCATTCGCATACACTTTTCTCGTCAGTTTCTCGCTCTCCATCCCCTCCACATGGCCAAACCACCTCAGTATTTCTCCTAACCTCAACGCTGCTTCATGTCCTCATTTGTCAGTCAGTCTCTCCATGTAACTCCACATGCTCCTCTCAGATAACTCATTTCCACTGCTCTCCTAAACCTTGTGGACTGCATGCTGCAGTCCACAGGGTTCGTGTCCAGATGAGTCATAGGCCAAAACAGCAGTAATAGCAGTGTCAAGAATAACAAAAACAACTGTGAATTTTTAGTAAAAAGGAAAAAAAAAGGAAGACTTTTTTTTTTTTTTTTTTTTTAAAGGATATACTGTACTATACTGTATATATGGCTTTGTTTTATTCATTTTCATTCATTCATCGTCTAATCCTGTGTTGCCCCGTGAGGAGCGTAGGAGCCCGGGGCTAGGCAAGTTGATCTTGACATTTAAGATGAGAGTGACCAGCCTCACCCATCCTTGAATGGCAGTACTTGAGCAATAAATCCCAACCATCCCTTGGATATAAACCTACACAGGCTTAATCCGATTGGAGCACTTTAATTATCCACTAAACCACCAGGTGCCATAATTTGGTTATATGGTTATCACTCAGCATAGTAAATGGTTCCCTGGTGTACAGAAAACTGTTTGGCTTATCACTCAGTGTAGAGTCAACTGTAAACAGAAGGAAGAGGAAAGATTGAAGGAAAAGATGAATGGACAGTCCCCAAGAACAGTGTTACACTGAGTGAGTGGATGGTGTGTGCCTCCACCTACCACTACTATTATTAATAATATTTAGAGATTATTATTATTATTATTATTTTAATAATAGGGAGGTGACACTTTGAAAGGATTTATTGTACTGTATATACTATACGAGTGTGTTTCAGGATCTAATGGCAATGATCTCCTCGGGTCCACCTGGTCCGCCTGGCGCCCCAACCCCTGGCCAGCAGCTGCTCCGTCACATGGAAAATGAAGTTATTGCTCTTAAGCGCCAGGTCAGTCTTGTTAGCATCAGAATAGGATTAGGCATCATCATCACCATCATCATCATCATTTTCATTATCATCATCATCATTGTCATCATCATCATCATCGTCATCATCTTCATTATCATCATTGTCCATGTCATCATCCGTCATCATTGTTATCAGTACAGACGTGGTATCATTGTTTGTTATTCAACAATAGGCGGAAAAAAGACCTGTTTATTTACAGTATATGGAACTAAAATGCTTCTTAATCAACTTGTACATTTCTTCTAGTTCACATACCACCACCACCACCTCTGCTGCCAATAATACAGTAAGAATTTCATGAATTCTGATAGTGTGGTTTGGAAGAGCAAGTAAAGGAAAACCAAACTAGAATGGCAACACTTGCAAGTAAATACATGACATTTCCCAACTTTTCCATGGTATAGGCTAGTTTTCTCCTGTAGGCTAAAAACAAGACTCAGTTTGTGTTGTAAAACAGGTTAGAGGGCACATTTAAATTGAACTCACTTTGTAGCTTTGCTGTGTTTTAAGCTAAATAGAACATGCACCTTTATGAGGATGGTTGTCTTCATGTCTGAAGGTTTCCCGGGCTTGTATTTTAGTTGTTTTGTGCCTGTCTTTTTTGCACTTTTTGATCAGTTTAATATTATTACATGCTTCAATATAAAATCTGAGAAAGATGTCTTGAGGTACCAGGCCCAGGTAGGTAAGCTTCAGGCCAGTTGACCCAGAATTCAAGTTGTGAAGGCATGGCAACAAGCACTGAGAATGCCAGTGACAAGAAAAAGTAAAACAATCCAACCCCATTTTCACCCATATAAACAGCAGCATTGAGGGCTTGGGCCATGGGGCTAGGCTACTTTGTTCTGACATTTAAGGCATTGGTGACCAGCCTGACTTGTCTCTGATTGGCATTACACAAGCAAGAAACATCGGCTTCTGAAAGAAAGAATGAGAAAAATAAAAAATTTTCCCTTTGGTAAATGTAATTAAGAGAAACTGTCAGGAAAATGGTTACACTAGTGGTCCATTCACTAATAACCACAGGAATAAGCTTAGTAAGGTTATAGAGGGCTTAGTTACAGTGTGTGCCACTAATGCACAGGTTCAGAGCAACAAGGCACAGATCAGCAGCTTGCGTGGGAAGATACCTGAGGATGGCATCACTCCCCTGCGCCCTCCTCCTCAGGCTGGTCCCCCGAAGGCCAAGTGGTCTCAAGAGGAGCTCCTTCTTGCCGTCCAGGGTGTGTTGTTTTGCTTGCCATAAGTTGTTTTGAATTATATAGTGTTACTCTTTTTCAGTACTAGTCTTAGCTACTAGCTTCTTCAGTTCAGTGACATATTATAGCCTCTTCTATTTGTGCTCAAAGATCACGTGGCAGATCATGATCTGGTTTGGATTTGAATCCAGATTTTGCCCCTTCTGTTTGTGATAAAAGAACAAGATGATCCGTTTAGGAGCATAACAACAGCTGATTTTACCTGTGATGTTTTTCCACGGGTTTGCATGACCCTACTTGCAATGGATGATGATGATGATAATTAGTTAAACTACATGACTGTGGGCCTGAAGAAGGTGGGTTAACCCGCTGGCCCGAGTGCCAGGGGGTTAACTCGCCCTCTTCTTGCCCACAGTGGGGGCGGAGGGACGTTGGTTACAAGATTGTGACAACATGAGTTAACTTTTACCTGGTCGTGCTGTAGTGGTATGCCGCCTGGCTCTCACCTGAGAGTCCTGGGTTCAATTCCTGGCATATTGGTAATTTCTCAGACAGAAAATAAAAATAATTTTTGGAGGAGCTTTGAGAATGATTGTTTAAGATCTAACTCAACCTTCGTCTAGAGGTGGGTTCACAGCAGAATTGCAGATCACAGATTCTGCTGAATTGTGGTCGACAGATCCCAGGATCCGAATTCAGTGACCCTAATAGAACATCGAATGACTGGATCTGTGGTGTGATCTGTGATGTGAAATGGAGCCTCACAAATAGAAGAGGCTTTTAATCCATATCATACTTGCTATTACATTTTGAGTGGTATTCAGTAATTAGATTATTTTTTGCAGAAATTTCTAAATAACAGTTCAACTTCAGCCATAAACTAGCTGATTATTATTTTATCTTTGGAATGCTAACCAAGTTTTACCCTCTCATCTGTGACTTTAATTAGCAGATTATATTTTATTGTACTGTATTGTTACCGGTAATCTGGCTTTGTTCCCTCAGCTGTGCGTTACTTTGGGAAAGACTTCAAGGCCATTGCAGAGATTGTGGGCAACAAGACTGAAAATCATGTGAGAAGCTTCTTTGTAACCTACCGCAAGAGATACAACCTGGACGGAGTTTTGAGAGAATGGGAGGAGGAGCATGGGCCTGCTAGGGGCAGTGGAGATGAGTAGAGAGCTTGGAAAATGACTGAAGACTTTAAGGTGAGAAAGAATGATGTAGATTTGGTTCAGAATAGGTACCTCTCTCTCTCTCTTTATGATGGTATCTTGATCATTTTACTAAGACTACCTCCAGATCAGTGTATTCCATGCAGGGAGGGACATCTTCACCTGATGGCACTGATACAGCTGAGTCCTGGGGATACTGGGCCACCCAGTTGTACAGACATCCCTCATCTCCTTCCCTGTCCCCTGAACAGAGGAAGGTGGTCAGCAGGAAGAGGGCAGCTTCAGCCTGCAGTGCACTGGGTTCACATTCAGATGAGTCAGGGGTTGCATCTACTACTGCTAACCTAGAGAGGTCCTCCAGTAGTGAAGGGTTACCTTTGGCTCTGTATAACCCCTCCAGTTCTCCCAAATCTCTCCTAAATGGAGTAAGATTGTGTCGAGATAGCTGGAATGAAAGACGTCCTCATAGTGAAAGGGTTGATGTAATGTACTAGATATTATAGTGAGTTCCGATAGGTATGAATGTGTATTAAACTAGAAATTGAAGAGACATAAGAAATACGTAAACTTACTAGAGACAACAGGTTTTTTTTTTTTTTTTTTTTTTTACAAAAGATGTGATACATTAGAATATTATGGAACAAATAACAATAAAAATTCAAGTGGAGGTAGGTAAAAAGTTGTGCTAGCCTAGAACAGTAAAAGGCAGAAGAGGTAGATGAGTCTGTGTATAAACCTTAGGTAAGTTGAGAGAGAGAGAGGAAGGAACTTTAATGCATTGAAAACTTATGAAACTAATAATGTTGAGGTACACGTGGTCCTCATTTTAAGATGTTTGATTATTATTTACAGTAGTTGATGAATTAAATGCCTTTTCATATACATTATATATATATATATATATATATATATATATGCCTTTTCATATACAGTATATATATATATATATATATATATATATATATATATATATATATATATATATATATATATATATATATATATATATATGTATATATATGTATATATATATATATATATATATATATATATATATATATATATATATACATATATGTATTTTTCATATATATATATATATATATATATATATATATATATATATATATATATATATATATATATATATATATATATATATATATATATATATATATATATATATATATATATATATATATATATATATATATATATATATACATATATGTATTTTTCATATATATATATATATATATATATATATATATATATATATGTATATATATATATATATATATATATATATATATATATATATATATATATATATATATATATATATATATATATATATATATATGTATTATATATATATATATATATATATATATATATATATATATATATATATATATATATATATCTATCTATCTATTGCCAGATGCCTCAATCCCGTTCGGGGTGGCCACAAACAAATCGCCTCCATGTCGCCTTGTCCCCCACCATTTCACTGCCCCGCTCCCACCTCACACCCCCCTCTCTCATATACCTCTCCACCCCATCCCTCCATCTCATCCTCAGCCTCCCCCTCCCTCTTCCCCCCTCCTCCTCACTCACATACACTCTCTTCGTCAGTCTTTCACCCTCCATCCTCTCCACATGGCCAAACCACCTCAGTGTATTCCTCCTAACGCTTCCTATCACATCCACACCACAATGCTCCTTTATATCTCATTCGTCAGCCTGTCTCTCCATGTGACTCCACAGGCTCCTCTTAAGTAACTCATTTCCACTGCTCTCACTCTTGACTTGTCCTTCCAGCAACGTCCTAGCTTCACTTCCATACGTTAGAGTTGGTATCACAATACTGTCATGTAGTAACTTTTTCACTTTCATGCTCACTTCACTGTTCCTTATCACTGCTTTCAAGGAACCAGCAACCTTTCTTCCCTGCTGTACCCTTTCAAGCACTTCACCCTCCAAACCTCCATCCTTACTCATCACACTACCCAAGTACTTAACCCCTACACCGCGGGCTTGTTTACCAATGACTTGCGTGTGCCGCGGGGTTATTTGGGCTCCGACAGACTCTCAAAAAATATTTGCCAAAAATCAGTTATTAGTCCTAGAATAATAAAATTACATATGCTTATGGCACATACCTTCAGCTTTCTCCTGGAATGATTGTTGAGCCTTCGTCGTTACCGTAGGACTTGTGGAGACCTCTGAAGTAGGGTAACGAAGTCTCCACTTTACACTTCCCGACAACCCGTAATATGATTACCACAGCCAGGTACAAACACTATAAACACTATTCTACAATTTTCAAGTAGTTTGGGATCCATACTCAAAAAAAAAACACTGTGAAAGCAATGGAAATTACGAGCGCGTCTGATCGTCGCACTGGCACTAGTTCGCTCATGGTAGTCTGTCATTTATTATTCATAAAACCCCTCACACTTTATATTTCTATTACTATATAACGCTTATATATATCTACAGTCTTTATCCATAAGTTTCCTTCAGTAGTATTAGTTTATTGTCACTGTAGGGATTCAATTTCTTTCAGTAAAATACGTAGCATTCACTTTCTCGTCCTGTATACTGGCACTGAGAGTGAATGTCACTTTCATCTTCACTCTCATAACTCATAGCATTCAGACATGCTAGAGTGAAACTTTCACTTTCATTACTCCTAGTATATATACTCGTATTCTTATAATACTACTCATTTACATTTCTATTTACGTTCTCTATTTTATTTACGTTATTTACATTTCTATTTTATTTACTCTGTGTTGTGCACTGTCACTTGAAATAACTTATAAAACTATTTTCCATTGTTCACGTATATTTACATTCATTACTTTCACTTGCTGTTTACACATTATTTACACATTATTTACAATTCCACTTGCACTGTTTTACTCAATAGAAAGATCGTAGTCACTCTTTTATCAATTGTCAGCCCTTTACCTCTTTCCACACGAGGTTTAGTAGGGGGTAAGGTCACAGGGCCCTTGCATGGGGTGAAAAAAGGCCCTGAAGTCAGCAAGAGGATGAGCCGTACCTCCTCTTCGGAATCTGAGAGAGAACTGCTAGGAGGGCCGGCCCGGGTTGAGAGAGGCCTACTTGAGGGTTATTCAGCACTACCAACGTAGCTCTTGAAACAGCTAAGCCTAGCACTGATATGATTGGCAGGAAATCTAGACAATACATTATAAATTTGGTAGTTCCAGGTGAATGTAAATATCATTTAGGCTTCTCCCTTCCCTTCTTACATGTATATATTTATTAGAAAATAGATTAGAGGCCTATTTAGGAGATATATAATCAGAGCTACCAATGTTAAATCTTGAAACAGCTTTGTGTAGCACTGATATGATTGGCAGGAAATCTAGACAATACATTATAAATTAGGTAGTTCCAGGTGAATGTAAATATCACTTAGGCTTCTCCCTTCTCTCCTTACATGTATATTTATTACGAAAATAGATTATACGGCATATTTCAAGGGGGAAAAAAACAGCGAAAATTAGCAAACGAGTGCACGTGAGGTGTTGTCAGGTGATAATTAGCCAATTCCAGGTGTATGGCACTCTCACTTACCTGATTTCTTTCTTGTATATATTATTTGGTATAAGAATACGACATAGGGCTTATTTCAATGGATGAAATCAGTGAAAAATTCCAGGGAAGATTTACTTAGCGTAGCATGGCCGGGCAGGAGAGAGGATAGGGTAATGGAGTGGGGGTAGGGAGGGGAGTCAAGAATGGGGAGAAATGGCTAAATTGTCAACAATGGATGGGAGTACAGATGAGATTAGGAGTGCTGACTAGTGTTGGACATTGTCAGTACTGATAGATGATACAAGCCCCCACTTGAAAGCCCGGGTGAATTCAAAATAACACAGAATCACAAAAGCGACGCCCCGCGGTATGATCCCTTGCTCCCAAGCGTCACGAAAGTGACGCCCCGCGGTTAAGGGGTTAAATGTACTCACATTTTCCAATTCCTCACCATCCAACCTTGCTGTACATTCACTGACTTTACCTCTCTCAAAGACCATCACTTTACTCTTCCCTACATATATATATATATATACTGTATATATCTATCTATCTATCTATCTATATATATATATATATATATATATATATATATACTGTATATATCTATCTATCTATCTATCTATATATATATATATATATATATATATATATATTTTTTTTCATTCATTGCCAGATGCCATGTATCCCAAACAGGGTGGCCAAGGGCTTAGAGTTAATTGTTTTACAGGGAGGGGCAATAATCCTCCACCAACCCCACTTGACACGTAGGGAGAATGTTATGCCAACAGCATCTGGTGTTCCCAGGTGGTCACCCTTCCAAGTACTAACCAGACCCATATATATATATATATATATATATATATCATCATCTGGCCCTCCTTTCCCACCCTAGGGCAGGGTGAGGAGTAGCATGTACTGTACAGTATATATATACTATATAAGAAACGCTCACCATCCACTCACTCGATGTAGAGCAGCTCTCGGGTGTCTGCCCTTTTCTCTCCTCCATCCTTCTTTCCTTCCATCCTCTTCTGTCTTTCCTGCATTCTTTCCTCATGCTTCTGCCTACGGGTGACTTTACACTCCCTCTTCTGTCTTTCTTTCCTTCATTCTTTCCTCCTCCTTCTGCCTGTGGGTGACTCTACACTGAGTGACAAGCCAAATTATTTTCTGTACACCAGGAAACCACTTACTACGCTGGGTGGTAACCATATAGCCGAATTTTGGCGCCTGGTGGTTTAGTGGGTAATTATTGCACTCCAGTCGGATTGAGCCGGAGAAGGTTTATATCCAAGGGGAGGTTGGGGTTTATTGCTCATGTAATGCCAGTCAGGGATGAGTGAGGCTGGTCACTCTCATCTTAAATGTCAGGACCAACTTGCCTAGCCCTGGGCTGCTACACTCCTCATGGGGCAACGTAGGATTGGATGATGAATGAATAAGAATAGTCAAAAAGTAACAAGAATAAATTAAGAGTAGGCCAGGAATGCAGTGATGGTTATTGTTATTGTTATTGTTATTTTATTTTTCATTAGGAATCATTTGTTTTTGCTAAAAGGAGATATGGGACTGTATAATTTTCCTGTAAGAATGGTATATATTAACAAAGTAAAATGAGCAGTGATCCAATAATCGTGGGGATGTCATTTTCATTTTATTTTTGCTTATGATTGACATGTTTGAACTGGAGGAGTTTCATATAGTCTCTGTCATCATCTTCATTACAGGGGCACTTATCATCATCATCATCATGAGCAGCACTGCAGCAGCAGCAGCGGCAGCATCCAGACATCTTTTCCTACAATAGGCTGGGTGAAGTATGGTGCAGAAAGGCAGAAAAGAATGAATAGAACCAAAGTTTGACCAATTGAATGCACCAAACTGCCTTTCACTCACTGTTGAAGTCCCCAGAATCCCAGCTTGTATTTCAGTAAAATCATCTAGAGCTAGCAAGATTAAATAAAAAAATACATTAGTGGATTCAAGGGGTTAACTGAACGTCTTGCACCCAGTCATTTTGAAACTGCGTTATAGGTCGGATGCTAAAATCTTAAATTGTAAAGCGAAGTGTAGACTTGTTAATTACTGAAGGCCATTAATGTAAAACTTATGGTTATTAGGTATAGACAGCCTGCATTCCATATTAGAGAATGCAGTCAGTAACCATATAGGAGGGCCAGATATGTTCCATCATCACCATATTTCATAAATTGTCACAAAATATTTGGCATCTGCACCCCACTTTGCAATATCAGATTTAAGCACATGACCCTATATCATAATAATGTAGGTTACTAATAACCAAGACATGGTTTGTTCCTGCACGTAGCTCAGACTTTTCATATATATTCATGTTTTATAAATTTTCAGTATAAATAACATGAGAAATAGTGATAGGCATATTAACTATACTCTGTTTACTCTAACTTTGCTTAAAATTGTCAGCTCTTTATCTTCAGTGCTGAGTTGTAACAATGGATTAACACTGGAATATTATGCAAGTCACAAGAATGTGCTTTGGAAAGGATGTAGGGCAGGAACATTATCTTTTCTGCCTCTGAGCTTTGTAAAAGAAGCAGCAAAAAGACAAAAACCTTGGCCAAGTTATGGTGAAAGAACTGTAGTAGAATTATTGTGGATGTTTCTTCTGTTTTGATTTCATTCTTACCTCCAGTACAAATCTGTAAAGGAAAATTAAGGAAAAATATATAACATTAACGGTTTCAGTTCCCAAGTAGATCATAATATGATTGAATTTAGCATTGCCAATTTCAGCACACTCTTGTTTTATGATTGGGATAAGTTTTGAAAACCAAATGTAAAACGAAATAAGCATTGTAATGATCATGTAAGCAAGAAAAACAGTCATTGAATGAGAAATTGGACATCACAGTGATTGTATAAGAAAAAAAAAAAAATCATAAAAACAAAAAAGGTCTTTGATTTTAATAGATTGTATAAATGAATGATTTTGTAACAAGGGTGTGCTGTATTGTAGTTAGATGAGTGATAGTCTGTTAGATGATTTCACAACCATTACACTTTGATTGTGGGATGAAAACCAGAGTTTGAACGGTTGATGGTCATACTGTATATATTTTAACGTTCGTGCTACAAGTGTCTGCAGTATATTTGAAAATCTTGAGTACATATGAAAATCCTATGCTCAGATGAGATGCCCCTACATAGTATTAGTAGGTTGATGGACTTTTATATGTATAATCAAAGGGAATCTCTGGCATATGGGTTTTGACAATACAGTATTGAATTAATGTACATACCCAGTAGTTGTTGTTGCAGACTATTTTTGGTCATTATTTACAGGCACCTGCTTTAGCAGTTTCCTCTTTTTCACCAGCCTGTTTTTGTACAGTGTAGGTTGATTTGGTGCTGAAAGTTTGTTGGAAACATGTTTTTAGTTATTAAACAAACCTCATCTAACCAAATCAGAGGGGATAATAGCATATTCAGATGGTATTATTTTATCAGGTGCAACAAATGGCGCCTGTCCCTCGCCAAAATTACCTTGTCCCCTTGATTGTGTATCACATGCAGAGACAGATGAAGTTAGTTTAATATCTAAGATGTGTTTCCAGCAACCTATAGCATCAGATCATCCCACACCGGATAAAGAAGAGTCCATGAAGTAAAAATTGACCCTATTTTCTCTCTTTCTAAAATAGGAAAGTTGTTCAAAGTATAGATTATCTGTTGTTTCTTCCTTCATTAATAAAATTTGCTCATTGAACAGGCTCATAGACGTATGGCTGAACATGAACGCCCTCAGCCATGGCCTTTCATAGCCTGTTTATTCACATAAGGATTTGCACAGGCTGTTAGACATACCTGTTTGGATAAACATTACCACTAATGCAAATTCCAGAACAGACTATACCAGGTAGATGAAAGAATTCAGAACCTCCACTACACTCATTGTTACTCTAACTTGGTCTAAATCAGCTATGTCTCCATCTTGAATGCTGTGCTGTAGCAATAGATTATCACTAGACTGTGGTGCTAGTCACAGACAAGTGTTATGGATAGCATTCAGAGCTACATGCAACACTGTATTTTTTCTGTCACTGTTCTACAAGAAACAAGGTGCAAAAGGGCGAAAATTTGGGCCAGGTTCAAGTAAAATGAGTACTTTATAATAGAACGTACATGATTTTTTTTAAGCTTGCCAAGCCTGCCGTACACAGTGTTTTCATTACAGACAAACCTCGCAACAGCTCTAGACTAACCCTTTCAATCTGATACTTATTCATGCTATCATCTGGTGATTTTATTCAGCTTGATAAGTATATGTAGTAGGAGTGGTTGTAGATAACCTCACTTAATCCCTTTACTACTATAGACCTTTCCTTAGTTGAATAAAATTGTTTGGAGGCAGAAGTAATGATGTAAAAGAAAAGTGTCCAGATTGAAGGGATTAAGAACATAAGTACAGCAAGCACTGTGAGTCTTGTCCTTCATGGAGTTGGAAAATTCATGCACAAATATACTTATCAGGCTGAGAATATTAATGATATCAGGCATATAGAATGCATTTCCCAAGCTCAAGAGTGTGAGCTAAGTACATAGTTTGTGTCGTAAATTCGTTGACGTGTTTTTTCCAGTCACAAATTGTAAGTTGCTGTTTGTGATGACAGTTTTCATAGCTTTTAATTCTGCTGAGTGCAAGAAGGGGCAATGTCCAGAAATGCCAAATTTGAATTTGATCCATGCAATGCCATCCCAAGTGACATTCCATTACTTTTGAGTTGTAAAAGGTCCAGACCGTATCTCTGTTAGTTGAATTTGCGGTACACAATTTGTAGGCGTAAGTCAGTTCAAGTCAAGGGGATTTAAAAGATTTTGCCTCTAAAAATAAGGTTTTTGAACTTTGGCCCTTCTTGCAGCCAGTTGGAGAATTATTAGTATACTGTATTTAACTTTTTTGCTTGTGCTCACAGCAGTTGTTGAAGTTAATTTTTAATGGAAATTACTGTTTTTTTATATCAAAAATCTTCAACAAAATTTCTCACCGAAGATGAGCGTTGACTTTAGAATTAGTTTTTTATGAAAAAGTGAAGAATTCTTTGGTTACCAGATATGTAACTATCATAACTCGAAGCATAATCATGAGGTGTTCCCCAAGTGATGTCATAGTTTGTCTGCATGTGAAAAGTTGGGTCACTTATGGACATTATAACCTCGTCATGCATATTTTTTATTATTATCGTTATTATTATTTATTCATTCATTCATTCATTCATCATCAAATCCATTGTTGCCCAGTGAGGAGCTTAGGAGTCGGGGGCTAGGCAAGTTGGTCCCTGACATTTTAGATGAGAGTGACCAGCCTCACTCATCCCTGAGAGGCATTACGTGAGCAAGAAACCCCAACCTCCCCTTGGATATAAACCTGCACTGGCTCAATCCATTTGGAGAGCCTTGATTACCGACTAAACCACCAGGTGCCATAATTTGGTTGTATGGTTACAACCCAGCATAGCAAATGGTGTCCTGGAGTACAGGAAACCATTTGGCTTGTCACTCAGTGTAGAGTCACCCTTAGACAGAAAGAAGAGGAAAGAATGATGGAAAGAAAGACAGAAGAGGAAAGAATGATGGAAAGAAAGACAGAAGAGGAAGGAAGGAAGAGAGGAAAGGGCAGGCACCTACCCATAGATTATTATTATTACAGTATTATTATATTGTTTGGCTTATTCTTGCTATATTCAGACAATTTGATTCAGCTTAGTGGAGCCATTAGTTATTTAAGGGATTAATAAGAGCTGTATCTAACTCCTCTGGTTCAGAAAGTGCCTCCTATGCTGAATGAGTGTTGAGCAAGAAAAAAGATGAAATATGCCATCCAGTTCAAAAGTTAAGGATAGTAGAATTATTGTACTTTACAATCTGCAACTCCATTGTTACTCTACCATTGGAAAATGCCCGTTTTTCACTCATTTCTTATCACAAAGAAACTGTTTATTCACGGTGATATATTGAATTTTAGGCCAAATATGGTTTAACATACTGTGATGAAGGTTACTTCTTAAATTTTGGGCAAAATATGGTTTAACATGATGTAGTGAAATGCTAATCTTGATGCATGAGTATAATACAGTATTAATGTATAAATTGTAGCAGAGGCAGTGCATATCATCTCTCTCTCTCTCCCAGCCTGGCCAGTGTAAAGTTCCTGCCTGCTACCATGGCAGCCATAGGACACAGCCTGTGCTACTGAAAGAACAGATATACAGAGGCCAAACTGAGTCATGCATCTCACTGACTTTTCACGCACTGGAGAGCCATCCTAGTGCAGTGATACTTATCACCAGATTCAATATGTTTCGTTTAGTTTGATTTTGTGTATAAAGACTCCAGCATACTTGCATGCATTGGCTATGGTCACTAATGGTGGCTGTTCACACTGCTTGATCTCTGGCAGCCTCTGTATTTGGTCCTTTATCCCTGAGGTCACACTGTATGACCTTGTCCCTTTATATATATATATATATATACCTCACACAGCTCTACCCTCAACATTCATACCGTCATGCTCCCATCTCTCCACATGCCCAAATCATCGCAGTCTACAGCTTCTCATCACATCACTAATACACATAGTTGGCCATGTGTACTTTTTGCATCATCATCATTATCATCATCGGTTGTCATCATCATCATCATCATCATCATCATCATCATCATCATCATCATCAGTCATCACTCATCATCAGTCATCATCATGATCATCATTATCATCATCAGTCATACTGACTTCCATTCCTATCCCAAGGTAGGGTGCAGAGAGTGATAAAAAACTTGATTGAATGAGATATGGTACTAACCAAAGTTTGCCCAATTGAATGAGCAACACTCCCTTTCACTCATCGTTCAGTCCCCCGGAATCCTGGCTCCACCTGATAGGACAAAAAACATTCCGCACGTAGCCTCACACTCACCTATCTGACACTGGTAATTGATGGCTGTTGCGATGTATAATACATGCAATGCAGGGTTTATACTGTATTATTTCCATAGCCCATAAACCATGTATGAGTGACCCAAGCTTTTCACTTGAAAACCAACAGTGATGTCATTAGGTTCTCGCCACCTTGATCTCTTGACATGAAAGGTTAGTAAATTGTATATATTCTGTACATACACTTAACAGTAAAAACAGGAGAGAAAGTTAATTTAGAATATTTATTTTTTCACTTCTCCAGCTTTTCCCACCTTAGTATAAGAATGATTTAGCATCAAATAGACAACCGTGTTTGCAGGAGTACATGTAGTAATTTAACCATAGAGGTATGATGTGGATTTGCCATGTACAGCAACCAATACTGTACATAATTTACCATAAGAGTTATGTTGTGGATTTACCATTTACAGTAGATCAGTGCAACCAGTCAGAGAGATATGGCATTACATGACTAAGTATAACTTGTGGCTATTACAGTAGAGCTTAAGTTTCTCATCACAAGGTAAAGCTTAATGACTTTCGTGGTTAAGTTCGTAAATATTAGGTAAAAGCTATTGATGGATGTTTAATATTTTTAGACTCCCATTTTATCACTTTGTATTATGTTTTATAAGAAAATCATATTAGTGAAGTGATGAATGCTTATATTATTATTCAATCTTGCTCCACTCTAGAACTGTAAAATGTAACAGGTTTTTATAGATTTTAGTGCTATAAGGCACAACTCTTAAAGAAAATTTTCTGTAGAGCACCCATTGTATAAGAGACTGCACACTTATTGCATTATGATCATAGATTATCCCTGTTGTGATATGTAAAGGGAAAAAAATGGTTGGTCTGGTGTGGCAAGCATTGTAAGGAAGCTTATCAGGGCCAGATTACCAGGTATAGGCAAAATGGGCAACTGCCTACCAGACCACAGCCTGTCACAGGCCATCCAGACTTCCAGAGCAGAATAAATATACGCTTTGGGCATCCAAATTAGGACCATCACCCATCAGGCCATCAAAAATGGCCATTATAGATCATGCCAAAATTTCACTGGAAATAACAGAAAAAATAGAATTAAATGTTGCAGGCCAACTGTCTGTGTTGCCTACCAGGCCACAGCAGGGTTAATCTGGCCCTGAAGCTTATGTAACATTTTGTTATGTTACATTGAAGTCAAACTTGTTCTAAATACAAAGAAAATCCAACAGGACCGTATTGTGTAACTGAGAGTTTTTGGTCTCTTATCTAATCTAATCCAAAAATGACACCACATATCCTCTTAAGGAATCCCCTTATTGGGAGTAGCCATGGTACAGCTGAGGTTCTTTATAGAGTAGAAGCCAAACCAGGTGACAACACCAGCTAATTACTTCCCAACAGTTGCTGCAGGCTGTTAGGACAAAAGACGTTTGAGATGCGTAATTAGACTTGTAGCAGCGTGAGAGTCTCAGCTTGAACTTTGACTCTAGATTCAGTCACTCAGAAGAAGTAACACTTGTGTCTTTTTTCGGTGATGATAGTGTGGCCGTCTACCAAGCTGCTTTCATGGTAGCACCTCCCAGTGTTGATGGCAGCCATCCACCTACTTCCTAAAAGTATTTGGTCTCAAAGTGTCATTATAAAATGCGACATCAGTTTGGTGGTGCCAGTCAGTCGGCATTGCTCTCATGAAGGGTTACAATAACAAAATTAAAATGACAAAATTAACAAATGCATGAGGAAAGTAGCAGCAGAATGTATCCTGTCATTTCACTTATGCATTTGTCTGAATGTCCATTTATTTCCAGATGCTTAGTCGTTCAAAAGGTGATCGCAGTTAAAAGGCATGATTTCTGTCTGTTTCTCAGTTATTCCCCTACCTTATAATCTTGCCTGTCTGTTCATCTTATCATCATGATCATCCAGACTTTTCCCACTCCAAGATGTAGCGAGGTAGGGTCCACACCTGGAAAGGAAAGAAAATTAATAAAACGAGATACCAGAGTTTGCTCAAGTGAATGGGCCACACTTCCATTCCAGCCTTCCAAATCCTGGCTCCACCTGACAATGAAATAAATTTAGGCAGTAGTTACATAAATGAAATGGAATCGTAAATAGAGTTGTCCAGTCTCTTATACATGATTCACAATTGTATCATAGTTATGTAGTTTCATGTCTCTTTTTCTTTTTTCTTTTTTTTTCCCCCAGTATATTGGTCATGTTGGAAGTAACTAGTGTAATACACGAGTGCATTATGTATTTAGTACAGGGTAAGGTTTGTCACTAAGAAAAAGGAGTGTCTCAGGCCATCATTGTATATTATGCATATTTCATGTTCACAGCCACATATGTACATACCTGCATTATACACTTTTAAGGCACATATATTTATTCCTAGTAGCTGATATTAAGGGGAGACTTCATTTTTTTGGTTGAAAATGAACTTATTCATCAATTTACATGAAATTTTACTGGATAATAGCTATATTTGCCAAAACTAATCCCCGAGCTTTATTTGTAAATGATTAATTTAATCACTGATATTTTTATTAATCACTGATATTTTTAAAATGATTATATGTTTACTCACTTAGGAGCAGTAGTCAGTGAAAGTTAGGTTAATATATATTAAGATTTTACTGAATATTTTTTTCTTTTCTTCATGTATCATCCTGAAACTTTCTACACTCTTAAGTAGGTATCATAACTATTATCCAGTGAAGTTTCATGTAGATTGACGCATACTTTCATTTTCAACCAAAAAAATGAACTGTCATCCCTTAAGACATTTCTCTTGTATGCATGTTCTGCACGTATGAAATTGCACTTGAAATTCTCAACTCTCCCCATCCATGTGTATTAATAGTCTCAAATACTTGTCTGTGTTGAATATGTTTTGAGTTTTATCTGCAGCTTACCAAAGCAATGTATGTAACACTCGTTTAAATGCACTTCTCTCTGGACATTACATAAGAATATCACAAGGAAGTCTTGGGAAAGAGGCAGATGGCACACAAACATTGAATAGAAGGATTTTACAGTTTTTATTTTTATTTTTTTTAGTTGTGTTTTCACTGGGCAAAAGAAACTAATGTGTTAGCTGCTTTTGCGAGCTATTTTTAAATTTGTTTACCTCATGCTGTAGTGGAATCTCACAGTTAAGGAACAGTTGAAAATTTGATATTTAGCTCCTATGAGTACTCATTGCTGCAACAAACCATCCTTCCAAGCTGAATCCCACTGACTGTTGATAATTCAACTCACAAAAACTGCAAGTGTGTTAGCCATTTTCTGCCCAGTGTGACACCAACTTTAAATGTTGTGTCATTAGTTATTTGATAATATTTCTTGGAATAACAATTAGCTTTAAACTTAGCCACTTTTGTACAGAAGATATGACTTAGCAAAACTGCACAATTAAATTACTAAAAGTGTGACAGTAAGGGTTGAACAGTAATACATTTTGGTATAGAGTGAAGTATGCTAGATTTCACTGCCACATGATGTTTTTGAATTGTATTGGGTAGTGTTATGTCCTCACCATTGTTGCCACACTGGCAATTTATTATTTTTTTCAGTTGTTTGTGTAGTGTCATTCGTGCCATTAATTATTTAAGTGTGTTCAGAATCATTTTACAGCTGATTATAAGCAGTTTAATTGTGCATTTGGCACTGATTGCACAATTTGTCATAAAATGTGTGCTAATTGTTTGTAGTTTTCTTGCAAGCTCTCCAGTTTACTCACTCATATATGGTACATCTTTGTGACATAAATTGAAAATCAGTGATTTTACCAGTACCTGTATAACTATTAAAGGAGCTTGTTATTGTACACCATGATGATACTACTTAAAAGATTAAGCCCCAAAGTAATTGAAAATAGGAGGTCAGCCCCAAAAGAAACGAAACTTTTTAAATAGCACACCAACTAGCGGGCGTAGTGTGATCACAACGGGAGTGCTGTGTATCGATGACTTTGAGCTCCAGTCTAACACAAGCCACATCATGCCACATCACTTAGTCATAGAAGTACATGAGCTTAAGTGAACATATGTTTGGTGCACTTGGTGAATTTTCTCCTGTCTCTTCTATAATCTGAAATTGGTGACCTTTCAGGGTGGATGCTATGCTATAAATGTATCTGTCAGTTACTTGTATGCTGCGGGGATGTTTCAGTGTGCTAGTGTAGACATGAGTGTGGCAGTGGGTGTAGGAAATGAACGAATGATACTGGGTGGACTTTATAGTGCTGACAGAGACGTCCCTGGAACTCACGGGGATTCTCCCAGAGGATTGGAAGAGGAGTGATATATATATGGACTGCCATTTATTTACAAGAGTGTGAACAGTCCTATGTGGTAGGTGGTGGCAACTGTTTTTCCACTCACGATGTAATGCTGCATGCAGCTTCCCTCACTTTTATCATTCTTTTTCTGTGCAAGCCCTCCACTCTTCCTGTTTCTCCCATCTTTCTTGTCACCTTTTTATTACTCTTCTTTCCTTTTCGGGTGGCTTTACATTGATTAACAAGCCTAATGGTTTCCTGTAAGTCAGGAAACCATTTACAACACTGGGTGGTAACTATATAACTAACCCATACGTGCTCCGTACACGTCAAGAAGTGGGTTGACGAAAGGTTAGTTACCCATCCCTGAAATACAACTAACAGAAGGACAAATGGCCACCCTTTATGGGATTATGGCATTTGGCTGTGGTTAGATAGCTAGTAAACATCCCAAACTTGAATGACTGTGTATATTGCTGCATATTCAGTGGGTTGATCATTTTCTGCAGTGGTATGCGAGGTGTAGTCTCTCATGGAAAATTAGAGCAAATGAAACATCTTATTTTTATAGTTTTATTGAAAAAATGGTATAAAACTATACAAAACAACAACTGCACTGTTGCCTTAATGTATTGTAGTAGAACTAATATTTTTTTTAATAATTATTAAGCAAAACTGATGCTTTGTACATTAGCATTTCCAATGGTTTAAGTGAACCTCAAAATCTGGCTGATGCAGATAATTTTGTTTAGCTGAGCTAAGCCTTTCCCAACAAAATGAAAAAACATGACCAACAGTAGTGTGTGATGATAATTGATGTGTATTTATAGTGCTGCTGTCACATTCAGGACTATACTATTCACTTTAACTTGGCCAGAAATTACCATCTTTCCATCTTAAGTGCTGAGCTGTAACAGTAGCTTAGAATATGGTGCTAGTCGTAAAGAAGTATGGAAAGGATGCATTGTTGTATTCTGCCACTGAGCCATGTGAAATAAGCTGCAAGGTGAAGAAAATCTGGCCCAGGTTAAAGTGAATAAACTGTAGATATAGTATGATGATGATAACAGTTATGGTGTTGATGTTAATTTTGTATCGATTAACTATTGTAAATGAATTCAAAAGCTGAAATGCAGTATTGGACGTATACCTTCATGGCAAAAGTCTTGACCACAAATGAGAAATCTGTGCTCAGAACTAATAAGTGATGAGATGGGTGTAAAGGGTTGGGTTTGAAAGATGTATTGGAATAAAAGAGAATGTTCCTTAATACCATACTTAAAACTAAATACTGCTGCTGAGGGTCATCTAATTAACTGTGCATAATAGCTTACCAGTGCTTTCAAAGTTGAAGTTTACGCAGTGGGCTGAGTCCGTAATGCTTTGACTAGTATGCCGCATGTGTTTTAAAACATGCATTGAACGAACACTGATGTAGCAGATAATTACAGTACAGTAATTTATGACCGTGCAGTTTTGGTTGTGTTGTTAATGTTTTGCAGTCCTTTTGAGAATGCTAGTGGGCAACCTTACAAGAAAAATGACATTTGAATCCTGCTGTGTGTGTCACTGTCAGCTTTAAACAGTACTGCAGTAGTAAAATCTGATCCGTTTGTAGCGCTGTAAAACCTTCAGACATGATAGCACTAATAAATCGTACTGTACTTGGAATGTTTTCAGACTGAACTGAGAGGAAAACCATGTTATTAACCATTTGATGGGAGGTCATGGCTAAGAGGACATTTTGAAATTGGAAAAACTGACAAAGGGGATTTGGCAAACACCAGTTCATGGTTGCCCTCTAATAGTACAGAATATAATTGTGTGTGTATGAGGGGAGAGGACGAAAGCATAACTTCTCAACACTGTCTTGGCCATTGCAAATGAACATTACAGCTTAACAGAAATTCACAGTTTCTAATTCACTGTACCATCACCTTGCGGTTGACTTTTAATAGAGGGAGGAATACACAGTTTTGTATACACCAACATATCAGAAAAAAATTACCTGACAAAAACTCCAGAGCACACTAATTGGCTAACATTATATTAATATTCTCTGGCCATATAGTGATGAGTGTTGAGAAAATGCGTTACAAAGTCCTTATGGAGATTTTTAAAAATAGGCCATAGACTCTGACTTTAGCCTGTGCACAACTGAATGTTGAGGAAGGATTCCTATTGGGATGATATTTATTGAATATAAAGTACTATCACAGTCAAGAAAACAGTTTAAAATCTAATGTGCAATTGGTACTAGATTAAAAGTATGGGGAGTAAATGGAGATGAAAGGTGGTGACATTTTTACATTATTTTCTGGGGCACTGACATCATCTGTATTTCCGCATCTTTTGTTTGCTTCATGGGATATAATTTTAACATTCAGTATGAAAAGTTGGGGAAGCAGATCTAGATGAAAAAGAAATGGTAGTGTTGCAAAATTTTCTTATATGTAAGTGCACCATCATGTGTTTCCGCAACTGTTGCTTCATCCGTGGCAGATAATAAACTGGTGCAAAGTGAATTGTTTGGAAGTAGGTGGAAATGAAAAGGTGGTGGTAGTCTTGCAAAATTTTCTGCTGTCAGTGCACCATCGTTGTCTGTGTTTCCGCATTTGTCGCTTCATCCTTGGTAGTTAACTGGTAATAGATGAAAAGTTTGGAAAGTTACAGTAGATGATAATGAAGTAGGTACAGATACAGATGAAAAGGTGGTGGCAGTTTTGCAATATTTTCTGCTATCAATGCACCATCATCATCTGTGTTTGCGCATCTGTTGCTTGATCCAGGGCAAATAGTAGGTGATGCGAGTATATACGTCTGGAAAACCCGGTTTGGCGCACCCAGACCCGAACGATGTGACACCAGCAAGGTACCAGCGCCCGTCCCTCATGTTGCATTGCAGTGGGCCACCCGAGTCCCCCTGGGAAGCAAAGGTTAGTGCAATGAGTATAAATATTAAGTATCAGTACAAATTTTATCTAATTGTATTTCTTCTATACTGTACCATTAGAACATTAAGATATCTTTCAAGTTCCATCATAGTGGCTCACAAGTCTTCCAGGTAAGTTTTTGTTGCAGTGAATATGAGTTAACAAGATTTAGTACAAGATTTCTCATGTTTTCCCTCTTAATCATATTTTACTTAGGTACTGTATTTAATCTTTCATGCTGCTTCACAGTGGCCCACTTGAGTCTCCCCAGTAAGTTACCTGTATACGTATATCTATATCTTTATATCTATCAATCTCTCTCTCTCTGTATATATATATATATATATATATATATATATATATATATATATATATATATATATATATATATATATATATATATATATATATATATATATATATATATATATATATATATAAAACCTGTGAATAGTTCAAAAGTACAATACAAAGTGTCGGTGCAGGAAATATATGAACTAAAAGTCATCTCTAGCACTTAGGTTTCTCACTCCTTATATTGAGGGCACTATACCCCTTTATTTTAACCCATCAAAATTGATCCACACCTTCAATTAGATTTCTGAGTTGTGTTAGGGGTTGTAATGCTTTTCGTACCATGTGACAAACATATTGAGGAGTAATGTAAATAAGTTTACAAAGGTTCTGTGTTGCTGCTTCCGGTAAACCCGTTTTTGTGGTCCTAAGCTTAACTGGGCATGAACCCAGTAGACTGCAAGCTGAAGTTGCCCTTCTGCAGTCCCAACATTCTCCTTGCAGGGATAAGGAAGTTGAGGGACGTTTTTATAATTACAGGCACAGAGCAGCCTGGTTATATCAATGCTACCATTGTTACAGCCACAACACTTCACACAATGTATGTGCCAGTTTGGATTTAATTCGGATAAAACATTCGTGAAACATTTCGTTTTCAGAAATATATGTACAGCATACTGAAACCGACTCATCATAAACTAAGGATTCGCCGTCGAAACCAAAAGAAACTTTAAAATATTGTTTTATGGCGTGTTATTGAAAGAAGGACATGGAAAGGATGGTGAAGAATATTCGAGATCTCATATCTTCCTGCAGAAACAAAGAAGAAGTTGCAACAGGGTATAGATCGGAGGGAGATTCATAAATAAACTTATCATTCCTTATGGCTTTAAGATTTTATTTTTTAAAGGCACGGATCAATTCCCTGTTGTTTTAAGATTTTTATTTTTTTTAAGGACACGGAAAGGGCGGATAATATTCTGTATTATTTCTTCATGCAAAAATTAAACGTTACAAAAGAACTGATAGTAAGTCCATTTGTGAATGCAAGGCGTCACTCGGACGCGATTTCCATTGTTGATGTAGCTCGAAGGTGTGATAGTGTGGTTGAGTGGTATTCCTGAATTTCATGGTAACAGAGGCTGGCCTGCATTATCTATCATCAGAGAATTACAGGTAAGGTATATTTATTTTACTGTATAACACCTTGCTGCATGCATACGAAGCTATACGAGCTTGGTCCCAATTTTCGTCCTTTAGCGGCTTCAGTGACGCAGATCAGTGAAAAAATAGTATTGCGCTTCATCCTTTCCATTGCACATCTTCGTGACTAGCGTAATAGTCGAGGTAATCTCTTGTTAAGAATTCAAGATGGAGACGTGGTAATTTTAGGCCAAGCCAAAGTAAAAATGGCATAGTACGGTAATTTCCATAGGGTTATTAGAGAACTTATTCGTACAGTTCCAGTGTTCACTGAGGATTCATATACACTGGAGTTAGATTGTTATTTCACGCCATCAGCCCGAGGATGTCTCTGCTATTGAAATTTTGTGTATGCTAATGTATGTATACTATTTGTATGCATGAATATGTACTCGTATGTACGTTGTGCGCATGTATTTATGTATGTTATGGTAATATATGTTTGTATGTTTATATATGAATGTATGTAAATGTATTTATGTATATGTAAATATGTTTATAAAGTATATAAATGTATGTAGGTATATATGTGTATGTATATGCAGCATGTAAATGTATGTGTGTGTGTATGTATACATGACTGAATGTATGTATTCGTATTATGTTGTGTTTGTATGCATGAATGTTGTGTTGCAGTATACTCGTATGTATGTATGTATATGTATAAATGTGTATGCATATGTATGTATGTATGTATGTATGTGATATAAATGTATACATTTGTAGGTATTAATGTTTATGTGTATATAAATGTATGTGTGTATGTATGTAACAATTCTTCCAAAAAATGTCCAATAGCTAACTTTCCGACTTAACCCAAGTCCAAATTGATGTTCCTTGAGTGTTTTTGCCGCCAAGCCTCCGACTGAAGAAGCGCCAGTGAGCAAAGACGTTTTTGATCTAGTTAACGTTGAGACGTAACTTTTGAAACTCATCCCTCATGGTGAAGGGGTGTTAATGAAAGGTACTGACTTTATTCCAGTCTTAGTGTGTCCCGGAGTACCGGTAAAGAAAATCGTCGCGGAGGTAGTAAGAGTGATAACCACATCCCAGTGAAGATTTTATGTATATGTTGGTTTGTTTTAGGAAAACATTATCGGCATATACCGTGTTTCAGGTTTTGTTTTTTGGTATGCACAGTATACGGTACATGAAGCCTGTTTTTTTTTGTTTTTTTCTCAATTGTACAGTAAAATCAGACAGCGCTTACAGCTTGATTGTATAATAAATCATTGAAATGTCATAAGGAATACAAATTGTAAGGTACTCGTTTATAGGCCGCTTTCAACGGCCTCCGCTCGATGTCAAAAGGCCAGAAATGGGTCATAATTCAGGAACCGGTGGCCCGATTGGACTGGAAATTGTTTTATTCTTCAAGTTAGAGTATTTTAACGGTACCTTGCTCTAACAAAAATAGCTCTACTTTGCTTCGTTTGTGCTGTGTTACGGTGACAAACAAGCCAACAAACATACAAAAATCGGATCACTAAAGTATACAGATGTGAGGAGGGTACTTATTTATTCAGTGTGTGAGTTGTCGAAAGTGACCCCTTCAACATCCCTCCTCCCCCTTACGTACAACACACGACTGTGAAGAACCTGACTTTCACGCAGGTCAGACTGTTAGACATCCTTTGTGCCCCTTGACCGAGCGGTACAAATGGGAACCTGGATGCACACTCTTGAGCATAGTGTAAAACACACACACACACACACACACACACACACACACACACACACACACACACAGCTCAATGGCAGAGATAAAGACACCATCAGTTCCATTGCATTTCTCCGTGACAAGGTTCTTGTCCTACTGTTAATCTGTTGTTACAACTCAGCACTCAAGATGAAGAGAAGGCAGTTTTAGGCCCGGTTAGAGCAAAACAAATGTACACCTAAACCTTAAATTATTTATTTTAGTTAAAATTAGTTTATATATTAAGCAAAACTACTTGTCACGAACTCCATAAAATTTACGAAGGCATGCAACATGGACATTATTTGTTTGTAGGAGTTTTAAAAAGCATGCATGTTGGTGTCTCGATCATTATATTTACTCATGCATTTTGTTTAGTTTATATAGTATTTTGCGTATTTCTCTGTTACAGATTTTTATGTAAAAGCATTAATATTCTAGATAACTGAATATTTCATACGGTAACACCTCTGAAGCGATTTATTTTCCACATTACACCCCAATGTCCTCTAATATGTTACTGATGGAAATTCTGATATTAAAACGGCTTAAATAACACAAGAGAACGTTAAGGCGTAATATGCTGAATAAATTGCTATGGAAGAGGTCCTACGAAGCCTCCAGTGCCACCTAGAATACAGCTCTACGTTTCTTGCGTTTGGGTTTATAGTAGATGGTTGTACAGGCTTTTATAGAGATGGTGAGCGTGTGATCCGTTCAGTTGGGTTTTGGTTAGTTCTCCCTCTACCACGTTTTCTTTCTTCCTCTCTGGACTTGGTCTCACCTCATCCTTAGGTGGGGATTGTGATGGTGGTGATGATGGAGGTGATAGTGATGAACGGGCTGGGGTGTGTGGTGGTGGTGGTGATGATGATGATGAGGGTAGTGGTGGTGATAATAGTGATGATGATGATGATGTTTTTGCAACTCTTTACCCACGAGTTAAGATATTTTTTCTGGTGCCGTCATCTACATCAACATACAACTTGAGATCTTGTTAATTGCAGTTACATTTTGCGAATATGACACCTGCTTTGTTTATTCTACCTTGAGAGTAAGAAGGTAGTTTGAGATTGTGGTAAATGTGTGTGTGTGTGTGTGTGTGTGTGTGTGTGTGTGTGTGTGTGTGTGGTGTAGGCTGTATGTAGTGTCTGGTAAAAGGTGTACATGTAAGTACTCACAATACACGTTCCACGCCCCTGCCCTTGCGTGTATCCAGCGCATAGATGATAGTGGTTGACGGGGATACTGTGCATCATGCCGTACATTTTAACGCAGTGACTGTTGTTCACCACGGGCACCACCACCTCCTTCAGCGTCGCCTCCAGCCTCGCCCCGTGCACCCTCATGCCCCAGCCCGTAGCCACGCACTTGATGCCCAGGAAGCTCTCCGTCAGGTGGGGTGGGGCGTCCGGCAGGCAGATGGGGCGTATGTGGTCGCTGAAGGTGACCTCCTCACGTAGACGCATCATCGCTGTAATGAGGCCCTTAGCACTTGTCCCTGAACACCCTATTGCTTATCCCTGAACACCCTATTGCTTGTCCCTGAACACCCTATTACTTGTCCCTGAACACCCTATTACTTATCCCTGAACACCCTATTACATGCCCCCGAACACTCTATTACTTGTGCCTGAACACCCTATTACTTGTGCCTGAACACCCTATTACTTGTCCCTGACCACCCTATTACTTATCCCTGGACACCCTATTACTTGTCCCTGGACACCCTATTACTTGTCCCTGAACACGCTATTACTTGTCCCAGAACACCCAATTACATGCCTCGAACACTCTATTACTTGTGCCTGAACACCCTATTACTTGTCTCTGAACACCCTATTACTTGTCCCTGAACACTCTATACCTTGTCTCTGAACACTCTATTACTTGTCCCTGAACACCCTATTACTTGTCCCTGAACACTCTGTTACGTGTCCCCGAACACCCTATTACTTATCCCTGAACACCCTATTACTTGTCCCTGAACACCCTATTACATGCCCCCGAACACTCAATTACTTGTCCCTGAACACCCCATTACTTGTCCCAGAACACCCTGTTACTTGTCCCTGAACACCCTATTGCTTGTCCCAAAACATCCAATTACTTGTCCCTGAATACTCTTAAAAGTTGTCCCTGAACACTTTTATAATTTTCCCTTCACCCCGTCAGTGTTGTCCTATACACCATCACTGTTATGTTCTTCCGCTGTTCTGTTCTTCCCTTTTTTTTTCCTGTACCCCGTAACAATTACATTGCACCTGTCTCGCTAAGGAGGTGTTGTTAAGCCTCCTACGCCCACGAGAATACGGATTTAGGTTACACGTTGATCTCGGAGCCCAATCGGCTGTTGTGGGTCTTTACATAAATTTCCTCTTTTTCACACAGTATTTATCACGTAGTACATAAATAGACGATGCACCTGTGTTAGATTTTGTTTTTATTAGAGTTAAGGAACTACAAGGGCTTAGTCATCATAGAAGAGCGAGAGGGGTCATGCACGTATGGATGCAGGTCATAGTAAACATGCAGATTACCTACTGTTATAATAAGCAAGTGGTCCGCAGAAATCAGTTGACAGTAATTCATATCGCAAACATATTAATTTCTTTGGTTGTATCAAGTTAAGATGTGCAGTACGAAGTTGATTTTAAAGTTACACAAATCTGATTCCTGTCATTCATATTACAGTAACTTGCTATAGTTGAATCCTGATTAAATGGAAGGTGATTTCAAACGGTTGCAGAGTCTGAGTGATGAAGTATTTACAAGTTCAACAGATTTCCTTCATGTACCACAAAGAACAGCCCGACACACCCAATACCTTAACCCCTGATGGATTGCTGGGAAGACCTATACCCTTTTTACCTCAACTTGGCCCAGAGTTTCGTCCTCTTGCGGATTACTTCATGTGGCTAAATGGTAGAAAAACACAGTGCTAAGGTTCTACATCTTTGCCATAGCACTTCTTTGTGACTGGCATCGTATTCTGGTTTTAATCTTTTGTTACAACTCAGTATTCAAGGTGGACAGATGTCGATTCAAGGCCAAGTTAATGTTAAACGAGTATAGAAGTCCTTTTTAGCTCCATACGATTTTGTTAAACTTTATGAAGGCACTTCGTTTTAGAGGGGTAGGTATTGCATTCACTGACCCATGAACTGCAATAGGTCCTGCCGCGGTTGAACAGAATCGTTTACTAGTTGAGTGAGTTCTTCCTTCCTCCTTTGTACACCTTCACACACACGCTCACACTGTCGTCCTCCTTACTCGAGTCCTCCCCTTCCCTTTTCCTTCATTTTTTTCATATTCTCCCCTACCTTTCCCTGTCCTTACTTTACCCCTCCCCTACATCCTTCCTCCCCCTCAACTCACCCTTCCCTTCCCCCACACTACCCTCTCCCTGCCCCTCATCCCCCATCCCTTTACCACATTTCGATTCCCCTCTCTCACACTGCCCGTTCTCCCTTTCTCACACTACCCTTCTCTTTCACATCCCCCCTCCTCCTCTCCCATACTACCCCCCTTCCTCACAGTCCCCTTCCCTCTCCCTCCGCTCCCCTTCCCCTCCCTGACACTCCCTCTTACTTCTCTCTCCCCCACATTCCCCTGTCACTTACCCGACCTCCCCTTCCCACTCCCTCACAATGCCCTCTCTCTCACCCTCTCACACCTCTCCATCAGCCTCTCACTTCCTCTTCCTTACCCTCTCAACCCCACTCTCCCATACATGACTTCCCCTTCTCTCCCTCTCCCTTAACACTACCCTCTTCCTCAACCTTTCAAAACTCCCTCCTGCGCCCTCTTCCTTCCCTTTGACACCTCTTTTCTTCTCTTTCCCCTCCCCCTCACAATTCCCCTCCTTCTTACTCTCCCCTCCCCCTAACTTCTCCCCTCTTGTACCTCTCCCCTCCCCCTCACTTCTCTCCTTTACTTCTTCTCCCCCCCCCCCTTTCCCCTTACTTACAACACAAGTCCCTGCCGTCCCGTCCAGAAGTCCGGCACACACATGCGAATCCTCAACTTTAATGTGTCCAAACTCCTTCGCGTTGTAGGCCCTTGTGCACACCGATGTAGGCAAAATGGGGATCGAAACCTCCTGAAGATAGGTCTGTAGTTGCCTGGAGGAGGGTGGGCCAGGATTCGAACCCAGAGACTCGTTCTTGCCCCAGCCCGTAGCCACGCAGATATGTCCCTCGAAGGAGTAGTTGCGGTAGGCGATGGAATCCGGGAGACATATGGGTTTGAGTCGGTGCTTCGTGTTTTCATCCGGTGGTTCGAGCTTCATTAGTGCTGCGGAGGCGGAAAGGTAATGATGGGAAAGAGGAAGAGGAAGAAAGGGGAAGAGGAAGAGGGAGAAGAAAAAGGGGAAAGAGGAAGAATGAGAAGAAAAAAGGTAAGAGGAAGAGGGAGAAGAAAAAGAGGAATGAGGAAGAATGAGAAGAAAAAAGGTAAGAGGAAGAGGGAGAAGAAAAAGAGGAAGAGGAAGAGGGAGATGAAGAAAAAAGAAGAGGAAGAGGGAGATGAAGAAAAGGGAAGAGGAAGAAGGGGACTGGATAATGAAAAGTAGAGGAAGATAGGCGAAAGGATCTGGGAAACATATGGGTGTGAGACGATGCGTGTTTTGGTCCATTGTTTCGAGTTTCATGTGTGCTGTGGAGGCTGGAGGATGCGTGTGGGGAAGAGGAAGAGGAAGAACGGTATTGGGAGGATAAAGGAGGGTAACTGACTGACTCCGTGGCACATGTGGGTGTGAATCTGTGCATCTTGTTTTGATCAGGCGATTTGAGTTGAGGACTGCTGTGGAGGAGGGATGATGAGGAAGGAGGAAAAGAGGAGGAGGAGGAGGAGGAGGAGGAGGAGGAGGAGGAGGGGGAAGAGGGAGGGGAGAAGAAGGAGAGGTAAGTGGAAGAAAGAGACAAGGCGAAAGAAGTAGATGATGAGGAAGAGGACGGAGTAGGAATGATATTGAGAAGAGGAAGAAGGACTCGACGAAGAGGGCGGGAAAATGTAAGAGGAGGGGGAGGAGGAAGATGATGAAGGATGGGAGAGGGAAGGATTTGGGAAGAGGAGGAAGAAAGAGTAGGAAGAAGATGAGAGGTGATCAACGAACTACTGACAGGGGAAGAAAACTGGAAAGAAGAAGAAGAGGAGAAGGAGGAGGAGAAAACGAAGGATAAAAGAGGAAGGGAATTGAGAAGATGAAGAAGGGAGGAAGAAGAGGAAGAAACGAAGGCAAAGGAAAGGAGGGAATTGGGAAGACGATGAAGTAGAGGATGTGGAAGGGAGTGAAGAAGGCGAAGATGAAGAGGATGAAGAAAAGGAATTTGTAAAGGACGGACAAGATCTGGGTTTGGGAAGAGGAATAAAATATGGAAGAGGAAAAAGATTTAATAAAAAAAAAATAACATTCCAGTGAAAAAGTTAATGTAAAAGAACGATGCACACAAATAAGACTTACACATGTATGTAAACAGAATATTCATTTCGTAACAGACGCACACCCATGCATACATATACACCTTGCGAAGTGTTACAAGGAAGGAAGGAAGGCTGGACCACGGCTTATTCGATTTATACACTAAACAAACATATACCGACCTGCCCCCAGCTAGTCAGTGTTAGAAATCATTGTCATACCGAGAACGAATGTGTATATTAAATCTTTCCTTATTTTCCCACCCGTCCTCAAATACACCAAGTTGGCTGTAGTTGTGCAAGCCGTGGGACATTTCTGGTACAGTTGTTAATATATGTGTGGTTATGAGGAATCCTGCAAATATCACAAAAGGCAGAGTTTAATTCACATATCCAGTGCGGTTCATATACAGCATTCAGCGAAGGTAGGAAAATATGATATCTAAAAAGACATCCCGTACACCATACCATTACTGCATCGATGGTCAGGAAACCCGGTAATTACGAGGTGTGATATAAAAGTTCTGATCATTGTCACTTAAAATTGTAATAGGTAGTCAGTGATTTGTGCCGTTGCTTGTCGTACATCATTCGTACTGTTGTTGCCATATACCACTGGACATCATGGCACCACGCCCCAGTGCACCGTAGCAAGGGCAGGAGTATGATAATGTCACCCGATTGCCCTTTTTTTTTTTTTTCACTAAATTCATTGTACACATCCCTTAGATGATCATAGATATTCAGTCATTTCTTCCTCCAGCCTGATTAATCGATGTTCATCCGATCTAAGTGAGATAGTCGCGAATTATCAAAACTTTCTGATCACACCTCGAAATAAAATTGTGCAGCACGGAAGTTCGTACTCCTACCGCACCAGCATCGCTGTTACTGACACCGAAGAGATGAGAGATCTAGGAAGACTGTCCGTACACCTTTGCCAATGTCATCCTGAGAGTCAAGAGTGAAATGACTGGAAAACCAAGCATCATCGTGCCTTAACAATGTCGTTGAGAGTCAAAATAGTGGAAAGATAGTAACGACAAGTTGTGTCGTGCCTTACCAGTGTCATTCTGAGAGTCAAGAATGTGAAATAGACAGTAAAAGCAAGCAATGTCGTGCCGAGTTAAAGAAAAAGAAAAAAATGAAAAAGACAGGAAAGTGAAGCTGCGTCGTGCCTTACCAATGTCGTTCTGATAGTCGTTGAAGTCGTCGTGTGTGTGGATGGTGAGGACGCCGGATATGATCTCGCGTCCCGTAGGGTTTGATCGGTCGTGGCTGCCCAGCACGACCTGCCACACTGCCGCCGTGTTGGTAAAGCTGAAGGCCTTACTGCAACACAACCCTGGCTCTCACACCCAAACCCACACCCAGACCCCACTCTCAGTCACACTCCTATTCATTTAGATTAAAGCAGTGGTTTCAACCCTGTGGTTCACAAATACAGCTAGATCGTCAAGCCAGAGCTGGCTGTTGTGAGTTTTCATTAAAAATTTGGCTAAACCTTTTGTTTACAGTTAAATGTTGGTTCACCAGTCGAGGGTTAGCACTGGCGTCAGTGGACTGATTCAGTTAGGCTTCTTATACGGGCACATCACTGATTTATTAGACTCTTCTTGAACAAGAGTCTGCGAATTCTCTTGGGAGATCTGTCGTGGAGACAGCCTACTGACATCAATCTCTCACCAACCAGAGCCCAGCTGCCAAACTGAATATTTTCTAGCGGCCGAAATATGATGACTAATTGTTTTCCATATTTTAGAAGCATCAAGCATAAGCTTATGTACTTTATTATGTGTCGGGCAATGGAACATGTGGCCAAATCCGTAACTTCAGAATCATTTAGGTTTACTGAAGTAGGTGTATAGAAATCAACATCATTCGTGAGAATGACAGTAACTGGAATTACATAAAAATATTAAACTTCTTTTGCGTTATCATTATCTGTTCCAGCACACGTAGCTTATATTACAACTGAACCACTTGGAATGAATGTGGCCCAGCTTGCTCCATGGAGAGGCTCTGGGCTGCAACCAAGGAAGATTAAGAACCACTGATTTTGGGCCACGAAACAGAGCATCATGGTCACCTTGTGTAGATTGGTATAAACTGTAATTGGTAATGCAAAGCTAATTGAAAATGCTGTAAATTGTAAAGGTTTTCATTAAATAATCAGATCGTCGACATGCCAGTTGGTACGTATGATTAAAGACAGTGGACCGATTGTCTGTGAGTAAGGAAGAGTAAACCAGGGTGATTGTTGGCATGATGCTGTGTTTTATGGACACTCCCTGACCATGTGTATGATGTGAGGGGCTGGTAGCGTCACTGCGTCTCTCTGGGTGTCATGGAGGTAGTCGGAGATGGAGAGGAACTGAATCTTTAAAACTTCAGAAGGATATTATTCTGTTAATTTTGAGTGAGATGGGATTTATCAACATGGATCCAATTCTGAACTGGTGTGGAGCTACCGTTATTGATGGCCTAGCTGAGAGAGAGAGAGAGAGAGAGAGAGAGAGAGAGAGAGTGTACTGGGATATTGTAGACTTATAAAGTGGTAATTAGTTACTGATAAATGAAGAAAATAAACAGCTTTTTATCTATATCATCTACCGTGTATAGTTCTTGTCTGTGTCGTGTACTATAAGAATTAATCCAATTGTCATTATGTGTGTGTGTGTGTGTGTGTGTGTGTGTGTGTGTGTGTAAACATTTGTGCCAAAAGAAATTGAACAAGGGGTATGGTCATCATGTGTTGAAAAGTCGTGTGTGTGTGTGTGTGTGTGTGTGTGTGTGTGTGTGTGTGTGTGTGTGAAGTGAGAAATTGCAATAGCTGTCTGTCTGATGGGAAGAGGGTCGTTAATGAGTAGGGATGAAAACATACTTATAGGTTTTGTGTCAAAGGTCCTCTTTACAACATACGGGGTCAGGAAATAGGTGAATGGATGGGTAGATACATAGACAGATAGATAAAAGAAAAACGTAAGTTAGTGTAGAGGTAGATGGATAGATAGATGGATAATAATAGACAAATTAGTGTGTAGGTAGATGGATAGATAGATAACCAGATAAGTATATGGATAGATGGATAGACATATTTAGATGGATAGATAGATAGGTAGATAAATTAGATAAAAAATAAGCTGGTGTGTAGGTAGATGGATAGACAGATAGGCAGATATGTAGGTCAATAGAAAGACAGATAGATAAATTAGTAGATAATTAAAATTGTCTGATCGTCATAAAAGCAACACATCAGAACACGGTAAGCAAAAAGGCTGACTCATGAAAAAACAAAGTAACTAAATACGGCAAACAAACCTATATAGGCTACTGGAATAAATATAAAAATAATAATGATTGTAGTGACGATGTTCCGGTACGTTATTTATTGTATTTATCGTGGAAAGGGTGCAAGTCGGGCCAAAACTGTTCGGTCTAGATTATAAACAATTTTTTTTTTTTCAAGACTTCCTTCCTTCTTTACTTGCTTGCTTGCTTGCTTGCTTGCTTGCTTGCTTCCTTCCTTCCTTCCTTCCTTCCTTCCTTCCTTTGTTTTTCCTACGTTCCTTCCTTCCTTCCTTTGTTTTTCCTACGTTCCTTCCTTCCTTCCTTCTTTCATTTATTCCTTCCTCTCTTCTGTCCTTCCTTCCTTCTTCCTTCCACTCTTCCGTCCTTTCCTTCTTCCTTCCTTCCTTCATTCATTCATTCATTCATTCATCTCTTCCCTTCCCTTCATATGTTTCGTCCTTCCTTTCTTCCTTCCTTCCTTCATTGATTCATTTCCCTCTTTCCACCATCCTTCCTCTTTATCTTTCATTCTTCCATCCTTCCTTCCTTCCTTCCTTCCTTCCTTCCTTCCTTCCATCCATCCATCCATCCATCCATCCATCCATCCTTCCTCACGTCATCCCATACCAGTAAAATGCGTCATCAGGAGAACGTCAAACAAAAGCCACTTCTTCGAGACACAACCCCTTCCATACGAGTTTTTCCCAAGTTAACAAAGGTCCCTTGAATTTCGTAATAGCAGACAAAACGAAGGATATGGCACGTATGCTCGTCGGTTAAGGAAGCTCCCTAACACCTTTTCCTATGCGATTTATTTTGTTTTTATTACACGTTGCTGTCCTCTTCTGTGTTACCTAAATCCTACCAAAATCATACTTTGGATAAATAACACACAACAGGATATTAACCAGCCATATCCGAAAAATAAATCGCTACGGAAGAGGTGTTAGGGAGCTTCCTTAACCAATGAGAATGCAAACCTATAATTTATCTAACATTTGCAGTTAGAACTAGAGGGGCACTCAGTGGAGCACATCTCTCCGACAAAGGCAACGTAATTTCCAAACCACTCTTCATAATGGGTTAGGTTTCCTCATCATTGATCAGGGTTTCGCAAAAAATGTTTTTCGGATCCAGAATCTGTAATACGATCCTGATCGGTCCCCCAAATTAATCGATTGTTCCCTGGGACATGGGCTATCCACCCAACAAATTTAGTCCAAATCTTTCTTTTAGTTTTTGAGTAATCCTGCGGACAGACAGACAAACAAACAAACAAACAAACAGGGATGAAAACATATTCTAGTTGTCGGAGAGAAAAATATCTTCAAAACTGAATGAGATGTTTTGGAAATAGAATGAAGTTAAAAGTGACGCCCTCGTAGTGAAGGGGTTGGTGGAAGTCGGTATTCTTGGTGGCCCGTTCCTTAGCGACTGTTTTTGTTTATTACACTTCATCAGTCTCTTGTATGTTATTATTATTGTTATTATTATTATTATTATTATTATTATTATTGTTATTATTATTATTATTTTTATTTTTATTAGTGTAGTAGTAGTATTTATTTATTTATTTTTGTCATCATCAGGGTTTTAATAGTTATATAATTTGCTTCAGCAACATACAAGACGATGCCGAAGTGTATTATGCAGAATAAATCGCTAAGGAAGAGGTGTTACGGTCTCAAAATACCTCTTAGAAAATGTCCAAAAACTCTAAACACAAGGCAGCCCATCAACTCACCTACGTCGTGTTTATAATTCTTGAATCTCTCGTGGACGAATATCCTTTGCACTTTTATCACCGCTCCTTCCTCCTCCCCTTCCTTTTCACCACTTCCTCCTCCTCCTCCCTTTCTGTTTCCTCCTCCTGCACCTTTTCTGTTTCCTCCTGCTCCTCCCTTTCTGTTTCCTCCTCCTCCCCCTCCTCCTCTTCTCCTTCCCTCTCTCCCTTCCAAGACGTTGTGCTCTCTCCTTCCCACCACAGCCGTCCACAGAGGAGGAAATGGCAGGGAGAAGATCGGGCTGGAATATTTCTCAAGATTTATAGAACTTCTTAAATTCCTCACCTAGTGTCTTATGCCTGATATTACTTAAGATTTATCTTAAATTTCGCACCTGGTGTCTTTGTTTAAATAGCGACAGGGAGAGCAAGCCCCCATTATTATTATTATTATTATGATGATGTTGATGATGATGATGATGATGATGATGATGATGATGATGATGATGATTATCATCATCATCATCATCATCATCATCATTATTATTAAACAGGTTACTTTACTCGTAAATCAGCCTTTTTGATTACCGATACTAGTCAGTGCAGTAAGTTATTGCATATCTCCGGTCTGTCTGGCCGAGTGGACTTATCGATCGCAGGTAAACAACTGCTTATATGGGGCCATCCAATAGATACAGTATATATATAGTACATACACCGTGTAAGAATCCGGCGCCCTCTTGTGGTAGACTGTGAGGTGCAGGGAAATATGAGGAGGTTTGGCTTCCGGGTGGACGCCTCAGGTGCTTCATCCAAGACGCACATTTGTCACCACGTGTAGGTTTCTCGTCAGACTAGTGTAGTAAGTAAATAAAACATTGACACAGGTATAAGAAGCTCAGCAAGGAAGATGGCATATAAAATAAAAATAATTGAACAATAGTGTCACCAGGGCGGCTGTGGTACCTATATTGGACGAAGCAGGAAGGTAGATGTGTGACTGAAGATTAGGCATTTGTAAAGGAATTTTGACGCACCGTACAATTTTTCCACCACCCAGCAGACGTGAAGGAGGTGCATGTACTGTGTGAGAGAGAGAGAGAGAGAGAGAGAGAGAGAGAGAGAGAGAGAGAGACAGACAGACAGACAGACTGGCAGAGATAAGGTTTTCATTGTATTTCGTCAGCTGTTAATTTTCCTCAGACGGAACTGGGAAGATTCTTTTTTTCCCTCTCTGTACAGTGTCAACAAAAGGTTATCCGTACTTTAAAATTCCTCGCATTTGGAAACGGTGAACAGTGGAAATACCGTGTAAAAAAATAAATAAATAAATAAATAAATAAAAATATCCATGTGTTTGCCTGTTTTTTTTTTTTAGGTTGAAGATTTTGATGATTACTGTACGTAGATAAATATATATAAAAAAAAAATGGCATCGTGTAAACATTGATAATTGGATAGATTACTTTTTATAGACACTGTATAGTACCTGTGGGCTGTGGATTCGCTTGTGTGTGTGTGTGTGTGTGTGTGTGTGTGTGTGTGTGTGTGTGTGTGTAAAGAAGCTGGACCTCGTAAACATGATAAGTTAGGATGTGTGTATGTGTGTGTGTGTGTGTGTGTGTGTGTGTGTGTGTGTGTGTGTGTGTGTGTGTAAAGAAGCTGGATCTCGTAAATATAAGTTAGGATGTGATTATTTTTTTTTATGCAAGGAAGAAGGAACCAAAGGCCAGAAGCCCGAAAATTGTTCCCTCCAAGAAAAAAAACAAAAAACAAAACAAAACAAGATAACAGAGAGTCAAAATCAAGAAGCTGCAAGTGATGGTTAATGCGATGTGAGAGATGTGAGGTGATATGAGAATGACGATGTGTGTGTGTGATGTTATGCGAGTGGTGTGATAGGTGAGTATTGTGATGTGATGTTTTGTGATGAGATTTTATGTGAGTGATGTGAGATGACGATGTATGTGATGTCGTGCAAGTGGTGTGATAGGTGAGTATTGTGATGTGATATGTTATTTTGTGATGAGATTTGATGTGAGTGATGTGAGAGTGATGTGATATGATGTGAAATAAAATGGTATGGTATGTGAATTGATGTGTAAGGTGATATAAAGTGAAGTGATGTTTGGTAAGATGTAGCGTGATGTGAGGTGAGTGTAATGTGATGTGGCAGTGATATGATGTAATGTTATGTGATGTGATATTAAATTGAAGGCCGTATCCTCATAGGCATACAAGACATCCCAACACCTCTTCTATAGCGACTTATTTTGCACATGACACCTCAACCCCTTCACCACGAGAACGTCTTTATTCTTACCACCTCAAGGCGATATAATTTGGCCTAAGAAAGAGACCTAGGATGATATTCTCGTCGGGTAAGAAAGGCCCCTAACACCTCTTCCTTAGCGATTTATTTTCGGATGTGGGTGGTTAATATAATTTTGTTTGTTATTTATGCAGAATATGGCGATATTGGAACAATTTATGGAACAGAAGAGGACAGTAAGATTTTTTTTTTTTTTTACGCCGTCCCCCCCCCCCACCCTTTTTTTTCTATAAGGGCAGAGATGTTGGCCCTGGGTAGAGGACTTAGGTTTGGAGTGTGTAGCACTTTATGGCCGGATGCCCCTCCTGGTGTCTACCATTGATCCTTGGGTGGACTCGAACCTCCGACCCTTCGGCCAGAGGTTGCTACATCGCTAGGTGACGGGAGAGAGCTACCTCTCCCGACAGGGCGGCTACCTAGGCGGGGCGCGAACTCTCGACCCTTCGGTTTTGAGTCAGGCACTCTACCACTGAGCCACCCTGCCCTCAAACAGAACAAATCGGTTAGGAAAAGGTGCTAGGCGTAATAAACAAAATAAATCACCAAGGAAGAAGTGCTAGGTGTAATTAGCAAAATAAATCGCTAAGGAAGAGGTGTTTGGTGTAATAAGCAAAATATATCTCTGAGGAGGAGGTGTTTGGTGTAATAAGCAAAATCAGTCGCTTAGGAAAAGGTGTTAGGGAGTTTCCGAGGAGAATACATGGCGAATCCACCCACTTGTTGATGCAGTGCGCCGCGGTGACCACCCATCTCGGCGCCACCAACACCCCGCCACACCAATGACCAATTCGGCCCCAGCGAGGGTGGATCAGCTGCAGGGACACCTTTACGGGGGGAGTGCAAGAGAAAAACATAAGATTTAGTTTTATGTCTGATTATTGCGCGTTTTTATTTTTACTGTATTTGTTTTTATTTTATGTATGTATGTATGTAGGTAGGTAGGTGGGTAGGTAGGTATTTGTGTATGTATGTATTTATGTATGTAGGTAGGTAGATAGGTAGGTAGGTATTTATGTATGTATGTATATATGTATGTATTTAGATATGTATGTATTTATTTATTTATGTATTTTTTTATTTATTTTTAAGGTCCAGTTTTGCCGTAGAAATCGAAACAGAGGAAAGAATGATTAATTTACTCCTGCCGCCTGTATTGTGGTTGTTCAGACAGAGTAACTTTATGCTAGGTCTTAGTTTTGCCCCAGAATTATACTCGCAGCAGAAGAGACGATACTAGATTTATTACTGGCAACTGGATAAGAGAGAGACAATCAGTGTTTTCTCCTCCTCCTCCTCCTCCTCCTCCTCCTCCTCTTACTACTACTACTACTACTACTACTGCTTTATCTCACCTGCCATGGCCACGCTCCGGGCTTGCTTTCTTTTCCCCCTACGATTCTTCCTGTTGGCTTGTCATCAAAGATCATCATGCGATTATTTGTTCTCGATCTCTCCGTTACGTTCACGCCCCTGTCCTCGCCATTGTCCTCGTCTTGGCCTAGCTGTAGAGAGAAAGAGAGAGAGAGAGAGAGAGAGAGAGAGAGAGAATGAGATGTATAAATTTACCGGATTAGGATTAAAAAGGTATTCTAGTACAGTAGGCCAGAGCTAAACTTATCTATCTGTCTACCAGTGTTTCTGTCTATCTACCTGTCTATCCATCAATCTGTCTATCTATCTATCTATCCATCTGTAGGTATGATCAGGTGAGGTGGTATGCGGGACTGTTGCGTTACCTGCAGCGTGTGGTGGTAGTGGTGGTGGTGGTGGTGATAGGGGTAGTGGTGGTGGGCGTCTCCTGTGTGTTGGTGCTGCAGGCTCTCTGGTTTGCGAGGCTGGCGGTGTCGGGCGTGTAAACTGATGCCACACTCTGAAACACAACATAGGCCTGAAGTTATTTTGAGTTGGCCTGTATCTGTCTGTCTATCTGTCCATTTATCTGTCTGTCTGTGTCTGTCTATCTGTCCATCTATCTATCTGTGTATCTGTCTGTCTGTCTGTCTATCTATCTATCTGTCTATCTGCCTGTTTCTGTCTGTCTGTCTGTCTGTCTATCCATCCATTCATCTATATCTATCTATCTGTCTGTCTGTCTGTCTATTTATCTACCTGTCCTTATCTTTGTATTTTTTTCCATTCGTGCTGTACAGGTATATATATCCTTCCTAGAGTGATCCTCTCCAAATTCTAAGAAACTATAGATGAGAGAGAGAGAGAGAGAGAGAGAGAGAGAGCAGACTCATCCTATCTTCATCACGTTTTCCCCAGATATTGTTGTCAGAATTTACTGTCTTGTTTTCCCTGTAATGATTTAAGACTTAATCATACGGCTGTTAAGTTTCTCTCTCTCTCTCTCTCTCTCTCTCTCTCTCTCTCTCTCTCTCTCTCTCTCTCTCTCTCTCTCTCTCCCTCCTGTTTATCCACAATACTCTTTCTACTGCAGCTTGGCCTAAAACTGCCATCTCTCCGTCGTGAATACTGAGTTGTAACAATAACATGACACTAGAATATGGTGCTAATCACGAAGAATTGCCATGGAAAGGATGTAGAGCCATTGTACTGTCTTTTCTCTCAGTGAGCTGCTAGCATCGTATTCCAGTGCTAAAACGTTCTTTCACTTCAGCAGTCATGATGGAGAGCTTGCAATTTCAGGCCAAGTTAGTGTAAAAAAAAAAAAAGAGTATAATATCAGACAGTTATTATCAGCGTTCTATATATGATCGAAAAAAAAAATTAGAGGTATGCTTCCGTCTTTATGTACTCTAGTTTTAATCCCTTCAGTCCGTTTTGGAATATTTTGAATTTCGTTCTTGCTGTCTCCAGATGATTTTGTCCATATAATGAGAGATACATCGCACTGGAGAGAGAGATATGGCTTTCATCTACTCATTGAGTACAAAAAGTCTTTCCTAAGCTAATGAAACGCTTGAAAGTACGGTAGAAAAAACATTTAAACGTTCTTCTTAGGACTGCACCTGTAGTAGTATTAGTAGAGTAACCCCACTTTGTCTGGCCGAGCAGACCAATTAACCGAAGGCAAAGACTAATCCTTGCGGGCCATCCCGTGCCAATCGGTGACCCCTTGTGGTGAACAGCGCCTCACCACAGCGAGGAGCGGGGATAAATGTGAAGGTTTGGTTCTTGGATGAACACGGCATTTGCGTTTAGGTACCCAGTTAACAGGGGCACCATAGTAAGTTCCAAATCACCCTGCTATTTGGTTATATGGTTACTACTCAGCGTTGTAAATGGTTTCCTGAATGGAAAGAAACCATTAATTTTGTCACTCGGTGTAGAGTCACCTTCGGAAGAAATAGGCAGCACTGCATCAAGTGAGTGGTATTTTATTCCTTCTGTCTCGAGGAAATTTATGTGAGGTACTTTTTTTCTAGCCAGGGAAGTTAGATTTCGGTTTCATTTAGCCGTTCAATATGAGGGGACTCCTAAGCTGAAGGAAATCTGAAGTTTACATGAAAATTAAAATTGTAGGTGTAAATAATATGTAGGTATGTTGCAGTGTGTGTCTAGAGGCGGCGTGGGAGAGAAGAAGAATGTTGGGTGAAAGTGTGATTGTGATGGAGTTCTGTTCTGATAACTCCTGACATATTGCAGTTCTGGCGGCTCGGCAAAACGAGGACTGATCTACCCGCTGATTCATAGTACCTCCCTACCACAAGGATTTATAAATCTTAATATCTTCACCCCGAGGACGTCAATTAAATCCCCCTTCAATCCGCTGACGTGTTCTGTTGCTCTCTGACGTGGCGTGTTTTATTATTTTACCCTTTAACACTCTCACCTGCTGACGTGTTTTATTGCTGTATGACGTGACGTTTTATTATTTTTTTTTTTTACCTTTAAAATTCTTTAATCTGCTGACGTTTCATTGCTCCATGACGTGTTCTGTGGCTCTGTTCTTTAACACTTCAATCCTCCCTCGTGTTTTATTGCTCTCTTTTTTTAACACTGCAGTTTCTGACCTGTTTTATTCCTCTCTGACGTATCCTATTCCTTTATTCTTGCTACCTTCAGACGATTTTCCTCAGCATAGGGGAGACTTGTGTAACAGGAGAGGTTCGATACAGCCCTCCCTTTACCCCTTCACTGTCAGAGCTCCTGCCTGAGTAGAATCGTGTTATGGTAGCCTGAATGGGGTGCTAGTCACGAAGAAGTGCTATGGAATGGATGCGTAGTCTTAGTATTGTCCCATTCTGCTCCTGAGCCACGGGAAATAGGCCGCAAAAGGACGAAAATCTCTGCCAAGTTAAAGTGAGCGAAGTATAGAATTTACTGTATGAGTTTGGATCAAATTATATACAAATGATCTTACGCGAAATTTAAGGTCAGTTAAGGTTTTATTTACTTATTTATTTTTTCATTCATTCATTGCCAGACGCCATGTATCCCAAACGGGGTGGCCAAGGGCTTAGAGTTAATTGTTTTACAGGGAGGGGCACTAATCCTCCACCAACCCCACTTGACACGTATTTATTTATTTATTTAAGTATTTATTTATTTGTCCCATATCTAGGCGGGGAATCATAGTCCTCAGTCCATATTCTTATTGTTTGAAGACGTTCCCTAGCACCTCTTCCTTAGCGATCTATTTTTTGGATATGGCTGGTTAGTATCCTTTTTGTACGTTCTGTATTTGGAGTATATATAATGATGTTGGAAGGATTTATGGAACAGAAGAGGACAGTAACGTGTATTGAAGCAAAATAAATTGCTTAGGAGAAGGTGTTAGGGAGATTCCTTACCCGACGAGAATACAGGCCCAAGAGACATTACATAAATTACAGTTATTTTTTTTCTTTTTATGCAAAGACTCAAATGTTGGAAGCCTTAAAAAAAATCTCCCCCTGAATGAGAGAGAGAGAGAGAGAGAGAGAGAGAGAGAGAGAGAGATCCTTTCATTTCTAGGTGCGTGGACACATTGCATTTAAAAGACTGAAGGAACATGCCCATTACTTTCTTATATAAATACCAAAAGCCATTTAGTTTCAGCAAATAATGGCAGATCTATTTCCCAGAGTCACCCATAAAACTGGTTAAGATTAAGCGATTGAGGGCGAGAGTATGGGAGGGTGCGTGGGGAGTGGGTGTGCGTGTGTTGGTGAGATGTGGGAACATGTAGGGGGAGGTGTGGGAGTGTGGTAGGGTGTGGGAGTGTTGGACGGTGTGTGGGGAGGTGTGGGAAGGTGTTTGGGGAGGTGTGGGAGTGAGGGAGAGTGTGTGGGGAGATGTGGGATTTTGGGTGTGCGTGGGTGGAGACCTGTGGTAGGTTTGGGGTGTGGTGTGAGAGTGTGGATGTGGGTGTGGTGAAGGTATGTAAGTGTGGGAGGGTGTCTGGGGAGGTATGGGAGTGTGTGAAGGCAGGTGTGGGAGTGTGGGAGGGTGTGTGGGGTTGTGTGGGAATGTGGGTGAGGGTGAGGTGGAGAGAGCGTGGTGGGTGAGAATTTGGGTGTTGGGAGTGTGGGAAAGTAGTAGGTTCAATTTCCCACGGGACCTGAGAGAGAGAGAGAGAGAGAGAGAGAGAGAGAGAGAGAGAGAAGTAATGTTCAGAACCTTGCCCAGTGCAATGGTGTGGTCTACCAATTTTTATTCTGATTTGCGCGGTTGGGCTTTTTTTTTTTATATAAGAATGTCCGATTTCAGTTTCTGTGCGAATAGGACCGTACAGGGGCTGACGAGAAGCCTACACGTGGTGGCACTGTGCACTCTGGGTGGAGTTGCTGCGGCGTCCACCCGGGAGCCAAACCTTCTCGTATTTCCCTAAATCTCGCCGTGAGAAGGATCCTGGTTCGACCCTGGTGAGGCACTGTGTACCACAAGGGGGCGCCGGATTCCTACACGGTGTATGTACTGTACTGTACCTGTAGGACGGGCCCACAGAGGCATTTGCCTACCTGTGGTCGACGGAGCTGCTTGGTCATGCAGATGTGCATTTAGCAACAACAAGAAGACCTTAGATAGTCAGACAACTTACTTCAAAATATGGACAGTATATGATATTCGAGGTTTTACAGCTCTTCTTCCATAGCAATTTGTTCTGCATACTAAAATATTCTCTTGTGAGTTTCGAATAGGAAGGGGTAATTATAGCTTTCATTAACTTCCTCACTACTATTGCTAAGCTAAATAAAATAGTTTGGTGGTAACGATTAAAATTAAAGTACAGGAGTTGAATATATATATATATATATATATATATATATATATATATATATATATATATATATATATATATATATATATATAACCTCTAATAGCTGTCCCAATGAAAGTATAGCGTATTATCAAAAGAAAATAAGTAATTACGCACTCAATTACATTCTAGTATCGTTTCCGGCAATAAATATAATTGTAGACATAAATATTGCAGAAAGTAGTTGTCACTTGTCTTTAACCCTCATTAAGCCTCTCTAATACAGCATGTACACCTCAGTTCCGCAATGAAAGTGTCCTCGTTAAACTTAAACACATTCGTTAAGCTTTCTACTCGGATTACTCACCTGTAATTGTTAGCCTCCTGTCGACGAGAGGGTGTTTTCTAAGCTGAAGAAAATCGTTTGATGTTGGCAAAAATAACATTATAGAGTACGTCTTTGTGATGAAAAGGGGAAACTCTTTAATCCGATAATGTATTTGTGTGTTTGTGTGTGTGTGTGTGTGTGTGTGTGTGTGTGTGTGTGTGTGTGTGTGTGTGTGTGTGTGTGTGTGTGTGTGTTCAGCTAAGGAAAGACGTCGTGTAATAATAATAATAGTAGTAGTAGCAGCAGCAGTGGTAGTAGTAGTAACAGTAGTAGTAGCAGTAGTTGTGGTAGTAACAGTGATAGCAACAGTAGTTGTGGTGGTGGTAGCAGTAGTAGTTTTCAATCCCAAGTTCATCTGAAACGTGAACCCGGTGGACTGCAGGCTTGAGTCGTCCTTCTCATGCAGTCCGCCATCCTCTTTGGGGGAGATAGGGAGGCAACTGAGGGACGATTGTATAACCAGGCAGTTGAGCCGCCTGGTTATGTCGATGCCACCGCACGAAGGCGCCTCTCTCCGGCACCACCTCTCTTAGTGAAGGGGTGCAATGAAGAGCGCCCAACATCGGACCGTGAATCGCTAACTCGGGTAATTGCCTGGCGTGGCTGATGGGTTAACAGCCGTAACGTAAGGCGGAGTTAGCCTTGGGTGTGGAAAATTATAGTGGGGCGTATTCCGGGTGCCATTATAGACCTCGTGGCACCTTTTCCTTTGCGATTTGTTCTGCTTGTTACAGCTTGATATTCTGCTTTTTATTTTGATTTACTCTGCTTGTTACATCTTGATATTCTGCTTTTTATTTTGTACCTATATTTCCGGTGTCAGTACAGTTGCCTTCAAGTAAAATCTGTCTGTAAACATCCAGATGCCTCAGTGTCGTAAGGGGTGGCCACAAACAAATCGCCTCTGTGTCACCCTGTCCTCCGCCACCAGACTGCCCTCACTCCAACTTAATTCTCCTTTTCACATATCTCTCTCCACCTTATCTCTCTCATTCTAGGTCTCCCCTCCTCCTCCCCCCTCAAGTTCACTCACATACACTCTTCTAGTCATTTTCTCGTACTCCATCCTCTCCACATGACCAGACCATCTCTGACTATTTCTCCCAACAACTTCAATGACATCCACATCAACACCACAACCCTCCTTTACTTCCACATCAACACCACAATCCTTCTCTACTTCCACATCAACACCACAACCCTCCTTTACTTCCACATTTGCCTTCCTGTCTCTCCACGTAACACCACATGCTTCTTTCAGATAATACACTGATAATTAATCTCTTTGCATGTTATTCACATATTATTAATGCCGACTTTCGTAGTCTCAGTAAAGAACATGATGGTGATGATGATGATGATGATGATGATGATCATCATCATCATCATCATCATCCAGGCCTCATTTCCCACCCTAGGGCAGGGTGAGGAGTAGCTAGTCCAGACTGTCCAGGTTTACCCAATCCAGTGGGCCAAGCTTCCATTCACTCATCATTTAAACCCCCTGAATCCTGGCTCTATCTGATGTGCCAAAAACTTTCACCACATTCTATAGCCTCACAGAAACCTATCCGACAGAGCCAATAAAGTACAAAAGGAAAAAAAAAAGCAATATGCAAAATAAATCGCTCAAGAAAAGGAGCTGCGAAGTGTCCTATACATCCAAGTAGTAGTAGTAGTTGTAGTAGTAGTCGTAGTAGTAGTAGCCCCAGGTTCATCTGAAATGTGAACCCAATAAACTGCAGACTGAAATTGTCCTCCTCCTGCAGTCCACCATCCTCTTTTTCTGTGTGTGTGTGTGTGTGTGTGTGTGTGTGTGTGTGTGTGTGTGTGTGTGTGTGTGTGTGTGTGTGTGTGTGTGTGTAAGGGGCGCGACGAACGACGAGAGGAAGAACGGAAACAAGGCAGAGGAGAAAGTAAAGGAAGGAGCGTGTAAATGAGTATGAGGTAATGGAAGGCAAGGAAACGGGCGTGTATGATGAATGGGGTTTTAAATGGTAGAAAGTGACTGTGTGTGTGTGTGTGTGTGTGTGTGTGTGTGTGTGTGTGTGTGAATGGGACTTTAAATGGTAGAAGGTGACGAAATTATTGTATAGGTGCAAGTGTGGAAGGTGTAACTAAAGTGTGTGTGTGTGTGTGTGTGTGTGTGTGTGTGTGTGTGTGTGTGTGTGAGAGAGAGAGAGAGAGAGAGAGAGAGAGAGAGAGATGTTAGAGTGTAAGGAAATTAGATGAGAGAGTGTGAGAGTGAGTGAGAAAGTGAATGAGTTAGATTGTGAGAAAATTGGTGAGAAAGTGTGAGAGGGAGGGTGAGTTAGAGTTTGCTCAAAATTAGTGAGTGAGTTAGTGTCAGAGTGAGAACAAGAAAAAGAGTTAGTGTGGAAATGTTAACGAGAGAGAGAGAGAGAGAGAGAGAGAGAGAGAGAGAGAGAGAGAGAGAGAGAGAAAGTGTGTGAGAGAGCGAGAGCAACATGGGTCAGTGTAAAAATGTCAAAAAGTGAGTGGGTGAGAAAGTTCGATAGTGAGAGAGAGTGAGAGAGTGAAAAACAGGCAAGCTTAGATTTGCATACCTGTAGAATTAACCTTTCCATATTTATCAACATTCTTAAACCCTATTATATATACATTCCCTCATTCCTTTATACATTTCTCTTCACTCATTCACCCACCACACGTCACAATCAAGCCAGGATGAATAATGAAGTGAATAAAGTGAAATAAAGTGAAAAATAAGATGATACGGGATTATTCATGGTGCTTATTAATTGCTATGAAGATTTGTTCATTATAAATACTGGTTAAGATTCTTTATAAATGTTTTCTTTGTGGTATCCTCTCTATGATGGTGTCTTTCGCTTGGTCCCTGCTTCTCTCTCTCTCTCTCTCTCTCTCTCTCTCTCTCTCTCTCCCTCATCCACACACATTACCTAATATCTCTTTTAATCAGCATTTCCTCTATATTTCACTCATTACTATTTTGCATTTCACTATTATACATATTATCCTCTTAATTTCTCTTATTATTTTCCCCTTCATGCCTTTTTAAGTTACTTTTTCCAACAACAGACAGACAGACAGAGGTAGATATATAGGCAGGTAGTTAGATAGATAGTCAGATGGAAGGATGGATGGCTAGAGAGAGAGAGAGAGAGGGAGAGAGATAAGTAGATAGATGGATGGATGGATAGATAGATAGATAGATAAATAGATAGATTCTGCTATTTTCAAACGATTTAATATACACTGAATAGCAGAATACAAAATATAAATCTAAACAGTTAAAGTTTTAGCTGAAAAAAATAAAGAATTTAAGTGATTTTTTTTTTCTCCAGATCACGACGGGCAATTTTATTATGCATAGAGAAACCCCAACGCGGTCAAAGGGTTAACCACGTGAGAGAGAGAGAGAGAGAGAGAGAGAGAGAGAGGAATCTAGAAGGGTAGAAGTGAGGTCTTTTGTGCATTACCCCTCCCCCCCTCCCGTTCTTTCTCTCTCCCCCCCCCTCCCTCCCTTCCTACCGTCTGCTACAATGTTTTCCTACTTGTATCTCTCTCTCTCTCTCTCTCCCTCTCTCTCTCTCTCTCTCCATTTACATAACTTACTCTTATTTTCCTTGCTTTGCCTCTCATTTTTGCGCTCTTTCTTCTTTCTTTCTCTTCCTTTTCTTCCCTTCTGTTCCCTCCCTCCTTCCCTCCCCTTTTCTCCCATGCCCTCCTTTCCTCTCCTCATCTTCCTTCTCTCCCTCCATCACTTTCCTCCCCTCCCATACATTCCCTCTCCCCACTTGATATCCCTCGTCTCTCCCACATGTCACTTTCTCCTCCCCTCCTTCCCCTTCCTTCCCCTCCTCCTCTCCCATACATTCCTCGTCCTCCATCCTTCTCTTTCTCCTCCCCACTCCTCCTCCTCCCTTCCCTTTCCTCTCATTGTCTCCCTTCCCTCCCTTCACTCCCATGTTTTCTCTTCTCTCTCCCACATGTCACTCTCTCCTCCCGTCCTTCTCCTTCCCTCCTCTCCTCCCCTCCCATATATTCCCTTTCCTCCATCCTCTCCTCCCCTCCCATATATTCCCTTTCCTCCATCCTCTCCTCCCCTCCCATTTATTCCCTTTCCTCCATCCTCTCTCTCCCCACCTCCTCCTCCCTTCCCTTTCCTTTCATTGTCTCCCCTCCCTTCACTCCCATGTTTTCTCTCCCCTCTCCCACCTGTCACTTTCTCCTCCCATCCCTCCCCTTCCCACCCCACTCACAAAAACTGGACCAGGTACCACATTCAGAAAAGTTCCTAAGACTAAGTTCTTTATTATATTGCTGTTTTCATCAGACGGAACTGAGCAAGAACTTGAATCCTGAGTTGTAATTGCATGAAATTTGATGACCTTTGGTTATGAGGAGGAAATGAGCCTCCTTGGTTACTAGCCAAAAGTCCCCTGCAGTATGACTACACTTGGTTATAATTTTGTCAGATTAGAACATTATATATGCGACATCAAACTTGAATGAATGGTAAGGTAAAAGAAAAAAAAAGTAATTATGAGATAGGAATGGGTCTCCTTGGTTACTATTAAAAAAAAAAACGACTATGGACACATTGATAAATTTTGTCACATTAGGACCCATGCGCCACACTCAAACTGAAATGAACGTTAAGGTAAAAAAAAGATGCGAGTAATTTTGAGGTGGGAATGGGTCTCCTTGGTTACTAGTAAAAAATCTCTTCCAGTATGACAACACTTAGTTATAATTTTCACCTTCAACCATCATTTCACTTTACACTTTACAACCAACCCGGAACAAACATAAAGGAGAAAAACATGACTAAAAATGAGTTCTGATAATAACTTACTTCTATGGAGACTTATTTTGTAGTGAAAATTGTCTGAGAGCTTTTATAAATATGGGTTCAGGGTGACAGGGTGTTTTTGTGGTGCTCTAGGCCAGGGTGGAGCAAAGGATGGAGGAGAGAGTACGTTTTTATACATTAATATTGCTTTATGTAGTACAGAGCGCCTCTCTCTCTCTCTCTCTCTCTCTCTCTCTATCTATCTATCTATCTATTTATCTATCTATCTCACAACGAAAATCCCTAACGCCTTCTATCTCAACTAAGGGAGAAGTGTAGTCGGATGGAGGGTTGACTTGGCTGTAGCTCTTGTTATCCTGCCTGAAGAAGATTCCAAACCTTTTTCAGATCAGGCGATGGCCAAGTGTAGTCATACTGGAGGGTTGATTTCACTAGTAATCAAGGAGACGCTTCCCTACCTCATATCTAAGGTTTTCAGCATTGAGGTTGTGATAGTGACTCATTTCCTTCATGGTAAAAAAAAAAAAAAAAAAAAAGGAAAGAAAACTATACTCACAGACCTCGTAATGTGAGTAAAATCATGTGGCGGTAGAATGACTGAAACGGAAATAAGTCGTCGTGGTGAAAGGCCAACAGTACAGTATATTTCAGTATGTTCTCCTTACAGCCCGAAAAAAAATATATATATATGTATATATATACTGTATATAGTACGCAGAATAAATCGCAGAGAAATGGGTGTTGCGAAGCCTCCAGATCCCACGAGAATACAGCTTAGCGACTTTCGATAAGGATGCAGTAGCGGCAAGTCATTAGTGTGTAAACAAACCCGCCCAGCTTCGTCATGGCAACGTGACACTTAATCCACCAGCTGTTTGACTGTCAACAGATCTCCCAAGCGTCGTCATGGCAACGTGACGCGAAACACATCAGCTGCTGGGTCGTCAACAAATCTCCCTATGCGTCGTCATGGCAACGTGACGCTACGCCCTCCAAATGTTCAACTGTAAACAAACACCCAGAGCGTCGTCATGGCAACGTGACGCTACGGCCATCAGCTGTTCGATTGTCAACACAGCCACGTGCCAGGTGACCGTCCACAATATGACGTACGTGACTTTACTACGCTCTCTGGTTTTCTCCTTTTAATTACTCCGGTTTCACTTTTTGTTGACGTACGCACATCGGTTTCACTGTTAATATATGCGGTTCTGTTTCACGCTTCACTTTCCTTTATGCAAACTAACCCGTGTAAGAATAACAGCGTTCCCTTGTGCATACTCAGCTATCATCTTGTGTGTGTGTGTGTGTGTGTGTGTGTGTGTGTGTGTGTGGTTAGCTTAACTTTCGTCTGTTTGAACGCTTGTATAACTATTTTCTTGCCTGTTTACACGGCATCTCTCTCTCTCTCTCTCTCTCTCTCTCTTACACACACACACACACACACACACACACACACACACACACACACACACACACACACACCACTGCACAGGTCATTTACATCTATTTTACTCTCACTTTTTAACCATAGGGAAACTTTCACCTTTCCTCTCCACATCCTTCATTTCTCCTCTCATTTTTTCGTTCTTTTTCCTCTTTCCTCTCAGATATACCTGTACATTCATTTTTTTCTTTCATCCCTTTTCCCTTTTCTTCTCTAAAACTCTCTCTCCTCTTCTTCCTTTTCAACCTTTCCTCTTTACATCTTTTTTTTTTCTTTCATTATTTTGACTTCTTTCTTTCTCCCTTTTTTCTCCAGATCTGTCTTCTTTCTCTTCCTTTCTTCCTTTTATCCCTTTCCCCTCTGCATCTTTTCCTTTCTTTCTTTCGTCCTCCTCCTCCTTTTCTCCTTTTCTCTCTTCATCTATCTGTTCTTTTCTGTCTTCTTCCTCTTTTTCCCCCCATCCTTTTTACACCTCTCATTTCGTGTCTTTCTTCTTCCTCCTTTTCCTTCTTTCCTCTCTACATCTATCTTTTTCTTTCTCTCATCTTCTTTTTCCCCCTTCATTTCCTTTCATTAACCCCTTCAGTTTGATGGTGTAATTTATCTTTTATGCTTATTGTGAACAATTTTTTTTTCTCTTTGGAAATGGTCTCGTATTCAAGATGTCAACCACTTCACCCCAAGGACATATTATTATTATTATTATTATTATTATTATTGTTGTTGTTGTTGTTGTTGTTGTTGTTGTTACATTTCTTCCCTAACGTGGCCCAGATTATCGTCCTTTTCCAGCCTGGTTCACGTGGCTCTGTGGCAGAAAAAGACAGGATGCCGTACCCCCTTTTCATAGCACATCTTCGTGACTAGCATCGAATTTCAGCTATACAGTACTCTGTCTAGCTGAAATTCGATTCAGGATGGAGAGATGGCAGTTTTAGGCCAAGTTAAAATAAAAACACTTAAGGTCGTCTGTTCTTACTACCAGACGATTTTATTCAGTTCAATGGGTCTCGTCCTGAAAGGGTTAATTAAGACTGTGACCCGTATTCTCGCCAGGTAAGGAAGCTCCCTAACACCTTTTCCTAAGCGATTTATTTTTCCTTGCTACCTTTTTCTTTCCTCTTCTTTGTTACATAAATCCTTCCAGTATCGCCGTACTCTACATCAGTAACGTACAGGAGGATATTAACCAGCCATATCCAAAAATAAATCGCTAAGGGAGAGGTGTTAGGGGGCTTCCTTACCCGAAGAGTATACAGTCCTATATTTAACCCCTCCAGTTCGAGAAAGATGTCCTATGCTGAATAAAAAGCCTCTGAAAAAAGGGAAAAAAATAGAGAACACATCAGTACCGAAAGAAATTAATATATATAATTTTTTTCCTTTCTCCTTTTTTTCTGTCTTTTTTCAGGCTTTTATTTCTCATTATTTTTCTTTTCTTTCTTTCTTCAGACTTTATTCCCTGCCGTGTTTATTATTCTTTTCTTTATCATTTCTCCTTGTTTTCTGTGTTACAATATAATTTTAACAAAGATCATTTCTGGCTATTCTTTTCAGTATTTCTCTCTCTCTCTCTCTCTCTCTCTCTCTCTCTCTCTCTCTCTCTCTCTCTCTCTCTCTCTCTCTCAATTTTCCTTTCTCCCATCCTATTTCCTTTATACCCTCATTAGCCTACTTTCCCCCCTTCCTGTCGAGATTTCCTGCTTCCTCCTGCATCCCTTTCCATCCTGTTCTTCGTCTTTCATTTGTCCTCTTCTTTTTTCCCTCATCCTCCTCTTCCTCTTGATCTTTCACTTTTCCCATCCCTTCTCCTGCTCCTTCTTCTTCCTTCTCTTCTTCCTTTCGTTCCTTCATTTTTCCTCTTCACCTCTTCCTTCTCTCTGTGCCTTCCTCTTCCATTTCCTTCCTCTTCATTCCCCAATCCATCTTTTTTTTATTATTCTGCCATTCATTTCCCTCTTCCTTTTTTCTTCACCTCTTTCGCCCTCTTCTTTATCTGTCCCTTCTTATGCCTTCTTTCCGTCTATCTCCTCTTCCTTTCTCTGTCTTCCCTCTTCCCTTTTCCTTCATTTCTCCTTCTCTTCCTTTTCCTTCTTTCCTCTCCCTTCACCTTTCTTCCCTCTCTGTTCTTCTTACTTCCTTTTTTCTCATGCATCTTTTATTATATATATTTATTTACCCTCCTCTCTTTTTTTCTCTTCCTTCTTTTTTTATCTTCATCCTTTCTTCGCTACTCTTCTCATAACTCCCCATCTCTCTCTCTCTCTCTCTCTCTCTAAGTGAAAGCACGATAGACGGATGCTGAGGGTGCGAGAGAGTAATTGTGGGTGTGAGGAGGAAAGTGTCACCCTTTGTATGTGTGTCTTTACCGTGACTGTGTGTGTGTGTGTGTGTGTGTGTACGTAGGAATGTGGTCAGTGTGTTCGTATATGTGTGTGAGTAGAGTGACAGTGTGTATTTTTAAATGTCTGTGTGTGGAACTCTGTGAGCCTCATTGTATGTGAAGGAATGTACTTAATGTGTGTGTGTGTGTGTGTGTGTGTGTGTGTGTGTGTGTGTGTGAGGAGGGGTGTGTGGATGTCGTACATTTCAACAGCTATATTGTTCTCTCTCTCTCTCTCTCTCTCTCTCTCTCTCTCTCTCTCTCTCTCTCTCTCTCTCTCTCTCTCTCAGCACACACACACACACACACACACACACACACACACACACACACACACACACACACACACACACACACACACAGTCCAGATCCATATTGTACATTACTTAGAGTCATCATTCACTAAAATCCAGCTCATACATTTCTCATCTTCACCAGTCAATTTATCCTTTATTTATGAACAAAATTCTGCAATATAACCACAGCTTCTGCATTCCTTAACATCACTCACTCTAAACTTTCCTCATCCACCCACAGAGTCATCCACCTCCCCACTCACCCGTGTCTCCGCGTGTGGATGCCGGCAGGAGGATGAAGTGGAGTAGCAGCAGCACTGTGTGGAGTGGAGGGGTGTGGAGGCAAGATGGTACTGCCCAGATTGGTCGCATTGTCACCCACATTCAGATCCACTTTGCCCTACACCGTAAGCTTTCAGTAGATGTGGGTGGATTTCTAGGTAAGTGCTAGGTGGATGAATGGGTGGATGAATGGATAGATGGATTGATAGACAGGTAAGTGTTAGGTGGATGGATGTATGGTTGGAATGATGGATGGATTGGACAGGTCAGTGTTAGGTGACTGAATGGATGATACGGTGAATGGATGGGAGGATGGATGGATGGATGGTTGAATTGATGGATGGATTGGACAGGTAAGTGTTAGGTGACCGAATGGATGATACGATGAATGGATGGGAGGATGGACGGATGGATGGATAGAGAGATAGATGGATGGATAAATGAATTGATGGATGGATGGATGGACAGGTCAGTACTGGGTGGATGCTTTGATTGGTGGATGAATGGATGGTTTGAAGGATGGATAGATGGATGGAGAGGTAAGTACTAGATGGATGCTTTGATGTCTGGATTAATGGGTGGATGGATGTATGGATGAATAAGTCAAGTCCTAAGTGGATGTTTTCATGGATGGATGAAGAAATGGTTGGATGGATGGATAGATGGACAGTTGAAAAGGTAAGAGCTTGATAGATGGTTTGTTAAAGTGGAAGGATAGGCTGATGAGTAGATGGATGGATGGATGGATGGATGGATGGATAGATGGATGAGTGGACGAGGGTTGATGGATAGAAGTGGAAGACACGGCTAATGAGTGGATGGTGCAGCCTGTGTTGATGTCAGTTACGTGGATGTTCGCTGCATTAATGTAAAATGAAGAATATGTGGAGACTTGAATGATAACGTAGTGGATGGGTGAATGGATGTTTGCTACAGTGAATGAGTGGATGGATGGATGCTACAGTGGATGAGTGGATGGATGTTATAGTGGACGAGTGGATGGATGTGTGCAACAGTGGATGAGTGGAAGGATGTTTGCTACAGTGAATGAGTGGATAATGCTACAGTGGATGAGTGGATGGATGTTAAAGTAAAAGAGTGGTTAGTGAGTAGATAGTGGATGAGAATGAGTGGACTAGTGAATGAATGGATGTATGATCATTGAATAATTTATGAATGAAGGAAGGGAGATCTTGGATGAATGATACGATGGATACTACAGTGGATGAGTGGATGGTTAATGTGGATAGATGGATTTTCGTTTTTTGATGAATTATGCATGAATGACGGTAAGTCTTGGATGAATGTCAAAGCAAATGAATGAATTTGCAGTTGGATGTATTATGAATGAAAGAAAGCAAAGGTTGGAAGAATGCTACAGTGGATGAGTGGATGGTTGTTGTGGAAGTATGGATCTCCGGTCGTGGATGAATTATGATTGAAGGAAGGCAGATGGGTGTGGAAATGAATAATACGATGGATGAGCGAATGAATGCTACAGTAGATGAGTGGATGGTTGTTGGTGTGGACGTATGGATATTAGGTCGTGGATGAATTATGAATGAAGGCAGGTCTTGAATCAATATTGATATGAATAAGATAATAATACGATGAATGAGTGAATGAAAACTACACCAGATGAGTGGATGGTTCGTGGGCTGCTGGTGTGAGTGCATGAATATATTGAACGACCTGAACACCACCACACAGGCACTTGTATCTCTTTCCTCTTATTTCACCTCTTTTGATATTTCCGTTGTCGTCTCTCAGTCACGTTCAGCAATTTCTGTCATTTCTCACACTCGCATATCTTCATCTTCTCCATTTCTTGAAGATTTTGATTTTCGAATATGCCGGCCATCAGTTAGTATTTTTATTTATTTATTTATCCATCTATCAGTCTGTTTATCTATGTATTTATTTATTTTGATATGATGTTTTTGTAACCCATATTTTTGGCTGTTGTCTCTTTCTATGTATATTTGTGTTTTTTTTTCTTTAATTCATGAGTATACTGCCTTCTTTTTTTTTATATATACCTTTTCCTATTAATTTTTTGGTATATAGTCAGCTATTTATGTATATATGCTTTTCCTTCAGATTTTTGCTGTGCTGTCACCTTTTTAATATATGTTTTTCTGTATATTTTGGTTATATTTCCACTTTTCAAAATTTCACACAGTTTTTAGTGTTCGGTCTCCATTTTCACATATATTTTCCTCTATAAATTTTGAGTGTACCGTCACTGTTTTTTTTTTTTTTTTTTGTGTGTTTGTGTGTGTTTTTGTATTTTCTGTTTTGATTACGGATATTTTCACGTCATTATTTTTCACGACACATTTTATTTCGTTTCTGTCGCTTCTGTATCAATAATTTTTTTCCCTTATAGTGTTTTGTATTCCATTTATTTCTCTTTATCGTCCCGTCTTTTATTCATTTATTTTCTGTAATATTTTGTACCCTGTTAAGTAGTCACATTTATCACATGGTTAATTATGCACTGTGGATGAGCTGAATTAAAGTGAGATCAGTTAACCGAGATTAGCGAGACGAATTTGGTGATCCTGAGTAGTTTTGAACTGAATGAGACGAGTAGGGTTGGGAGGTGAGCCAAATGAGACGAGTAAGTTGAGTAGAAGCCAGAGAAGGTGAGATTAGCGAGACGGGATGGCTGAGCTAAGTGATATAGGGAGATGATCTTAGCCGAAGTGGGCTATGTGAGCCGAGGAGAGCCAAGCGGATTAAATGAAGAAGTGGGTGATCTGAGCCGAATCCAGCGAATGTGGCGAAAACAGACGGGCTGAGCCAAATGGATTGAGCCAAAGAAAATGGAAATAGTTGGTGATCTGAGACGAAATAGGTGATCTGAGCCGAAATATATGATCTGAACCAAATATATAATCTGAGCCAAATCAAGTGGACTAAAAAAAAAAAAAAGAAGTAAAAAACAGTAGATAATCTGAGCCAAATCGAATGAGACGAGGCAAGTGATCTCAGGTGAGCCGAGGTAAGGGAGCGAGGGAGGGCGCGTGTGGAGCGGGGTGGTGCGAGGGAAGGTGGTGCGGTACGTGTGGAGTGGATAGCAGCTGAGGCGGTACTGGCGTGGTGTGAGGTGGGATGCTGCTGCCCTCACCCAGCCACTCTCTCTTTCACACACACACACACACACACACACACACACACACACACACACACACACACACACACACACACACACACACACACACCTTTCACATACTTGTACACATAGTTCTCCCCTTTTTTTCTCACACAAGTACATCCACCCAACACGCTGTTACATAGATTCTCTCTCTCTCTCTCTCTCTCTCTCTCTCTCTCTCTCTCTTTCACACACACACACACACACACACACACACACACACACACACACACACACACACACACACACACACACACACACACACACACATTCTCCTTTTCACTTTCTCACACAGGCACACGCACACATACGCACTCGCCCACCTAATTATAAATTCTCACACATGCTGTCACGAGCACGCACACAGTTCACACACTTATTAACGCTTCTTCACACACACACACACACACACACACACACACACACACACACACACACACACACACACACACACACACACACACACACACACACCTCATAAACGCACACATACATGCTGCGGCGCACATAAACACACAAAACAACTTCACTCATGCAACACACACACACACACACACACACACACACACACACACACACACACACACACACACACACACACACACACACACACACACACACACACAGTATCATATTCTCTTTGGCAAAACCACTTATTTAACACCGTCTCTTCAGCGATTAATTCTGCCTATCACACCTTAACGCTGTCATGGTTGGAACAGTTCTGGCACTTTATTCCAGCTTATACCAGACTGTTTTGTTCAGCTGAGGGGAAGACACAGGAGCCTGAGAGAACCACTATCCCTAGCATGTTACTGATGCAGGTAATCGGTATAAGACAAAGGGCACCAGTGATAGACGCACCCACCCCTTCAGTATTGTAGGGGGAAAGAAGTAACATGTACGGGGAGGCTGTGGGGCGTCTTCATACACTCTGGTGCTTTTGAGCTGACTGGAGATTTTTGTCATTTAGCACCATGAAGAGAAATACACTAATCATATACCCCAAGCACTCGTATACAGCGCTACAATATGGTATATGAGAGAGGGAGGTGTGAGCTGGGAGCAGGGCAGTGAAATGGCGGGGGACAGGGCGACATGGAGGCGATTTATTTGTGGCCACCTCTTACGGGATTAAGGCGTCTGGCAATAGATAGATAGATAGACAGACATTATGGTAACCTAGCCCTGGACACCCACACCTGTAAGAGAATAATCATTGAAGTGTGAGTTTGTTGCTGAGTAAGGACAGAGCTCTGGATTTTTTTAAAGTCACCCCTCACAGGATGCAGCGTCAGGCAATTGTTGGATAGAGAGTGAGCTGTGTGGAGGGGCAGATCTTCAAATTTAATTCCTCACTTTCTCTCGCGTTCTATAGTGTGCATGGAATCATAGCTGATTGTAAAATGACACTTTCACCCTCTCTCTCTCTCTCTCTCTCTCTCTCTCTTCCCCTGCTGTGGTGGGTGTCTACGCTAAATAAAATCGTCTTAGTTTAGCTGGAAAAAAAAATGGAAAATATAAGTCACAACCTCGTCCTTTCAAAAAATCACTACCATCTCTTCCCTACCATTTTATTTTTGTATATAAGCCACGTTGAAATGTTCATATATACTTTTTTATGAGGTCTGCGTTGATATAAAAATGATCGAAACAACGTACAGGAGAATAACAAGGTGTAATAAGCAAAATAAGTAGTGAAATAAGTGGTACTCAGAAAACCTGAACCCTGATTTATAAACTTCTGATTACGTCCTTATGGTAACCGTGATTCCTCTCTCTCTCTCTCTCTCTCTCTCGTAGGAAGAAAGAGGAATCCGGAATCTTCCTTTTTTCTTTTTTCTTTTTTTTTTTTTTTGTTCCACTTATATGTACTGATCTTAGTGACGAGGAAAATTATTGTGAGTCCTTTATTTACTTATTTTATTTATTTATTTATTTATTTTTTGAAGTAGGGCAAGGAAAAGCCAGTGAGGAATATCTCCCCAATATTACGCTTTTATCTTCTCTCCTAATTCTACTTTATTTCGACTCGGTTTATATCAGTAGCTTGCAGGAGGGTTTTAAGGTTTAACAATAAAATAAGTCGCTAAGGAAGAGGGGTTGAGAAATCTTAGCAAGTGAGTATACGCTGCCAAGATTTTCGGATGATTCAGTGTGGTTTTAATTAGGCGTCTGCATCCTAAGCTGTTTGTAAATCTCTTTCATATCGTCTTTGACTTTGGTAACTTTCTTTTTATTTAATTTATGCCTGTTTTACATACTTTAAATACGTCAGTTTTTGCCTACTTACATACTTCAATTTATGCCTATTTTACATACTTACATACATTAATTTATGGATATTTTACATACTTTACATTCTTTAATTTATGCCTGTTTTACATACTTTAATTTATGCCTATTTTACATACTTTTCATACTTTAATTTACATACTTTAATTTATGGCTATTTTACACACATTACATACTTTAATTTATGCCTATTTTACGTACATAGATTTACATTCTTTAATTTATGCCTATTTTACGTACATAAATTTACATACTTTAATTTATGCCTGTTTACATAATTTACATACTTTAATTTGCAGACTTTGATTTATGCCTATTTTACACAGTTCAAGATCCACAGCAAATACTCTTCTGTTAAAACTTTTACTTGTTGGAAAAAAAAAAAAAAAAGTATGGAGGATGTATGCCTCAGTGACTCGTGGTGAACTTGGGGTCACGCCTGATGTGCACGGCCATGGAAAAAAAAAAGAAAAAAAAAAAACGTGCGTCCTTGATTCACCTTCTCACATAGGCCTCACCTTTCCCCGCCAGACCATTTCATCGCATCACTTTTTTTGGTTTTCATTTGATTGATTTAGAGAGTGTTGATAGAAGGTAACCATATAACCAAAATAGAGGGTGATGTGGAGCCTACGATGGTGCCCCTGTTACCTAGGTGGAGAGATGCAAATGCCACGACCGCCAAACCATATCTTCTCATTACTGGTATATTTTGATCTTCACTTGACTGGTTTCGGTGGTGTTGGTGCTCTGACAGTGCGTTAAACATCTCTCACTTACTGCAATGGCTGATCAGGAGCTGCGTGCAACAGATTTCATATTAAACCTCTGTCCTGTACCATACTTCGTTTCGTTTCGTTTCGTTTCGTTTCGTTTCTAAAGGCTCCAACATACCTGCATGCGTCGGCCTTGATCACCTAATGGCAGCTCCCCATGTTGCCCGATCTGTAGTAGCCTCTCTGTTTATTTCATTATCACAGAGGCCACACTCGATGATCTCATTCCAGGTCTTGTTTGGTCTGTTCGCAACCCTACCCTCAGTGTTCACACCTCCACATCCAGTTGCCATCCTTCATCCTCTCCACTTGCCCAAACCTTCTCAGTCTACCCTTTCACATCACAACAGTAATACACTCAAGTCCCATCTTTCCTCTCAGTTCTTTCGCATTCCTAACCTCCCAGACCTCTCATTCAATACACGACATATGCATTTAATCGTTCAAAATGTTTATATACCTGTAGCAAGTAAAAACCCACAAGATGCAAGGTAAAGTGACTTGAGGAGGCGAGGTAGTGGAGTGGTGTATGCATGAAGGTCCCTGATCTTCCCTCCCTCCCTCCTTCATCACTTCCCTGGGGCTCAGTTGGGGTTAGGGGGTATTTGGAGAGGTTGGGAAGGTGGCATAGGCTGCAGGGGAAAGTCTGTATTCGCTTGAGGGCACTTGAGGAGAGTTAAGAGTGCTCACGGATGTTGTCGGGACCTTGAAGTCTGTTTACACTTACCTCCAGCGCGGCGAAAGTAAGAGCACAAGAGCCATTTGGATATAGAACGCGAATTTTTGCATTTTTATTCCAGGTAACGACGAACGCATTTATTTACCTCAGAGAACGCCATTGCAGCGGCGAGTTTAGGACAATCTTGGTTACTGTTGTGGTCGAGAAGGACGAATTTTTAAAGCATTGTTCCAGCTGATTCCAGACAATACAACTAAGCTGAAACACACACACACACACACACACACACACACACACACACACACACACACACACAAGGGTTAAGAAAATCATGAAATAAATCAGTAGTTAAGAAATCACACACACACACACACACACACACACACACACACACACACACACACACACAAGGGTTAAGAAAATCATGAAATAAATCAGTAGTTAAGAAATCACACACACACACACACACACACACACACACACACACACACACACACACACACACACACACACACACACACACACACACACACACACACCATATCATAAATTCTTGGAAAATCATAAATAGTTAAGACGTCTGAAGCCAACAAATGTCTATAATTCAGAACTTGCGACATGCGTAAAATGATGACGTATAAAAACCTTCGAGTGAGAAACAGTGGATGTGTGGCCATGCAGAACTGCAGTGTTTTGACGGGTATTTTATTGTTACTTTTTCTGTTTTCTCTTCGTTTTTCCTCCTCCTCCTCCTCCTCCTCCTCTCTCTCTCTCTCTCTCTCTCTCTCTCTCTCTCTCTCTCTCTCTCTCTCTCTCTCTCTCTCTCTCTCTCTCTCTCTCTCTCTCTCTCTCACATTTTTATATCATATTTTTACTTCTTCCAGACTCTTTTCTTCTGCCTTGTGACTACTAGAGAAATAGTTTAAGATGTTTTGGTCACTTTAAAAGGATGGAGAATGAGAGACTGACTAGAAGAGTGTATGTGAGTGGGGCGGAGATGAAGAGGAGGAAGGGGAGACCGAGGACAAGATGGAGGGTTGGAGTGGAGAGATATGTGAGGGAGGAGGGGGTTGAGTTGGAGGTAGGTGGAGGGGAGACCGAGGATGCGATGGAGGGGTGGAGTGAAGAGATATATGAGGGAAAGGGGGGGGGGTTGAGTTGGAGGTAGGTGGAAGGGGAGAGGAGGAGGGGGAGACCTAGGATGAGATGGAGTGGAGAGATATACAAGTCTGAGGGAGGGGTGTGTGAATTCCAGAGAGGGCAGTCGAATGGCAGAGGACAGAGCGACGTGGAGGTACTTAATTTGTGGCCACCCTTTACGTTATTAAGGCGTCTGGCAATAGATAAATAGATAGAGAGACAGTCTGATAAATAGATAGGTAGATATACCAGTGGAGTATCCGGTTCAAAGGGTCCACCAGGCAGGGTGTTGTTGGACTCTTCTCACCACGTTACTTGTGTTTGCTTTGCCTCAAGATCCGTGACTCTTCGCCTGCCCGTGTATGCAGAGAGAACGAGATGGACAGCACCCGGATTCACAACAAGCCTACGACCTTTTCCTTGTTGTGACTGTGATTCATGTGTGTGTGTGTGTGTGTGTGTGTGTGTTGGAAGTATTTTTTTATGGACAAGGAGAGGAGAGTTCAGAATCTACTCTTGTCTCCTGCTCTTTCTCAAAAAAAAAAAAAAAAAAGTGTAGTAGTGCTGTGATGAGAAAAGGTAGACAGATGTTTTGGGCATGTGGAGAGGTTGTAGGATGACAGCTGGGTGTGGAGGGCGAGAGGTGTTGAAATTTAGGGTAGAGAGTTTGAAAAAAGACCTGGGATGGGGTCATAGAGTGTGATCTCAGGGATAAGGGACTGAATAGAGAGGCTACTAGTGATCGAGCAGCGTGGAGAACCGCCGTTAGGAGACCAAGGGCGACGCATGCAATCACTTTGGAGCCTTTATAAATGTATATGAAGTAAGGGACTGAATAGGGATGCTGCTAGAGATCGAGCAGCGTGGAGAGCCGCTATTAGGTGACGATGGCAGACGTATGCAGTCACACTGAGGCTTTTATAAACGAAACGAAGTGAAAAGCTCCCTTGTAGATAGACACACACCATTAACCCTTTCAGTACATTGACGTTTATTGCTTGGTTCTTGCCAGAGTAAGATTTATGCTGGAGACTCACTGTGCTCTTTTTACTTCAAATTGGCCCAGCTTTTCGTCTTCCTGCAGCTTACTTCACATAGCCCAGTGGTAGAAAAATACTACAGCTCTACATTTTTTCCACAGCACTCCCTCTTGCTTAGCATCACATTCTAGTAGCACTGTATTGTCACAACCTATTATTCAGAGTTGAGAAATGACAGTTTTAGGCCAAGTTAGAGTAAAACTGCTATAGTACTTATTCTGGATCCCTCCCACCCATTAAATTAGTGAGGAAGAGGGTTAGGGTGATGAAGATGATGATGGTGGTGGTGGTTATTATTATTATTATTATTATTATTATTATTATTACTATTTCTATTATTATTGTTGTTGTTTTTATCATCATCATCATCACATCTCTCTTTAATAACTTAACCATTATAGACGTCTCCTAATATCAGTGCCGTGGTCAGTGCAACAGTATTTCGGTACACACACACACACACACACACACACACACACACACACACACACACACACACACACACACACACTATTATTCTGGTAAATAACGTTATGGTCTTAGTGGAAAGCAAGATTATACCAAGAAATGCGGTGAAAATTATGAGTCAACACAATGAAGGGAAAGAAACGCAGCAGCAAAGATCAACATAGTGGCAAGGGAAAGTGGAGGAGCCGGGTACGGGGCAGGAGGAGGAGGAGGAGGAGGAGAAAAAAAGGCAGGGGCATAAGGTATGGTAGAAAGCGAGTTTTGGTGACTGGGTGTGTGAAGAGGAGGAGGAGGAGGAGGATCAAGTAGAGGAGGAGGAGGAGGATCAGGTAGAGGAGGAGGAGGAGGAGGAGAAAAAAAGGTTGGAGCATAAGGTATGGTAGAAAGCGAGTTTTGGTGACTGGGTGTGTGAAGAGGAGGAGGAGGAGTAGGAGGAGGAAGAGGAGAGGGCAGGAGGAGGAAGAGGAAGAGGAAGAGGAGGGGGGGCAGGAGAAAGAGGAGAAAAACAATGTTGCATCATAAGGTATGGTAGAAAGCGAGTT
>NC_137035.1:3527500-3532500 GCF_032717465.1 Coenobita brevimanus
CTTCCTTCCCTCCCTCCCTCCTTCCTTCCTCCCTTCCTTCCTTCCTTCCTTCCTTCCTTCCTTCCTTCCTTCCTTCCATCCATCCTTCCTTCCTTCCTTCCTTCCTTCCTTTTTTCCTTCCTTCCTTCCCTCCTTCCTTCCTCCTTTCTATCCATCCTTTCTTCCCTCGTTCCTTCCTTCCCTCCCTCCTTTCTCCCTCCGTCCCTCCTTCAAGTACTCTGAGAAGGAAAGTGAAAAGAAAATTGTTAGCCCCAGGGTAGGAACGTGTTACCAGAGTTGGTGGTGGTTGTTGACGTGTGGTTTGTGTGGCAGCCTCAGGGCCTTGAAGATTTGGCTACACTGCGTCCTCTTGTTCCAATATCGTGACTTTATTTGGCATATCGTAACTTTATTTGGGATATCGTTATTTTATTTGGCGTGTCGTTAGTGTATTTGGTGTATCGTAGCTTTATGTGGCGTATTGTTGCTTTATTTGTAGTATTTTAGTCTTGTTTGGCATCATTAGTTTACTTGGTGTATCGCAGGTTTATTTGGCGTATCTTAGCTTTATATGGTGCATCGTTGTTTTCTATCTATTACCAGTTGCCATAATCCTGTAAGGGGTGGCCGTTTGACTTTGAGTTATTTGCTTTACGCGGAGGGACACTAACCCTCCACCAACCCACTTGTTGACACGTAGGTAGCACGTATGGTTTGATTATATGGTTACCACCCAGCGTTGTAAATGTTTTCTTGGCTTACAGGAAACCATTTGGCTTGTCACTGAATGTAAAGCCACCTGTAAAGGAAAGAAAAGCAATAAGAAGTGACAGGAAATATGGGAGAAATGGGAAGAGAGGAGGCATAGGCACAAAATAAGAATGATAAAGGCTAAGGAAGAAGTAGGTAGCACTACATCAAGTGAGTGGATTATTTACCGTATTGTAGCATTATCTGGCGTATCGTTAATTTATGTGGCTGTATCGTAGCTTATTTGGTATATCGTAGCTATATTTTGCGTATCGTACCTTTATTTGTAGTGTATTTGCTTTATTTTGTGTATTGTATTGTTATTTTGCGTAACGTTTCTTTGTTTGCTAGATTTAATCTACATTCTCTGTCTGTCTGTCTGTCTGTCTGTCTGTCTGTCTCTCTCTCTCTCTCTCTCTCTCTCTCTCTCTCTCTCTCTCTCTCTCTCTCACACACACACACACACACACACACACACACACACAACATAGACGTACTTGACATTGATATAAAAGAGGATTGGAATGTACACGAGGCAATACAGGAGGATCCGTCGCACCTTTTCTTAAGTGATTTATTTTGCGTAAGACAGCTTGATAGTCTCCCGCAGTGTTGGTTGGTGTGTGGTTTGTGGGAAGGCCTGGGGGAGGTTTGCTTATGTTGTCATCACCCGCAGGACCATCTCACTTTACGCACCTTTAATACTCTCTCTCTCTCTCTCTCTCTCTCTCTCTCTCTCTCTCTCTCTGGTAAGAAGATAAGAGGCTGATCAAGAAGACTCAATGGGTGAAATAGAAAGTACAGATAATTACTATTTTGTGTATTACCCTTACGTGCTCGAGGTAACTTTAATATTCTCGTTAACGCCACATGATTTTATTCAGGTAAGAGTGAGTCATAGGAGTCTAAGAGAATTAAGTTAGTTTTTTGTGTGGAGTTGTTAGAAGTAAGAATATCGATCGTGAAAGTACAATAGATGAAACAAACTATCGCTATACAGTAGTTGTACATGGTGTATGTTACATGTTAGTGTGGGGGGTAAAGGCTTTCTTGTTGCTTTATATCCATATCCCTAACGTATCAGGAATCTGCATTATTATTACCTCCGTCATCGAAGTTGGACGGAGGTTAAATACTGACCCGTGTCTGTTTGTCTGTGTGTCTGTTTGTGTGCAATGTATCTCAAAAAAAATGTTGGATTTCAGTGAAATCTGGTGGATAGGTGGGCGGTGGGTCAAGGAAGAGTTCTGCAGATTTTTAGGTGGATCTAGATCCGGATGCAGAAATAAAACTTTTATTTCATTGTTGTTGGCAGAGATATGCGTCCTCTGGGTGCTTTCCAGTTCCTTCATATTACCACTACTACTTCTTTTTTTTTTTATGCAGGGAAGAAGGAACCACAGGCCAGGAGCCTGCAAATTGTTCCCTCCAAGAAAAAACAGAAATAAGATAACAATTTTTCGGTTTATTTATTTATTGCAGCCAGTGGCTGAAAATACACGGGTCAGTCTAGTATCCTATCCTAAGGGGATCAACAGGCTGACCCTGGCTGCTGCTGAGGAGCGCTGACACATTATCAAGCCTCACCGAGGCTGGAGTGAGTTGTAGTCACAAAGGGTCGGACCGCTTAATTTTGCTCAGTCGAATTTCTAACCCTTGCGGGTCTTCCACCACAATGCACCTTGAACTACATTTGACAGGTGAGAGCTCACCTCCCCACACCAGCAGTGCCTGTACCAGAGCGGGTTTGAACTAAGGTCGTTTGGGCTGGGAGTCATGTGTTTTGTCAACCGGACTGAGGTAAAGATTGCTTAGATGCCCCCATTGCCCTCTGTCGGCATAAGGAAAACAAACGGGCAGGAGATTTCGGTTTACAGCGGAGAGAGATTTCAGTCGACGGCGCTGTCCCTCTCATTATCCGGCAAAGAAAGCGAAGTGGTGAGTGGCTGTAAGTGGCGGCTAATGACCCTTGTAATTTTGCTATAAAATAGAGACCAGGCAATTAGTTATTACGCCCTGTAGTTAATGATGGGGTGAGGGTGAGTGGGAAGGGGTTTCAGAGAGAGAGAGAGGAAAAAATAGCGGGAAACTTTCACCTTCCTCCTCCCACCACCTCCCCCTTTCCCTCCTCCTCCTTCTCGACTTTCATTTGTTTCGTGCCTTTGTTATGGAGCATCCCGGTTGACGCTGTTTCTCAAACACCCGGGTAGAGAGAGTCCGTCACCCAGATTAAAAAGGAAAAAAAGGAAAAAAAATGACGCACCTTGAAGCGGAAAAAGGCAACGGGATTTAGGATGATATTTTGAAGAATAAATTGAAATAAAATACTGGAATTGTTAGGACTCAGAAATAGCTAATATGTGGTCTGATTTTATTTATATTTTATCTATCCATCTCTCTCTATCTTTCTATCTATCTGTCTGTCTGTCTGTCTCTCCTTTATCTATATTTCTATCTATCCGACTATCCATTCATTCATTCATCATTCATTCATTCATTCATTCATTCATTCATTCATTCATCCATCCATCCATTCATCCATCCATCCATCCATCCATCCATCCATCCATCTACGTATCAATCTATCTGTCTATCTTTATATCTATTTTATATGAGTTTGGATTCCCTCACCTGAGCATAGGAAATAAAAAAGAAAAAAATGATGCAGAACAAGTTGAAAGTGATTGCGTGTGTATAATAAGGCAGAGAGAGAGAGAGAGAGAGAGAGAGAGAGAGAGAGAGAGAGAGGAGAAAGTGGTGTGTGGATGGCATGTACTGTAGGAGTGGAAAATAAAGTGGATAGTAAGAGGTGTGGATTAGACGGTGGAGAGAGGGTGTGGAAGTGTGGATAAGTGTAGTGGATGGTCAGGTTTGTGAGTATGTGGATGAGGGATTGAGTGGATGGGTGGATAGTGGATTGTGAGTGGAGTAGATGGTTGGGTTTGTGAGTATGTGGATGAGAGATTGAATGGATAAGTGGATGTATATCAGTGGTAAGTCCATGTGGAGAGTGAAGTGGATGTCAGGCTAGTGAGTACACGAAAGTGGATGGATTGAGTGGATGGTGAGGTGAGTGGATGAATTGATGAAGAAGATGATAAGGAGTGTGGGTGTACATATGAGAGAGTGGGTGAGAGGGAAACAGTATGATGTATATTGATCAGGATGCTAGTATACAGAGTGTGAAGAGTGACGTTGGGGCCCAGGTGGATGAGTATACAGGTGGTAGAGAAGTAGATGAGTAGAAAGAGTATGCGGTATGAGTATGCTGAGTATACGGACGGCGGATGAATGCTTGCGTGTGTGATAATCTAACAGAGAAGTGATGCATTGTGTGATGGGAACTTTCTCTGTCATTATTAGAGGAAGGATCAGACTCTCTCTCTCTCTCTCTCTCTCACACACACACACACACACACACACACACACACACACACACACACACACACACACACACACACACACACACACACACACACACACACACACACACACACACACACACACACACACACAATCCTCTTTTAGGAGCGTGTCCCAAATCTCACTTCAGAAGGATTTATTTAACTTCAGGCACTGAATCTGTTAATAGTATCTTGCCTCACTATCCACCTGGCGACGAAACAGGTGCAAAGCGAGTCACCTAAGACCTTAACATTCTTCCTAAGCGATTTATTTTGCTTATTACACCATACCGCCCTCCTCTGTGTTGCATAAATCATTCTATCACCATACCCTGCATAAATAACAAAACTATATAAGCCAGCCCTATCCAAAAATAAATCGGTAAGGAAGAGGTGTTACGGAGCTCCATTACCCGACGAGAGGACGGTCTCTTCTTAGTCCCCCCCTCACAGATCTTGGCATTATGAGGCTTGTGGGTCAGCAGTGTGAGTAATTAATTACTCACACTGCTTAATTACTCACACTGCTTAAGCAGTGTGAATAATTAAGCAGTGTGAGTGATTAACCAGTGTGAGTAATTAAGCAGTGTGAGTCATTAAGCAGTGTGAGTAATGAGTGTGAGTAATTAAGCAATGTGAGTAAATATATGGGACGCGAGAGGCAGTGAATGCGTTAATTATAAGCGTCATTAGATATTGTTAGGTGACGCTAATCCTCTCCCTTGACGTAACGGGTAATGCATAGCTAAGAATGTGACTACCATCTCTCTCTCTCTCTCTCTCTCTCTCTCTCTCTCTCTCTCTCTGTGCAAGTATAAATAAGAAGAACGTATGTATGTATATTGTCAGTTTGTATGCATGTCTGTC
>NC_137035.1:3537500-3567500 GCF_032717465.1 Coenobita brevimanus
TGACTCTTATCACTCATTCCCTCCATATAATCATGCCATTTTAAACACACCTTGATCTGCGTTTTCATTTATACTGCTTCTGCATCCACCTCTCTCTCTCTCTCTCTCTCTCTCTCTCTCTCTCTCTCTCTCTCATAAACCCTTCCAAACCCACTACAGGCTGACACTATTTACCTCGAAGCGTGAAATTAACAAAACCACAGAGATGACGAAGATGACCACGGATAAAAACACAATCCAAATTATTTATTATTGAAAGAAAAAAACGAGACGGTAGCCTTGAGACTTCAAATTCGTGTGGGAAGTGGGTCGCGAGGCACAATCAGTCGCAAAAATTCTCAGACGAACGTGTACCAACATTTTTTCCCGCCATCAGCGTTTCTCCTCCCCAGCCTACCCAAACGACTGAGATAATGCGTCCTTTTTCCATTGTTTTGTTGTTCATTTTGTATTTCTGTTACATAAAAAAATAGCTCATGTGACACCTTTCATTTGTAACAGGTGGTAGAGAAACGTACTTTTGCTCCCTGGTGTACGATTGTGACGCCGAAGGTACAACGACGCGGTTCATTGTTTTTGTAGGTACGATTGTCTGCCTTCACGCCGCCTGGTTGACGGATGCGCGATAATCCACGGGAACTGGTGCAGAGCGGGGTGCGTTGGGAGGAAACTTAATGCTTGTCTCATGTTATTAATTTGATATACATGGGGGACCATTTGAGTAACTTGGAGACGGTGAGGAAGAGAAATTGCCTGAACGCTTGAGTTATGGGATGTAGTACGTGAATGTGTGTGTGTGTGTGTGTGTGTGTGTGTGTGTGTGTGTGTGTGTGTGTGTGTGTGTGTGTGTGTGTCCATCCCCTGCATCTTATCTTCACCGAGTGCATGATAACGAAACATTTTCTTTTCTCTTGTTTTTATAGTCATACATTAGCATCCAGGCTTGTAAACTGAGTAAAAAGGGCAACTTCACCTTTATATATATGCTTCAGGAATGTTAATTATAGATTACGTGAACTGATAACTATGCAACCTCCTCTGACCTCCCCCTACTCATCTGTCTCGTCTCATCCCACACCAGTTCCAGTAGCCTAACTAAATTTCTTTCTCTTTTTCTTTTAGAGTTGTTATAGTAACGTTCAGGCATATTAAGAGGAAATGTAACAACTAATATATTGGTAGACACACACTAGATAACCTTAAGGAGTAGCAAAACTATTAGAATACGTGTAAGGGAGAAAATGCAACCCTCCATACCCCACCTCCCCTTCCTTAATCTCACAAACTCGAGTTGCCTAACATTATATTAACTATTCCTTATTAATTTGTCCTCCTGCTCTGAGGGATTGTTCCAAGAAATGGCTGATAGTTTATTATGAGAGAGTAAACTTCATCTCCAGTATAGTAAGTAGTAATAAAGCCTTGGAAATGAAAGGATAAATGCCAAACTCTTCTTACTTTTCGCCTAGACTTGTCATTTCCATATTGAACGCTGAGTTGTAGCGATATATATTAGCACTACAATATGATGCTAGTCACGAAGATATGCTGTGGAAAGCGTTGTAGAGCCATAGCATCATATTATTCTGTCATTGATCTCCTGGACCAACAAAAGGACGAGAATCTGGACCAAGTTATGGTGACGCAATTTACCTGCATCACGTGACAACTCCCCCAGTCAAATCCTCGTCGTGGTACTCTTTGGCGTCACTCACAGCCAGTGTGCTTTCGAAAAAATATAAATTAATAAATTGGTAGTCAGTAATATGTGTAATAATTGTTAATAATACATACAGCCTGGGGAAAAACATGAAAATTGTAAGAGAGTTGTGTACATCTCACCACGTCACTTGTCAAATCCTGCCTGCGGTACAGTACTCCTCGGCGTCACCCTCACTTGAGGTCGCCGGCCGGTCGGGAGTGTCGGCACTGTTTTGTGGTGTGTTATTTTACGATTTGCAGTGTGTTACGGCGTCCTTCTGTGCTAGAATTTAGAAAGGTGAGTGTTTTAATAGTTTTTTATTGTCTGTTCTTTTAAATATAAAAGAGCTATATTGCATTTTGTGGCGACACCAGTTGAGCCTTTCGAGGTCTTGGTCACTTAACTACTCGCATCAGATTATCGTCCTTTTGCAGCTTACTCCACGTTACTCAATGGTAGAAATAGACAGAGCAACGGCTGTGCCTCCTTACCATGGCACTTCTTCGTGACTTGCGTTAATGTATTGTTTGCAACTCGGCATTCAGGACGGAGAGATGGCTATTTTAGGGCAACTTAGAGTATAAAGGGTATAAGAGTAAAATTGCCGTCTCCCCACCTTGGATGCTGAGCTATAGGAAGAGATGAGCACTTGAATATGGTGCTAGTCACGAAGAAGTGCTTAGACGAGGATGCAGGGCCATTGTATTGTTTTCTTCTGCCATTGAGATACGATGAATAGACAGCAATTGGACGAAAATGTCCGCAAAGTTAAAATGAAGATTTACCATTACCGATCATCCAAGAATGTTGAATAATGTAGAGTTTGTGCATCAGAAACCACCCCTCGACCTTTTGTGTGTGTGTGTGTGTGTGTGTGTGTGTGTGTGTGTGTGTGTGTGTGTGTGTCCCCTGCATTTTATCTCCACCGAGCACGTAGATAATGAAACATTTCCTTTTCTCTTGTTTTTGTAGGATACATTAGCATCCAGGCTTGTAAGCTGAGCAAAAAAGGTAACTTCACCTTTATATATATCCTTGAGAAATGTTAATAATAGATTACGTGAACTGATAACTATGCAACCTCTGACCTCCCCCTCCTCATCTGTCTCGTCTCATCCCACGCCAGTTCCAGTAGCCTAACTAATTTTCATTTTCTTCTTTTTAGTAGTTGGTATAGTAACGTTCGGGCATACGACGAGGAAATGTAAAACTAATATATTGGTAGGCATACACTGCCTAACCTTAAGGATTAGCAAAATTGATAGAATACGTGTAAGGGAGAAAATGCAACTCTCCTTACCCCGCCTCCCCTTCCTTTATCTAACGACTTCGAGTTGCCTAACATTATATTAACTATTCCTTATTAATTTGTCCTCCTGCTCTGATGGATTGTTCGTCAGATCAAGAAATGGCTGATAGTTTATTATGAGAGAGTAAACTTCATCTCCAGTATAGTAAGTAGTAATAAAGCCTTGGAAATGAAAGGATAAATGCCAAACTCTTCTTACTTTTCGCCTAGACTTGTCATTTCCATATTGAACGCTGAGTTGTAGCGATATATATTAGCACTACAATATGATGCTAGTCACGAAGATGTGCTGTGGAAAGCGTTGTAGAGTCATAGCATCATCTTATTCTGTCATTGATCTACTGGCACTGCAAAAGGACGAGAATCTGGACCAAGTTAAGGTGACGCAGTTTACCTGCATCACGTGACAACTCCCCCAGTCAAATCCTCGTCGTGGTACCCTAAGGCGTCACTCACAGCCAGTGTGCTTACGGAAAAATATAAATGAATAAAATGGTAGTCAATATTATGTGTAATAATTGTCAATAATAAAAACAGCCTGGGAAGTAACATGAAAATTGTAAGAGATTGTGTACATCTCGCCACGTCACTCGTCAAATCCTGCCCGCGGTACAGTAGGGGAGGGCGGTGATGATTCGGCCACTTTTTCGAAAAAAAATCATAATAAATAAAGTTTAAGAAATTCTTAAAATCTACTTATTCCAAGAGGAAGCCACATCTTTTGGCTCTTTTGTGTGCTATTGTCAGTTCTTAAACTTACGTCATTTCTTGGCAGTAATCCAAAATCTTAAGGTCTCCAAAATGGCCGAACCATCCCTTTTGGTGTGGATGATTCGGCCACTGGCGTTGGATGGTTCGGCCACCATGTGGGATGATTTGGCCACTTGCCTCTGGGGCTCAATTAAAGAATTAAATACAGTAGGAAAATTAAGAATCAATTTTCATCTGTGCTGACATGATTTATTGGATTTAATTTTACCTAAACAATCTCCTTTTAATGAAACAAGGAACAAACAATCTCCTTATAATGAAATTAAATGGCTCTACTCTTGCCTATCTCAGATAAAATAAAACTATAATTTTGTGAAAGAAAATATCGAAGTCAAATGAAAGCTACTTTTCTTACATGCTGTTTACTCTTAACGCATTTTAAATTCAGTGAAACAAAAATCCAAAGTTGTAATACCTTTGCCTTCGCTTAGTGCTTTGTGAAACTGGTTCAGGAAATACTCCAATTATAGCGTTTCTTGAAACAGAAGCTTCGTCAATTTCTGAGGGAAAGTAGAGAGAGAGAGAGAGAGAGAGAGAGAGAGAGAGAGAGAGAGTGATAGAGAGAATATGTAATTTTATAGAAAAAAGGTAAAGGGATGAGTCTGTTATGATGTGGCAGGGGTAAACCAGCTCTGCTGTCGGGCCCTGCTGCGGATGTCATTGATTGCATTGCGCAGTTGACCCTTGTGTGGTGTGGTGCGGTGAGGATCTGTCCGTTCTCCCCTTTGGGACTAAGATGCGAATGAATGTGTTTGAATGGATGAGTAAATGGGGAGTGTGTCGTCCTGTCTCAGCTACCTCCCTTTCCTTGGGGGAAGCAGCCTAGGTATATAGATAGATAGATGGATAGATAGAAAAAAATCATTAAATAAAGAAAATAAATCATTAGATAATTATGAGGGATGGTTCGGCATGGTTGCCAGGTGGCCAAACCATCCCTCACTTCAAGTGGCCGAATCATCCCACATGTATAAAGATGTACACATAGTGCCCCGAAATCCAGAGTTCATAAGCTGTTCGAGTGTTATCTACTCTCACGTCGCCTATAGACAATAAATGATATTTGCACTATATATGGATAACAACCCTGAAGTATTAGTGGAGCTACTGCTTACGTTGGATCACCGAAAAAGTACATAGGGGTCACGAAAAATTATAAAATCTAACCTGACGTTGCTGTTTCCCAGCCAACCAAAACAAAAACACATGTGCCATCTGTCGGCAAGATCACGCAGCTTCATGTGAAATCTCAATGATCTAGGTCCCCTACATTATTCAGAAAGGCCAGTGGCCGAACCATCCTCCTGGCCGAACTATCACTGCGCTCCCCTACTCTTTCGCGTCACCCTCACGACGGCCTTGCTTGAGGTCGCGGCCGGTTGGGAGTGTTGGTACTGTTCTGTGGTGTGTTACTTTACGATTTGCAGTGTTTTACGGTGTCCTTATCTGCTAGAATTTAGGAAGGTGAGTGGTTTTAATTGATTTTTATTGATAAATCCTGGTCTTGTATATACTAAAGAGATATATTGCATTTTGTAGCGACACCTTAGCCTTTCAAGGTCTTGGCCATTTAACTACTCGCATCAGATTTTTGTCCTTTTGCAGCTTACTCCACGTTCCTCAGTGGTAGAAAAAGACATAGCAACGGCTGTACATCCTTACCATAGCACGTTTCGTGACTTGTGGTAATGTATTGTTGCAACTCGGCATTCAAAACGGAGAGATGGCAATTTTAGGGCAAGTTAGAGTAAAAAGGGTATAAGAGTAAAATTGCCGTTTCCCCACCTTGGATGCTGAGCTTTAGGAGGAGATGAGCACTTCAATATGGTGCTTGTCACGAAGAAGTGCATAGAAGAGGATGCAGGGCCATTGTATTGTTTTCTTCTGCCATTGAGGTACGATGAACAGACAGCAAATGGATGAAAATCTCCGCAAAGTTAAAATGAAGTTTTTACCATTACCGATCGTCCAAGAATGTTGAATAATGTAGAGTTTGTGCATCAAAAACCACCCCTCAATCTTGCTATATTGTGTGTGTGTGTGTGTGTGTGTGTGTGTGTGTGTGTGTGTGTAAAATGTGAGTGAGGGCCAGGCAGCCAAGATGGTTGAACTGGGGAGGAACAACACAAATTGTGTTCACGTCGAATTACTTTAAAGAGGTCATGTTTAAAGGCTTCGTTGCACCTCTTCTTTAGCGATTTATTTAGCGTATTATACCTTAACATTCCCTTCTATGCTATGTATATACTCCTAATCTCAACATAGTTTGGATCAATAAAATACAGGAGGATAATTATTATTGAGTTGGGCGGAATAAATCACTTAAGAAGAGGTGTTAACGAAATTCCGTAGGCACATAGAATTGGATCTTCGGTTTTCTCTGCTACATTTTATTTTTTTAATCCACAGTTCATACTTGGGATTTGGAATGAGTTTGTGACATTTCAAATTTTATTCATTTTGCATTTTTGAAAAGGAAACTTCGAGTGATATTGTCAAGTGTTTGAGTTTTCACTTTTTGTTTGTGAAGAATTTGAAATTATTTTGGCAGGAATTTAGTTGATATTTTCTTGCAGTTGTTTTTTCTCAAGAATTCGTAATGATTTTGGCATTTATGCTTGTTTCCAATATGTATTCTTGTGTGTGTGTGTGTGTGTGTGTGTGTGTGTGTGTGTGTGTGTGTGTGTGTGTGTGTGTGTGTGTGTGCTGTAGCAGTGTGGCGTGTGTGGTGTGGCAGTATGTGCTGTAGCAGTGTGGTGTGTGCGTTGTGGCAGTGTGTGCTGAAGCAGTACGTGTGTGTGTGTGTGTGTGTGTGTGTGTGTGTGTGTGTGTGTGTGTGTGTGTGTGTGTTTGTGTGTGTGTGTGTGTGTGTGTGTGTGTGTGTCCCCTACATTTTATCTCCACCGAGCGCCTACTGTAGATAATGAAACATTTCCTTTTCTCTTGTTTTTAAGTCATACATTAGCATCCAGGCTTGTAAACTGAGTAAAAAGGGCAACTTCACCTTTATATATATCCTTCAGGAATGTTAATTATAGATTACGTGAACTGATAACTATGCAACCTCCTCTGACCTTCCCATCCTCATCTGTCTCGTCTCATCCCACACCAGTTCCAGTAGCCTAACTAAATTTCTTTCTCTTTTTCTTTTAGAGTTGTTATAGTAACGTTCAGGCATATTAAGAGGAAATGTAACAACTAATATATTGGTAGACACACACTAGATAACCTTAAGGAGTAACAAAAATAATAGAATACGTGTAAGGGAGAAAATGCATCCCTCCTTACGCCACCTCACCTTCCTTTATCTCACGAACTCGAGTTACCTAACATTATATGGACTATTCCTTATTAAATTGTCCTCCTGGCCTGAGGGATTCTTCGTCATATCAAGAAATGACTGATAGTATGAGATAAACTTCATCTCTAGTAGTAGTAAGTAGTAATAAAGCCCTGGATATGAACGGAAAAATGCCAGTCTTCTTACTTTTAGCCTAGAAGTGTCATCTCCATATTGAACGCCGAGTTGTAGCGATATATACAGTATAATTATTAGCACTAGCATATGATGCTAGTCACGAAAAAGTGCTATGGAAAGCGTTGTAGATTCATAGCATCATCTTATTCTGGCAGGACGAAAATCTGGACCAAGTTAAGGTGACACAGTTTACCTGCATCACGTGACAACTCCCCCAGTCAGAACCTCGTCGTGGTACTCTTAGGTGTCACTCACAGCCAGTGTGCTTACGAAAAAATATAAATTAATAAAATGGTAGCTAATAATATGTGTAACAATTGTTAATAATAAAAACAGCCTGGGAAGTAACATGAAAATTGTAAGAGAATTGTGTACATCTCGCCACGTCACTCGTCAAATCCTGCCGTCGGTACAGTACTGTTTGGCGTCACCCTCACTTGAGGTCGCCGGCCGGTTGGGAGTGTTGGTACTGATCTGTGGTGTGTTACTTTACGATTTGCAGTGTGTTACGGTGTCCTTCTCTGCTAGAATTTAGAAAGGTGGGTGGTTTTAATTGGTTTTTATTGATAAATCCCGGTCTTGTAAATACTAAAGAGATATATTGCATTTTGTAGCGACACCAGTTGAGCCTTTCAAGGTCTTGGCCATTTAACTACTTGCATCAGATTTTCGTCCTTTTGCAGCTTACTCCACGTTGCTCAGTGGCAGAAAAAGACATAGCAACGGCTGTACATCCTTACCATAGCACGTTTCGTGACTTGCGTTAATGTATTGTTGCAACTCGGCATTCAAAACGGAGAGATGGCAATTTTAGGGCAAGTTGGAGTAAAAAGGGTATACTGTAAGCGTGAAATTGTCGTCTCCCCACCTTGGATACTGAGCTATAGGAAGAGATGAGCACTTGAGTATGGTGCTAGTCACGAAAAAGTGCTTAGGAGAGGATGCATGGCCATTATATTATTTTCTTGAGCAATAGACAGTAAATGGACGAAAGTCCTCACTGAGGTAAAATGAAGATTTACCATTACCGATTGTCCAAGAATGTTGAGTAATGTAGAGTTTGTGCATCAGAAACCACCCCTCAACCTTTCTAGTGTGTGTGTGTGTGTGTGTGTGTGTGTGTGTGTGCAAAATGTGAGTAAGGACAAGACAGCCAAGATGGTTGAACTGGGGAGGAACAACACAAATTCACGTCGAATTAATGTAAGGAGGTCTATGTTCACTGTAAAGCTTCGTTGCATCTCTTCTTTAGCGATTTATTAGCGTATTACACCTTAACAGTCCCTTCTGTGCTATATAGGTACTCCTAATCTCGACACAGTTTGCATCAATAAAATACAGGAGGAATTAATAATTATCGAGTTGTGCGGAATAAATCGCTGAAGAAGAGGTGTTAACGAAATTCCATAGCCATATAGAGTTTGATCTTCGGTTTCCTGTGCTACTTTTTTTTTTAACAATCCTTATTTGGGATTTGGAATGAGTTTTTGACATTTCAAATTTTATTCATTTTGCATTTTTGAGAAAGAATTTTCGAGTGATTTTATCAAGAGTTTGAGTTTTCACTTTTTCGTTTGTGAAGAATTTGAAATAATTTTGGCAGGACTTTAGTTAATATTTTCTTGCAATTGTTTTTCTCAGGAATTCGTACTGATTTTGGCATTTATGCTTGTTTCCAGTATGTATTCTTGTGTGTGTGTGTGTGTGTGTGTGTGTGTGTGTGTGTGTGTGTAATTTGGAATGATTTTGGTTATTTTGGCTTACCTAATTATGCAAATGTTTTTGTTAGGAATTTGAATTCTCATTAATTTGGCAACTTTCTTAGTGGCCGCCAGCCAGAACTAAAATATTGCCACTCGGGGTTTTGTTTTTCATATTTTTGTCCCATTACAGTGAATGTTTGCCAGGGTCAGCATTCTTAATACACTAACATATCTCTTCTGCTTATAACAAAGTAGGTTTAGAAGCTGAACTTGGGGCAGTATCGCACTATAAGGAAAATACCTTGCTGATTATCGTACACTGGCGTTTACTCATTGCGTAATGTTTTGGTCGTAATTTAAGGAGCAGTTAAGTTCATTCATTGTGCCTTTAACCCATTCATAGACCCACGTGTCCGTTTATTTAGTGTGGTCAGTTGCCAGGTACCACAATCAATCGGAATTGTGCTGCTACTTAGAGATCCCTAGGGTCTACTGCAACTGAATGAGAAACAAATCCGACTTGCAGAAGCGTGCCAGCAACTCTTCCATAGCGCATTACTTTATTGCACTTTATTATTCTGCACGGTATTTATATTTATTCTGTATTAGTAGACTGCATAAACGGCATCTGTCTGTCTTTACCCAGATGGCGCCTCCATGTCACCTTGTCCTCTACCATTTGGCTGTCTTCCTTCCAGCTCACACACACCCTCACATACTGTATATATCTCTGTCCTACCCCTTCATCTCATCTTCGGTCTCCCACCTCCCTTTCCCTCCCCCCTTCCCCCACCTCACTCGCATCATCATAAGATGGATGTCGGTGGCAATGCCTTTACAACACATACACTTTTGTAGTCAGTATCTGATTCTCCATCCTCTCCACATGGCCAGAGTATCACCGAGTATTTCCCTTTACACTTACTGTACATGGCAGACGATAATCGCAAATCCCATTACCCAAGTGTTTGGTCTAACTAATCCTTTATACCTCGGTGGTACCCTATTTAGTTTATTCTTGTAATTATCAGATAATGTTACTCAGCTTAAAGAAAGGCTTGTCTTAACTGAAGGAGTTTATTAAAGCTGTGTCTAGCTCCTGCAGCTCAAATTTAACTTAAGCTGAATAAAACTGTCAGGATATGGCAGGAATGAAAAAAAAAAAAAAAAAAAAAAAGACATCCCGAGGCTCCATGGTTAAGGAGGAGGCTTTAATCAATACTGTACAGTAAATTCTTGATAATCAAGAAGTGGTGCCAAGGCACAGCAAACCCGTCCGCGGCAGCCATTTTATTGCTGACGTATAAACACAACAGGATATCTAATCAAAGATGTCACATACCAAATTTGAAGTCAGTCGGGTGAAAATTGACGATTTTATGCCCATTTGAAATTTTAGATGCACCTTTAGGTTTTGGTTCTATCTATCTATCTATCTATCTATTGCCAGACGCCTCAATCCCGTTTGGGGTGGCCACAAACAAATCACCTCCAAGTCGCCCTGTCCCCCGCCATTTCACTACCCTGCTCCCAACTCACACCCCCCTCTCTCATATACCTCTCCACCCCATCCCTCCATCTCATCCTCGGTTTTGGTTGCATGTTGATATGACGAATTTGAAAGTTACGATGAAGAATATATATATATATAATATATATATATAGATAAATATATATATATATATATATATATATATATATATATATATAGGGCCTACAGCATGCGCCATGGCCCAATTTGGCCCAAAATTTAATCAGGTGATGAGGTCTTAGGCCATCATCCTGTAATTTTAATCAAAATCACACCAGTAGTTTTTGTGTAAAGTTGTTAACAGACAGACAGACAGACAAATAAACAAACATATAGACAAACCAAGTGAAAACGGTACCATCCCCGAGCCCCTCCAGGGCGGGGATGGGTAATCAGACTAATGAGGGCAGACCCCCCCCCCAAAAAAAAAAAAAAAAAACGAAATTATGGAGGTCTGAACATAATGCCTCTTTTCTGGGCTGGTAGGCCAGATACTAGTGTGGATGTAATTAAATTTTGTATTACTTATATGATTCAGTACTGTGTTGGGTAGGGGTGTTCACCATTCACTCAGTCAGTGTAGTGCAATCTTTTGGTGACTCTTCAACAGAGTTACAGGCCAGTTAGTTTCTTGTAATCCAGGAAACCACTTACAGTGTTGGGTGGTAACCAGTGGTTTAGTGGGCCCAGGCACTCCAACAGGACGGGGTCCTTATGTCAGGACTGAGTAGCCCAGCCCTGGGGCTGAAAAGCACTGAATGATGGATGAATGGATGGTTGATGAAGTGGAAAGTGCTAACCCATACTATACCGGTACATTGTTTATCTGCTACTAAACAAACAATAAATATCTTTTAATTTACTTTTATCCACTCAGTGTATTGCTGCTCTTGGGTACCTGCCCTTTCCTTTCTTCTTTCTTTCCTTCATTCTTTCCTCTTCCTTCTGCCTACGGGTGATTTTATACACCCTCTTCGTCGTTCTTTCCTTCATTCATTCCTCTTCCTTCTGCCTATGGACACTGATTGACAAGCCAAATGGTTTCCTGTACACCAGGAAACCATTTACTACACTAGGTGGTAACCGTATAACCAAATTATGGCGCCTGGTAGTTTAGTGGGTAATTATGGCACTCCAGTCGAATTGAGCCAGTGCAGCTTTATATCCTAGGGGTGGTTGGAGTTTATTGCTCACGTAATGTCACTCAGGGATGAGTGAGGCAGGTTACTCTCATCTTGACTATCAGGACCAACTTGCCTAGCCCCAGGATGAATTATTACATGCTCTAAAGTACCACATGATCACAAATCACTCACCAGGACTCTATTCATACCAGGAAACTGGAGTACTGTATTGCAGAATATGTGTAATGAAATTACTATATCCTCTATTATGCATTACTCTGGTAGCATCATGCAGTGTATGCACATTATGTATAACCAAAAGTAGCAGAATATACTGTACAGTACAACATTAGCATACAGTACTGGTTAATAAAGATTTATTTTCAGTGATAATAAGTCATGATTTTGAGAATAATTAAATACATACCTAGTTTAGCTTCATTTGACCAAAAGTCATACATACATATTCAACAGTCGTCTTTGAATAAATGAATGATTTCCCCACAATGTATAAAAATCCCACAAAAAAACTAATCTCAGATTTATTATCATCACCATCATCCTGAATATTTTTTCCACCTAAGAACAAGGTTAGGATCCAGAACCACAGCAAGAGAAGGTATGGTAATGGGGGAACCATCATGATAGTGAAATGTGGTAGGCCACGCAGTCATTCACATACAGTATCACTGAAACACCTGGAATTCTGACTCCACCACATGAGCCAAACCATTTGTGTATATTTTTATTGTGTCCTGGATAAAGTACTTATTACAGGGGTGATGGTGAATCGAACATCTAGTCCATAATACTTCCTTGCCTTATTGAAGAGCTCTAATGATGAAGCAACAATTTCACTTAGGTAAAATATTATTATTCTGACTGAAGGGTTTGCCAGGAGGAAAACCAAATGTTTTAAATGTCAGCTTTATCTTGATACCAAAACAATAAAATATGGTTGGGCATTGGCTTTGTATCATATGAAAGTAGATGACATTGCCCACACACTCCCCCATTTAATGCATTTTAAATAATACTAACATGTATGCAGCATGTGTTAGGAGTGTAATGCTGTATGGTAGTGAGACCTGAACAGTAAAGGAAGAGGATATTTGCAGGCTCTAACGTACAGAAATGACAATGATTTGGTGGATTTGCAGTGCGTCCCTGAGTGCGAGGCCTGGGAGGGGCTAGGCTTACGATGGAAGAGTTGAGAGGTAGGATGGGACTGGAGTATATTGGTGTTGTGGTAAGGAGAGGTAGATTGGGGTGGTTTGGGCATGTGGAGAGAATGGGGGATGATAATTGAGTGCAGAAAGTGAGAAGCATTAATATTAGGGGTGGGGTTTGGAGGGGTATACCAAAAAGGACCTGGGACGAGGTCATTAAGTGTGACCTCAGGGTTAAGGGACTGAACAGGGAGGCTGCTAGAGATCGAGCAGCATGGATAGCCGCCATTAGGTGACCAAGGCTGATGCATGCAAGCATGTTGGGGCCTTCAAAAATGGGGGGGGGGGGAATAGACAGTCTAAATACGTAAAACACTAATATTCTGAAAGCTAATTATATTCTGATGCTATGATGAGTCTGCAAATAACGTAGGAACAACCATCACTGAGCTATTAAGGCTGAAACCTGTAAATGTGTTTTCTCAAAACTTTTTAGGTGCATAGCACCTTGTTCCATGGGACACTTCATATTTAGTCACTTTACAAATTAATATATATGAAAAATCTAGAGGATATGAGGTAACTACAAACCAGTCATATTGTCTGTCAATTCTGGACTATTAACAAGTGAGTCCTCACAGTCCTGGGAATCCTGGGAGAGTGCTGAGATCAGGTTGGCTTGGGTGGTTAGAAGCTGGTGTGGTGGCGTGGCTTGGTGAATATGTGGTGGCCTGGATGTGTGACTGTGTGAGGATTCAGCTGTGTGATTGTTTGAGGATTCAGCTATGTGATTGTGTGAAGATTCAGCTGTGTGACTGCATACTGGTGGCCTTCCTTCATCTTGCTTATGATTCATGCTGTTACCCCTGGTGCTTAGCTCTGAAAGCATAATGCAAAAGATGTATTACTCGTGCTTGGATATCACTATGCGAAGAGAATGGAAAATAAGTCTGAGGAGGGAAGTGCATGTGAGTGAAGTAGAGGGAGTAAGAGTGAGACCAAGGATGATGTGGAGGAATGGGTTGGAGAGGTATATGAGAGAGGGGTGCCAAACGGCAGAGGACAGGATAACATTCAGGTGATTCTGTTGTGGTCATCCCTTCTAGCATTAAGGCATCTGGCTATTGATGGACAGACAGATAGTCTAGACATCACAATGACATGATCTGTTAAATTGGATAAATTAAACTCAAATAAAGAAATGGTATTTATTACGATGTTACAGCTGCATCAGGCTGAAAATAACTGGGTGTGGTGGGATTTAAAAAATGATAATATCAGACAGCATTCCCAGTGAGGTAGGCCATGCAGATAATTCACTTATCATCTATGCTTTCAGAATCATGGTTCCAGCTCACAAACAAAACCGTTTGTACATACATATACAGTATATATATTTTTTTTTACGCTGGCTCCATGTACACCTTTGAGTGCCCATCTCCCACTTACTTGATTTAACGTTACTTTCAAGTGACTCTACACTGAATGGGAAGACAAGTGATTTCCTGTAGTCCTGGAAATAATTTTTTACAATGGGGTAGCAACCACATAACCAAATGGATGTCTGCTAGTTCAGTGGGTTAAGATGCTCCAAATGGATGCAGTTCACACTGGTTTACATATGAGGGGTGGCTGGAGTTTAATGCTCACCATGCCAATGGCAAGTGGCTGGTTACTGTTACCTTAAATGTTAGGACTGAGTAGGCTAGCCCAATGCCTCTGATTTCCTTATGGAGCCATGCAGAATTGGTTGATAGACAGACAACTAGTCAATGCTTTTAATTCCGATATTCCATATTTTGCTTTTTCACACACTCATTTATCACATCCAACTATCGTCTTCTGGGCCAATCATGCCTTCTCCCACCTTCAAACTCACTCAAATAACACTTGCTGACACTGACCTAGGGAGGAATGCTGTACTGTCCTGTTGGTGAGTTGTGATAACAGCGTGATGAGTGTAGCATTCTGTGAGGTGAGAATGGTAAGCAGGTCCTTCACAGAGTTGACCTGACTGACAATTGTCTCCTGGAGGCTCTGGAAAGGGATGGGATATTATTAGAGTTCTTTAACATTAATTTGGCCCATATTTTTGTCCTTTAACAACTTAATTCATGTAGCCTAGCTCAGCGGTAGAAAAAACAATACTACAGTTCTTCATCCTCACCATAGCATTTCTTTGTGACTAGCATCATACCCTAGGGTTAATCAGTTATTACAACTGAGCACTGAAGATGGAAATACTGTATGGCATTTCTAGGCTGAGACAGAGCAAAAAGGGTATAGTATCTTGGCACTTCATATCATAATTATCTTCAATATGGTGAGAAAATTACTAAAATTGCTACCATCTCTCTGCTAAGCCATGAAGTTACTGGTTGGCAGGGAGTTCAGTAATTCTGCCCCCCCCCCCCTTTAGATAGTTTTCTTAGTCCAGTAAATTGTTGTTATATATTGGCAGACTTATTATATTTTTTGCTGTTCTTCAGTAAATTACACAAATATTCCTTTGCTGTTAGTTCTTCAGCAAATTACAGAAATATTCCTGTCTTATTTCACCAACATCAATATAACTCATCTGCCAGTTTCTCTATTTACAGCACCATATATCTATTTATCATCCAGTCCTTTATGTGATATTTTGAAACATATCCCTCATGTATAAGAGGGACCACCAGTACAGTTACCACTTGCTTTATACAATCTTGTATGATCATGCCTTACATCCTAATGAGTCCCAGGGTTGCTGCGGGTGAGGGATTGCTGGAGGGGTATTGTACTTAGCGTACTGCCCTCCAACTATCGGTTCATAGTCATGAAGCTGATAGTTTCAAACCTTGGGCTTCCCTCCTTTATTAGCTTTTGTAAATGCCTAGCTGTGTCCATTCTACCGAATGTGGGTTCTAGGTGGGATAGTGGAGCTGTATAAGGCAACCTCAGCCATGATTTTTTCATGGCATATAAAGAAAATCTTTGTGCAGATTGATATCTTGATCCCAGCATATCAAGTTCTTGTGCAGACTGATATCTTTATGCCAGCATATCAAGTCCTGAACATCATGTCAAATAGTCTGTGCTGTAATGTTCTGCCACTCTCAGTTAAAAACTGCCTGTCTTTCTGCTAAAAATATTTTGAATATCACTTCACTTGACCCATAAGTGTGCTGTCATCCCCTTACTACTGAAGAGTAGAATTATGTTAATTCATTCATTCATCATCTAATCTAGTGTTGCCCCATGAGGAGCGTAGGAGCCCAGGGCTAGGCAAATTGGTCCTGACATTTAAGATGAGATTGACCAGGCTCAGTCATCCCTGGGTGGCATTATGTGAGCAATCAACCCTAACCACCCCATGGTTATAAAGCTGCACATGCTCAATCCGACTGAAGTGCCGTAATTACCCACTAAACCACCAGGTGCCATAATTTGGTTATGTGGTTACCACCCTGTGTAGAAATTGGTTTCCTGGTGAACAAGAAACCATTTGACTTGTCACTCAGTGTAGAGTCACACTCAGACAGAAGGAAGAGGCAAGAATGAAAGAAAAAAAAAAAAAAAACATAAGAGGAAGGAAAGAAATAAAGAAAGAAGGGGGGAAAGGGTAGGCACCTGAGCAGCAGTACGCTGAGTGAGTGGATGGTGAACCTTCTTGGAAATTGGTCCCGGTATGTCTTAGAATGCACAGTAATCACAGACCAGGTGAAATATGTGGGGTTATATAATTCTTTCTGTTTTCTTTCTGTGTCTGTAGGCAACACATCACTAATGTACGGGGAAAAAAAAAATCCAGGGATTGTACAGTATAGGGAAGTTGTGGTAAGCCTTGCAATTTTAGGAACACATTCATTATAGAACAAAAGTTCTTTGTTGCCAATGGCATTACTTCCTAATATACAGAACACAGTCCAGGTACAGTAACTGCATAAAGTGACTTCTGCATCACCTCACACTCCATAGGACCATGGTTACACTTACAGCTCTCACATACCTCCTTCATCAATGTTCATCCCATCTGTACTCTGCAGTTCATTCATTCATTCATTTACTGTGTACTAATATTTACCGTATCATATTACAGTACTGTACTTTTCTCACAACATAATTATGGTATTATGTTTTATCAGCATTCTGTTTTAAATTTTTTCTTGCATAAACTAATACAATATCACTCACAAGGTCCGGCTAATCTCTCCCATTCAAAGGCAACACTACTCTGTCAGTATACTGTATACACAAGTTTGGTTTTCATAATTATGTTACTGTTAAATTCAGTGTTTGTACCGATGCCTGCTGTTCTCACTTTCAGCTCTCTGGCTACCCCTTCCATATTGGCTATAAGTAGGGAGCTACGGTAACCCTGATTAAACATGTAAACATAAATATGACACAGGATAATGTGACTTCAGGGTTCCATTTCATGAAAATGTGAAACCCTACAGTACTGTACACTCCACTAAAGCAAAGTCTGCCAGTGTTCTGTAATCCTACAAATACAGTTATTACAATACCATCCATCCATCCATCATCAAATCTTATGTCGCATCATGAAGAGCATTGGAACCTGGGGCTAGGCAAGTTGGTCCTGACATTTAAGATGAGACTGACCAGCCTCACTCATCCCTGAGTGGCATTACATGAGCAATAAACCCCAACCATCCCTTGGATATAAACCTACACAGGCTCAATCCAATTGGAGCATCTTAATTACCCGCTAAACCACCAGGCGCCATAATTTGGTTATATGATTACCACCCAGCGTAGTCAATGGTTTCCTGGTGTACAGGAAACCATTTGGCTTGTCACTCAGTGTAAAGTCACCCATAGGCAGAAGGAAGAGGAAAGAATGAAGGAAAGTAAGACAAGAGGGAGTGTGAAGTCACCTGCAGGCAGAAGAAAGAGGAAAGAATGAAGGAAAGAAAGACAGAAGAGGATGGAAAGAAAAGAGGAAAGAGAAGACACCCAACGCAGCACAACATTGAGTGAGTGGATGATTACAATACCTGGTCAGAAAAAATAGATTACCAGTATATTGTGTGTGAGAATTTTATGAAAGTGAGTGGTGTGGAATGGACAGAGGACAAGTTTGATGGTGGAGGACAGGAGGATGTGGCAGTGATTTTGTTTGTGGCCATCCTCTCAGGGATTAAGATGTCTAGCTATAGACTGATAGAGAGTTATTTAGAGTTAAACAGATATACAATGTACACAGACAGATAGATAGACAGATAGAGATAGATAATTACCTGCATGAGAGTTTCCTGGTGTACGGTGTGAGAGGTTAAGACATCCCTGATCTCTCCAAGAGCTGATGAACAAGACTCCAGCAAGTTAAGAGTCTGCAGCTCCATGTGTGAGGGGTCCAGAGCAGTGTAGGTTGGGGTCCTAGATGGTGCTTTTTGACTGGTGGTGGTAGTGAGGTCCCCTTTCCCGAGTGAGTCTGATCCCAGGTCCTCTTCCTCCACTGCCCCCCACCACTTGTCTCGGGCCCGCTGTGCTGCACGACGTCCTCTGTTTGTGGTCAAAAGCTGTCATACTAATTCTTTTTTTCTAATGTTCTTTTCCATTTTCTCTTCTTTGCTGCAATTATTTTTTATACTCTCATACTTTCTATCCTGCCTTGCTGTCTTTACTTTCGTCTACATTCCTGGGGAGAAAGAAAGAATACCACCCATGTCCTCTGCACATCAAAGGCGCCATAATAAAAGCAGAGAGTTCAGAACAAATCCCTGCTGCTCTCCAACATTCACTGAGGATTTATTACTCACACCACCATTCACTCTCAGTTGCATGCCTGTGCATTCGTACAAGGCCATGCACATCCTAACACTCCCTCCTCAGCTCCCAGCTTCCTCACTGCCAACTGTATCACCCTTCTTGGTACCCTATCAAAAGTTGCCTTCAGATCAACAAAAACAAAAGTACAACTCACTGTTCTTGCCCAGGAGTTTTTCTTGATGCTGCTTAACAATAAATATTGGATCAGTGGGTCCCCTGTTAGGTATGATATGAATATGCACCTCATTAATATCCACTTTCACCCTAATCATACACTCTATAAATCTCTCAGTTACCTTCACTGCCTGATTTAACAGTTTCAGGCTCCTAAAGTAACCCTGCTCACTCTTCCCATTATAAACATTCACAGCCACTCCCTTCATCTAATTATCTGTTTCAGAACACTCATTTATGAGAACATTTATCATATCAGTTACTAATCTAACCCCTGCATCTCCAAATGCTTTCAATATTTTGGCTACCACACCAATAATACCAGTAGCATTACCAGTGCTCATCTCATCAATTGCCTTAGTTACAGTCTTAAGATCAGTTGGTGGCTAGGAACCTACCACTGGTTCTGACATCCCCATAATATCCCTATTTAAGCCAAACGCCACATTCAGCATGCTACAACAATATTCTTTCCATCTGTACTTGGTATCCTCATTACCACTACCATACTTTCATCATTCTTTCTGCAGTACATTGTTCAACAGTATTGCTCTCTTCTCCCATCATCTGCTTAGTTGTGGAATACTTCCAGTCTTATCATCAACACTGTTCTATTTATGTACTCCTGAGACTATGTCTTACTCCTATACACTTCTCTTTTAGCTTTACATTTGACTGATAATTATTCAGTAATTCTGTAAACTGCTGTGGCTTTTTCTGGCAAAAAATTAATTTTAAAAAGACAGTGGCTTCACCTGCTTCTCTTCCTTGGTGGATCACCTTCATTTACCACCTCAGATTTGCATTTATCACCGACAGCACTGGGCAGTGATGACTGCTGGTCTGCTGTATTTACTGAAGTGACTGTACTGACCGAAGGGACTGACATAGAATCGGCTTCAGATGTAATAGGATTATTATCGTAGGGACTGTGAAGATTGTCGTATGGTTGGTGCAAGTCTTCAGGGTCTGCTTCTGAGGAAGGCAGTTTTTCTATCCTTTCTTTTCTCATTAGTGGCACCATCTGGTCCAGTATCTGGAAGTAGGGCCAGTCTGGGGTAGCTGTTGAATAGCCCCCTTTGATGGCCTGGAAGAAGAAATAAAGTACAGTACGCTAAACTGGAGTGACGTTGGATATAAGATGATGTCAAGAAAAAGTTGTGTGGAGAATGTTTTAATTACACAATACTGTACCTATAGCATCATTATAATTTAAACCCTATTTCCCACTAATATAAGGGGTAGGAAACATCCAGAAGTAGGAACATGAAAGTAGGAGAACTTTCAGTAAACTATCCAGTAAAATGGGTCATACAGCCATTCACTCACTGACTCACCATATACTTCTGGAGCAGATTGGACCATTTTTTTCGTGCTTGAGCTGGTGTCAAGACATTTGTCAGACCTAACTCGGCCACAATACGACTGGAATAACAAAGAAAAGGAAATACTGTAAATAACCATATGAATTTCCAGCAGTTGTATGGTACATTGAAAAATAAAATAGCCCACTAATCCCTAAGTCAGTGCACATTCACAGAACATATTTTTCACAATTAGGGACTGTAAATCAACTCACTCTTCCCAACTTGTTCTAGTTGTCAGGAATTAAATGACTTGCAGTAGCATTTAGATCAATAAATTGGTGCTTAAGGTTTTCTACTGCTAAAGGACTTATATTCAGTGCCAGTATATTCAACAGAGGTATACCTAATCATATCAGAAAAATGTTTGTACTTTTATGCAGTCTTTAGTATGATTATTGCAGTAGCTGTTTGGTAAACAGTTTTATTTTCAAGTTTTTTTCACTTGATACAACAGTTTCTAGGAACACATCTACAGCAGTACAGTAAATGAATAATTACTGTACAATATTATACTGTTTCTTGTACAAATGCTGTATACGATGATACGATCACATTTTAATAATTTTCTTATCCCTCCTACATGTACTGTACCTATATGCTTTTTCAGAATGGTGCTTGCGTCCATTGAAAAGATGACGTAGCTTGTAGCGCAGTTGAATGAATTCGTGCGTTGAATCATCTGTCCCTGAAAGATTTAATATGATAGTTTGTTAAGGTCGCACACAATATCATTTTCAGCACTAAATATGGGTGGAGAGGGAGAGCAACAAGACAAGATGAGATGAGGGGTAGGGTGGTAGAGAGGTATATAACTGAGGGTGATGTTTGGAGGGAGGATAGCCTGATGATTGAGGTCAGTGCAACATGCTGGAGATTTGTTTGTGGCTACCCCTTGTAGATCAGGGCATCTGGCTAAAGATATTTTGGGAAAAACATTTCTAAAAATAAAGTAGAATTTTAAGTTACTAGGTTAGGATGTAAAAGTTAGGCCATAGGCTCGCAGGCCCATGACTGTCACTGAAAACTGTAGGTGTGCATTGCCTAGGATGCGATTCCAGCTATTCCATTGGCAGTATATACCATAATTCACACATTTTTGCCTTCCACCATCTCTAACCCTAACATTTGAAGCTTTCCCTCAGTAGTTAAGAAGGTTAGAATTGCCTTAAAACGAGCATTTTGTGACAGAAGTGGACGTCGGTCTAATGAAACAGATTTAAATCTATAAAAAAGAAAAGGCTCTTTAGTTTTCATCTCTGGCTGGCATGCAGATTTACCAAATTACAGACTTACTGGGCCAATATTTTATTAAACAATCAACAATGCCATCCTTGCTGATTATTAAGCTTCCTGTTAGATTCACCAGAATTTTCCTTCGACCAAACCCCTCCTCTTATATTAATACCACACCAAAAGCAGATGCAGCTCATGCAGGCAGGTGACAGCATCCCACCTCGGACTTAAAGGCTAAAATTAAAGGTAGACGTCTCGAGGAGGGGGAAGACGACACCCAAAGACATCTTGGAGACTGCACAGAATCTCCTATAGACCTTAATGCACGAAAAATATTGAACTTACATTTTACTGCGTTATTCATTTCATCCCCAAGATACGTAGTTCTGCTATTTTCGAAAGTTAGATATATATTCTGTAGGCATGAAAGTCCGAGAAGAGTGGTCTACAAATTTTACAAATGGCGTCCCAGTGGTTTGTGTACATCGCTTAAACAACGATGCATAGCAGCATCGCTTTTCAGAATTCTCATTTTGTTATAGAGTAGAATTCAGTAGCGTGTACGAAACAGTAATAAACATGTTTATTATTTAATATTTAATTGCAGGGTGAATAATAAAGCGAAGAAACTAAGAGAACGTAGGCCGTATTTCTTTATCTAAGCTATCCATATAACTAATCAAGTTTTCTTCTGTTACAGGCATAGAAAATTTCTTACCGTCAGGGATAGCTCTGAAAGATGAATCTTGCACTATAATGAACCCTTGTAAGTACAGTAAGCGGTATAGAACATTGAGAGTATTAAAGGGAACTGCGCCTTTAGATAATCACTGAATATTCTTGAGGAACTGTGCCCCATATATCTGAGATTGCATCTCGAATTCTAAGTCATTCTATTAGTGAGAATATTGTACAGCAACTGCTGTATGAGGATGAAGTGCATGAAAGGGTACAACAAGGAAGAAAGGTGACTTGTTCTTTGAAAGCAGTGATAAGGAATACGGTAGTGAGCATGAAAGTAAACAGTCGCGGCATGATAGTATTGTGATTCCAATTCTAACGTATGGAAGTGAAGCTTGTAGGCTACCTTGTTGGAAGGACACTGGTCAAGAGTGAGAGCAGTGGAAATGAGTTATTTAAGAGGAGCATGTGGAGTTACATGGAGAGACAGACTGATAAATGAGAAAGTGAAGGAACGTTGTGGTGTGGATGTGGATGTGATGGAAAGCGTTAGGAGAAATACACTGAGGTGGTTTGACCATGTGGAGAGGATGGAGAGCGGGAGACTAACCAGGAGAATGTGAGTAAAGTGGAAGGGGAAGAGGGAGGGGGAGGCCGAGGATGAGATGGAGGGATTGAGTGGAGAGGTATATTGAGAGAAGGGTATGTGACCTGGGAGGGAGGGCAGTGAAATGACGGGGGACATGGTGACGGAGGCGATTTGTTTGTGGCCACCCCTGACGGGATTAAGGCGTCTGGCAACAGATAGGTAGATAGAACTGCTTTACACGCTTACTGAGAGAGAGAGAGAGAGAGACGAACACAACAATTATTTCACACCAAGAACGCGTGGTGGTTTGGTTTAGTAACAGAACGCTTTTGTGGAGTCATATGGGTTTGCAGGCTGAGGTGAGAATCATTGAAATGGCGGAGATTTTACCATATTTAGCATCAACGGTACTATTGCGGATTCTAATAGCGATCCACAGCCTTACGATAAATAACAAGACAGTGAACAGTGACTTTTGAAACTTTGTGATGTTATTTTCGAAACCAGCAAACTTTTCAGACTGTGTAAAAGTTTCGTATTTCTTCGACCAAAAACGAGCGATGTTCCCGACCACGACTGTACCTTGACCTCCAGCTCTCGTAAGATCGGATTTACGAGCACACTTACGATCGAGTCCGTGGTGGGGTTCTCAGAGGTATTTACGATTCATTCCCTGTCGCATCTCAAATTAGTTTTTAGAGGATGCTCAACGACATTAGACATTTCTACCTATCTATCTGTTGCCAGACGCCTCAATCCCGTTTGGGGTGGCCACAAACAAAATTAATCGTCTCCACGTCGCCCTGTCCCCCGCCATTTCACTGCCCTGCTCCCAACTCACACCCCCCTCTCTCATATACCTCTCCACCCCATCCCTCCATCTCATCCTCAGCCTCCCCCTCCCTCTTCCCCCCTCCACCTCACTCACATACACTCTCTTCGTCAATCTTTCACCCTCCATCCTTTCCACATTTCATTTATTTTTTTTATTTATTTTTATTCGTCTTGCGTTCCTTCTTCAAAAAACAGTTCCTGGTTACGAGAGGAAAATTGTCATAGATGTTAGCTGTTCTGGATGGAAGGACAAAGAAAGAAAAGAGTAACAGCTTTTCGTCTTGAGTTCTTCCAACATTAAATAAATAAATAAATAAATAGATAAATAACAGGTACGAAAGAGACTTAATCGTAATTATGTTTGGATAACTGTGACCTTTCCCAGGAAGGGCTAGGAAGGAAAAGGCTGAATATTTACATGTTTCTTATTCCTTCTAGAAAAAGAAATAATAGTTAAAGGAAAATCGCTGTAGGTTATTTATATACGAAAAACAAGGAAAGGAAAAATCGCAGAACCTTCCCGTGTGTTTATGGCTTGTATTCTCATCAAGGAAGCTTCCTAACGTACCTTCCTTAGCGATTTATTTTTGGATCTGGCTGGTTAGCATCCTTTTGTACGTTATTTATGCCGAGTAAAGCGATATCAGAAAGATTCTGGTAGCGCAGAAGACAACATTTATGTGTCATAAGCAAAATAAATCATTTAGGAAAAGGTGATAGGGAGCTTCCTTAACCGACGAGAATACGGGCCTGTCTTACTGGATAATAAAATCTTAAGAAATGTCAAGGAATCTGTCTGTCTATTGCCACACACCTTAATTCCGTAAGGGGTAGCCACAAACAAATCGCCTTCTTGTCGCCCTTTCCCCCGCCATTTCACTGCCCTCCCCCCAGCTCACCCCCCTCTCATATACCTCTCCACTCCATCCTTCCATCTCATCCTTGGCCTCCCCTTTCCTCCACTTCACTCACATCCACCTCACATACACAGAAAGAATCAATGGTAAATATATTGGAGAATTCGATCCCATTCTTCCCTGGCTTCCTTAGGTACAGAAAGGAATGATGTAGGATTGACATTTCTCTCTATATGTCTATTTATTAATTTATCTATCCCTGTCCAGACGCCTTAATTCCATAGGGGGTGGCAATGAATAGGTCATTTCCACATCGCCCTGGTTTTCGTCCTCTGGTGAATCTCCAATCTTCCTTCCATCCCACACCAGAGAGAGAGAGAGAGAGAGAGAGAGAGAGAGAGAGAGAGAGGCGTACATTAGCTGAGCTGGGTGTGTTTTCTTGGATGTGAATGTTACTTGGTTTATATATTTCTGATCCAGAATAAATATGAAGACACCAGTAACTCTCTGACGAGGAGGACAACTCTAGTCTTCCATTCAAGTACACACCAGACGATTTTGTTCAACTGTGAGTGAGTCATAGGAGCCAGAGAGCGTGAACACCCAAAAAAAAAAAAAAAAAAAATCACCCTCGTTTTCAGTAATTATTTAAAAAACTACCCTCTTTTTCAGGAAATTTTTTGGGTCACACGCACAAAATTTTATATATATTAGCAAGTCACCCTCTTTTTCAATAAATTTTTGAGTCACGCACGCAGAAATTTTTATAGCGTTCAAATCTATAAACTGGTACTTTGCACTGAACTATGAATTATGCTTTTAATTAAACGTGGCGGGCTATCCGACGGGCTGCATGTCGGCTCGCACAGGCCTAAGCTATTTTGCATATTACCGGGTGCTGGGTTTATAGAAAATTTTATATAATTGGCTGGGGATCTGACTTATATGCACCACACACGTACGTATATATATACTTATACATACATACATACATGGGCAGTAAAGGAAGAGGATATTCATAGGCTTAAACGTACAGAAATGACAATGATTAGATAGATGTGTAGTGCGTCCTTGAATGCGAGGCCTGGGGGGGCTAGGATTGCGACTGATGAGTTAAGAGGAAGGATGAGACAGGAGTGTATTGGTGTTGTGATAAGGAGGGGTAGATTGAGATTGTTTGGGCATGTGGAGAGGATGGGGGATGACAGTTGGGTGCGGAAGGTGAGAAGTGTGGATGTCGGAGGTAGGGTAGCGAGAGGCAGACCGAAAAAGACCAGGGACAAGGTCATAGATTGTGGCCTCAGGGATAAGGACTGAATGAGGAGGCTGCCAGAGATCGAGCAGCGTGGAGAGCCGGCACTAGGTGACTGAGGCCGAAATATTCAAACATGTTGGAGCCTTTATAAACAATACAATACGATACACACACAAGCACTACATACACGTGCACACATACACACGCTTCCGTACAGTACATGCGCTTATACTGTATATATCTGTCTCTCTGTTTTGTCTGCCCTATTCTGTTTTATTCATCTACCTTTCTGTCTGTCTGTCTGTCTGTCTGTCTTACCTACCTACCTATCTATCTAGCTATCTGTCTCTCTGTCTTTATATTTACCGTATCTATCTGTGTACCTTTATATTTTGCCAATCTGTTTATCCGTCTGTCTGTATCTATGTGTACCTATATCTCTGTCTATTTATCTGTAGTTCTGTCTGTCTGTCTCTCGATCTATCAGTCTGTCTATATACCAGTATCGGTATGTAGGCTATGAACTTATACAATTATTGCCGTAAAATTACCTCAAATGACCTAACACGCGTTTCTATCCTGACAAAGATCCCCAACCCCTTTCAGCCTAGTTAATGACCAGGTATAGTCAGACCGGAGGGTTGATTTGACTAGTAACCAAGGAGACTTATTACCGCCTCATAACTATATTTACCTCATTGTTGTTGTTGTTGCCTCATGCCCTTCTGAAATGTGAACCCAGTGGACTGCAGGCTTAGTTCCTCTTGCTTTCCACCATCCTCCTTTCGAGGGATTAGGAGGGGGGGGTTGAGGGACGTTTGTGTAACTGGGCAGTGGATCCCCTCGGTCAGTATCAGTGCCACCACGTGAAGGCGTCCCTCTCAAGCACCATGATAAGAAGTGAAGGGGTTAGTAAAGGCGCTGTGTAACCCATTTTATTACAGAATCGTATCATAAATAAATCTTCGGTAAATAATAATAATAATAATAATAATAATAATAATAATGATGATGAAGGCGTTAACTAAGGCAGACATGGTTAAAAAATCATCACAAAATTAATATAATTGCTCGTAGATAATAATAATGATGATGATAATAATAATAATAATAATAATAATAATAATAATGATATAATAATAATAATAATAATAATAATAAAAATAATAATAATTATAATAATAATAATAAAAATAATAATTATAATAATAATAATAATAATGAAGCTCTGAGGCACCCGTGTATAAATAACTCAGAATTCCCTAACTCTTGGGGCCAACTGCTCTCTCTCTCTCTCTCTCTCTCTCTCTCTCTCTCTCTCTCTCTCTCTCTCCTTCTGTTCTGTCCCCTCCCTCACTATTTCCCTCCTTCTTTGTTTGCCTCTTCCCTGCTTTCCTCCCTGTGTCTCTTCCTTCATGTCTGTCCCCTCTCCTCCTCCCTCTCTCCCTCTATCTCTTCCTCTTTTCCCTCCCCATCCTTCTCTCCCTCTATCTCTTCTCTCCCCGCCTCCTCATCCCTCCCTCACCCACCCCCCACCTGTGCTTATCATCAGTCTCTCATTTATCTTTCTCCCTGGCTTTATTGAGCAATATATCTGTGGCGGGATTAACTAACAGACTTGTGGTTTCTCTCTCTCTCTCTCTCTCTCTCTCTCTGTCTCTCTCTCTCTCTCTCTCTCTCTCTCTCTCTCTCTCTCTCTCTCTCTCTCTCTCTCTCTCTCTCTCTCTCTTCCATTCATTGTCTGTTCTTCCTCTTCCTTTATTCCTTTTTTTTTTTTTTTTATTGTTTCCCTCATACAATCATCTCAACTTATGTTTTTTTTGTCTTCGTTTTTATTTATTTCGCTTCATTTACTTTCATTATTCCTCCTCCTCCTCCTCCTCCTCCTCCTCTTCCTCTTCCTCTTCCTCCTCCTTCTCCTCCTCCTCTTCCTCTTCCTCTTCCTCCTCCTCCTCCTCCTCCTCCTCCTGCGTCTCATTCATCTCATCCTTTCTCCCTCCTCCTCCTCCCCCTGTCACTCTCTTTCCTACTTTTCCTCTTCTTTTTCTTTCCTCATCTTTCTTTTCTTCTCATTATTTTTCCTTCTCCTCCATCGTTTCCTTTAGTTCCCACCTTTCCTAGGTTATATTTTCCTTATTCCTTCTTATTTTCCTTTCGTAAATCTTTTTCCTCGTCTCTTTTCTTTTTCACCTCCCACTTCCCTTCTCTCTTTGGGCCTCCTGTTTTTCTCTTGTCCTCTTTTTCCCTTGCCCTCCTCTTTTTTCCCGACTCCTACTCCTGTGTATTGGCTTTATAACAGATTTTTCCCCTTGCGTGGCTGGTATTGCATTACAAATCAGTGATGGTAAAAAGACACGCACATGTAACAAATACTCTCAGTGTTGGAGTTGACAGAGGGGTGTAATTTCCCTGTGGCTGTTGTGTTTGTCTGTTACTGTAATCTGTCTGTCTTTACCTATCCATATCTATCTGTGTGCCTGTTTATCTCTCAGTGTATGTATATATGTGTCTGTTTCAATCTTCCCGTCTGTCTATCGATTAACCTATCTCTCTGTCTACCTGTCTATATATGTCTATTTATCTGTCTGTTATCCATATCTCTGTCTATCCGTCTATCTAGCTATCTAACCATCTGTCCAAGTATCTGCTGCCCAGCCCTGATATACCGTCCATCACACCGCTAACACATCTTCGTCATACTTGCCACATCTTATACTTTGAAGTTAGCTCTCCCCTCAACCATCCATCTCACTAACTTACCATCTAACTTCCCTTCAGTAACTCTTCCCACTGACTTCCCGCACTAACTTGTCATAATAACTCTTCTAAGTAATCTGCTTTCACTCACTCTATCTAGTCAGTTTGCTTATCACCCCCTGACACCTTTTCATCAGCGACTTATTTTGCTTAGTACACCTGACTGTCCTTTTCCGTTGTTACATAAATCGTTTTAATATCGCCATACTCTGCATAAACTGCATGCCAAAGGATGTTAACCAGCCATATCCGAAAATAAATCGCTAAGGAAGAGGTGCTAGGGAGCTTCCATATCCGACGAGGTTAGGCTCATTAAGGAGATAAATTAAATAATCTCTCTCCCTTAGTCCTCATTCCTTCTTTTCCTCCTCCCTCCTTCTCCCCCTCTTTCCTCCTTTCCCTCCTTCTCTCTCCCTCCTCCTTTCCTTCTTTCTCACTCCTCCCTTCCTCCTCTCTCACTCCTCCTTTCCTTATCTCCCTCCTCACTCTTTCTCTTCCTTTTCCCTCCTTCTCTTCCTCCTACGCCATTCTCTCCTCCTTATCTCTCTCTCTCTCTCTCTCTCTCTCTCTCTCTCTCTCTCTCTCTCTCTCTCTCTCTCTCTCTCTCTCTTCTTCCCCTCCTTCATCCTACCTCATTCCCTTTCCCTTTTTCCCTTCCTTCCTCCTCTTTCCTCTTCCTCTCCCCTCCATCTCCTCCCTCCTCTTCCTCTTCCTCCTTCCCGTGTCGCCACATTTGTCTTGATCAAGTCCAATGAAAAACAGCAGATATTGGTTCTCTCTCTCTCTCTCTCTCTCTCTCTCTCTCTCTCTCTCTCTCTCTCTCTCTCTCTCTCTCTCTCTCTCTCACACACACACACACACACACACACACACACACACACACACACACACACACACACACACACACACACACTTTCCCCCATTTCTCTTCTCCATTTCCCTCCTCATAACTCTCCTCTTTCCATCTCTTATTGCTTTCCTCCTCCTCCTCGTCCTCGTCCTCCTCCTCCTCCTCCTCCTCCTCCTCCTCCTCCTCCTCCTCCTCCTCCTCCTCAGGTCATGCATACATTACCTCTCGCCACCTGGTTTGCCTTTGACTCTGAAATGACCCTCGTGTGTGTGTGTATGTGTGTGTGTGTGTGTGTGTGTGTGTGTGTGTGTGTGTGTGTGTGTATGCTATGATATTTAACGGGACTACCGACCTCTCTGTATGTCTTATGTATATTGAAATGCATACCTGTGATCTGTATGTGTTGTGTGTTACTGGTGTATGATAAATGTATAGTGTTTGGGTTTATCTGGCGTGGTGTTGTGAGTCATAATGCGAAGACAGGCTTAATATATACACACACACGAACAGACAGACGAGCAGGCAAAGACAGAGAGACAGACAGGCAGTTGGACACATACACATACGCATGCACACAGACACATATGCAGGCGTACACATGCAGCCACATAGACACATACACACTCGAAAACATATGCAGATACACGCACGCACACACACGCTTGCAAACTTACACATACAGCCACATAAACACACACACACACACACACACACACACACACACACACACACATTCGAAAACATATACAGATACACGCATGCACACACACGCATGCAAACGTACACATAAAGCCATGTAAACTCACACATTCGAAAACATATACAGATACACGAACGCGTA
>NC_137035.1:3572500-3607500 GCF_032717465.1 Coenobita brevimanus
TCATTATCATCATCATCATTATCATCATCATCATCATCATTATCATCATCATCATCATCATCATCATCATTATCATCATCATCATCATCATCATCATCATCATCATCATCATCATCCAGTATTTCCCTGCACACAATCTCCGTCTTAAAGGAAACTATTTGCTTTACTCCCGGTCATTTTCTTTACCCAATACATTTTTCTCGCTCACTCATTCGATATATGTTTTTCCAATACCCTAACGAGGCTTTATTTTTTCCTGTGTGATATCATGGTTAGGCTTTTTTTTTTTTTTTCTTTTTTGGATATTTATTGGGGTTACAGAGATGGTGGATGAGTTGGGGGGAGTATTCTCTCTCTCTCTCTCTCTCTCTCTCTCTCTCTCTCTCTCTCTCTCTCTCTCTCTCTCTCTCTCTCTCTCTCTCTCATTTATCACACCCACTGCCTCTCTCCTTTACGTCCCTCCTATTTCCATTATTCCTCATTCTCGTTCATTCAGTAATCTGTCCATCCTCGTCCTCGTCCTCTTCCTCCTCCTCCTCCTCCTCCTCCTCCTCCTCCTCCTCCTCCTCCCTGTTCTCACTCTCTCTGCCTCCTGTCTCTCCCTCTCCTCTCCCTCTTTTTCCCTCCATCCCCTCTCCCTTTCCACTCGCCTTCTCATCCCTCTGTCCTCCCTCCCTCCCGTCCCTCTTCCCTCCTTATTCTCACCTTCTGTCTCTCTTCTTTTCCTCTCCCTCCATCCTCCCTCCCTTCCCTCTCCCTTCCCTCCCTCCCTCGCTTCCCTCCCTTTCCTCCACTTCCGGGTAAATGAAGTTATCTCCCCACGTCCTCCTGTAAGCCTACCTTTACTCTCTCTCTCTCTCTCTCTCTCTCTTACTTGGTGTTATACTCTTTTTACTCTAACTTGGCTTAAAACCCCTATCTTTTTATCCTGAATGGTGAGTTGTAGCACTAGATTATCACTAGAATATAATGCAAGTCACGAAAAAGTGCTATGGCAGGGATGTAGAGCCGTTGCATTGTCTTTTCTTCTACTGAACTGTAGCAATAGACTAACATAAGAATGATGCTAGTCACGAAGAAGTTCTATGACAGGGATGTAGAGCCGTAGCATTGTCTTTCCCTGCCACTGTGCCACGTGACATAAGCTTCAGAAGGGCGAAAATCTGGGCCAAATTAGAGTAAAAATAATGTAATATATTTTCTGAGATTTTTTTTCGGACCTCAACCTCTCCATTATATATCATTAGCTTCTTCACGCTGGGGACGTCACTTTAATTTTAATCTTGGTATCTCCTGACGGTTTAATTCAATTCTGGACGGACTTTACGAACTTGAGGGGTTAGATGTGAAATTGCATTGTGTCTAGGAGTACAGGGCCTCAGGGAAAGGAGCTGTTAGGGACACACGAGAGAGAGAGAGAGAGAGAGAGAGAGAGAGAGAGAGAATGCTGATGGAGAGGGAGACTTTGTTGAGCACCGTCACTAATGGTATAAATTATAATACGGGCTGAGAGAGAGAGAGAGAGAGAGAGAGAGAGAGAGAGAGAGAGAGCATTTTTTCTTTCACTATGCAAGGTCTTCTCTCGGTAAAGAAAAAATATATATATTATCAAAAATAAGGCTCGTATTCTCGTCGGTTTTTTTCATAACACCTCTTCCTTACAGATTTATTTTAAGATTCGGCTGGTTAAAATCTTTCTGTTTGTTATTTATGTTGGGTATGACGATATTAGAATGATTTAATACGGAAGAGGACAGTAAGGTAAAATAAAAAACAAATAATTATGAAAAGGCGTTAGGGAGCCTTCATAGTCGACGAGAATTCGGTTTTACGACACAAAAGACGTCATCGTAGTGAAGAGAACGTTTGTATAACTGGGTAGCCACACCACCCTGTCATATCGGTGCCACCACGTGAAGGCGACTCTCTCCAGCGTCCATTTTCTTTCTGATAGCGTAATACGTCTATGTCACACTCTCCACACTTTCCAAATTGTGCTCCCCCCTTCCCCTCTCCCCACCCTTCCCCCCTCCCTCCCTACTTTCCCTCCCTCCCCCTCCCCCTAATTCCTCCTCCTCTTCCTCCAATAATTCATTCACCTCCATCTCCTTTGACAGAATAATCGTCCTCCTCCGTCTCTTTTGTCTCAGTTCATTTTTATTACTTACAAAATGAGTTCCAATTTTCAAGCCGTTTTTTCCAGCCTCATGTACCCAGTTTAAAAAATGCTGGCCTTTTTATTTTTATTGCTTTATTACATCGACGGTTTATTTCTCCCATTTACTTCACCAGTTCCTGTACTGTCGTCTGTAGTACACACAAAAGGCTTTTCAAAATGCAGACCATTCTTCCCAACGTCTTGTATTGAGTGATAATGAGGATTTGCTGAAAACTCTTTATTTTTATTGCATTATTATACCACAGTTAAGTCAGACTCATCTTTATTTGTTCCTCCTTTACATCACCTGAGTTCCAGTTTCCATTGTAATAATCTGTTTTCAGTGTTATTCCCTTCATTTTCAGTCCAAAAATCACTTTTTTAAATATTTAACATTTATTTCACCATCTGTGTGTGTGTGTGTGTGTGTGTGTGTGTGTGTGTATGTGAGCAAACCTCTGTACTCTGTTTACTTTAACTTCACGTAATCTTAGCGATTTTCCAGCTTGAATGCTAAGCTAGAACAAGAAATTAACACCAGACAATCGTGCTGGTCTGTTTTCATCTGACGTAACTGGGCTAATCCTGTAACACTCGAGTCCGACAACACATAGGCCTGTACTTTTGTTGGGCAAGGAAGCTGCCTAACGCCTCTTCCTTGGCGACTTATATTAGGATACGACCCTTTAATATACTTTTTGCACGTTATTTATGCAAAGTGGGAAGATATTGGATGGATTGATGTACCACAGGAGAGTAAGGTGTGATAAGCAAAATAATCGCTTAGGAAAAGGTGTTAGGGAGCTTCCTTATGAGAGAGAGAGAGAGCGAGAGAGAGAGAGCGAGAGAGAGAGAGAGTCCTGGCCATCATCTGGGTTGAGAAAGGTTAGGGACTGGCTGCAGGCTAGCCGCTAGAGGAAACGTGCTGTAGTTCACGAAGAAGTGCTGTGAGAAGGGCTTAGAACCATGCTGTTGTTTTAGTCTGTCACTCAGCAACGGGAAATAAGCTGGAAAAGGACGAAAATCTCATCCCAACACCCTCGCTGCTATTTCACATACTAAACACCTTCAGACACATGCGCATCCCACACCCCATCCCTGCATCTGCGCTCCACACTACCACTCCACACCTGACACACCCCTATCCACATGCTCGCCACTAATCCACACTAAACACCCGCTGACACATCCACATCCCACACCTCCACCATTCATCTACTCCCTACCCCACCCCACAACTCCACCAACACATCTCACATCCACACGCCACAACCCCACTCCACGTCCTCACCACTCACTCTTTCTACTCCCACACCCATTTTCACCCTTACACGTATCTACACCCCACACTCTCACCCCTACACGTATCTGCACCCCACACTCATCGTTCACTCACGTTCACACCACACTCCAACACTCACTCCACATCACACACTCACATTCACATCCACACACCACATCACACCATAAGTCACTCCAATCACTCACCATTCGTCTCATCCACACTCCACCCTCACATCTCCACCCCACACCCCCACCCCACACCCACATCCCACCGCTCCCCAAGATACAAGCAACTATATAGGAAACTCTGGATCTTCGACTTCGGAACTTAAACAGAGGACGGTGACAGAGTCTTGAGATGTGTGCAGCTGCTGTGTTGGGTTGGGGAGAGAGAGAGAGAGAGAGAGAGAGAGAGAGAGAGAATGTCGTGATTTGTGCAGCTGTTGTGTTGGGCTTGAGGAGAGAGAGAGAGAGAGAGAGAGGGAGGGAGAGAGAATATCGTGATTTGTACAGCTGTTGTGTTGGGCTTGAGGAGAGAGAGAGAGAGAGAGAGAGTCACCTTTCACCAGAAAAGCATATAGACAGAATTATTAGAGGGGCATATGGACTGCAATTGACCAACAAGAGAGCGGTTTTTAACTGCATGGACGAGGTGTTGCTGAGGGAGTTAATAATATCCATGGTAAGACAAGATTATGCAGCACTTGTTTGGTCACATCTCAGTACAGATTGTTCAAGTGGGAAGGATACAAAGAATGGCCACGAGGATGATACCAAGCTTTAGAAAGATACCCTGCTGTGAAAAATTGGATAAGGTTACCAACGCTACACAAGTCCATGGAGAGAGGAGATTTGGCAATGTTTAAATGCGAATGGGGACTGGAACAAGTGGACGGAGGATAGTTTTGTGATGGATAACGGAAGAACAAAAGGAGGTGAATTCACGTTTAGAAAAAGCAGATGTGCTGTTTATGGAAAAAAAAAAATCCAGTCATAGATACGTGGAACAGCCTGAAAGAGGTAGCGCGAGCGAAATATATGTACGTATTTAAAACTCCCGGTGGTGAGGTGTAAACATAAGCTGACCTGGTATTTGTATGGTTGGGCACCGTGACAGTCATTGGTATTCTAAAATCATTTTTATGCGCTACACCTAAAGTTCATACCATTATAGATATTCACGAATAATTTCATTTACCTTTGAAGGTTATTACCTTCACAAGAGGAAACCTTGCCAAGACTAGGATTATTCAGACGAAACGTTCGACGCCATGTTTGTTTTTATCGGGATTTACACACCGAGAGTTCTCTCAACTTGTTAGAACTAACTGCACCGACATCATATTTGTATATGTTACACATAAGTTTGTGCTCTTCAAGAGAGAGATCCGAAATTCTGAAAATAAAGTGTTATGGTTAAAAGACGTGGTTTTGTCCCCTTGCCGTGATCCCAGTCGACGCTTTTAAGGTACCGGTAAGAATGTTTCCCCTTGTTACTAATATATTCAGATTCTCCTTCCAGTCTGATCACGATTGGCCATCATGAAAGCAGAAATCAGGTTAGGGATCTCTGTCAGATGAGAACAAACGTTTTAGCTGTACAGTAGGCTAGCTTAGCGTCAAGATCGGACTCTACTCTGAAAGCCCCCATAGGGTCCATTTAGAACCTATAGGGGGATTTCAGACATTAATTTTCCTCGTTTTATATGGCAAGGACCAAACTCCTTGGTTTTCATTGTTGGATTAGGTTAGCAGTAGTTGCAAACCCAGGTTCTTCTGAAAGATGAACCTATTGAGTGCAGACTTTTAAGTTGCACATCCCTGGCAGTTCATCAACCTTCTGTCAGGGGATAGGGAAGTTGATAGGCATTGTATAACCAGACAGTTGAGCCACAAGAATGCATCCATCTGCAGGACCCTTTTATTGTGTGAAAGGCATAGTTGATGATTTTATTTTTATTTATTATTTTTTGCTTTAGAAATGATATTATAACTGCAGAATTTGGCTGGATAAATTTTCCCTGCTGTTTAGCAAAATATCTAGAACAATCAAACCTTGCCTGACTAGACCAAATAAAAATTGGTGAAACTGCAGGAGAGCTCCCATGCATAAAATTTACAATTGTATTTTTTTTTGTCAGTAAACTATACCATAATTATCATCGTGATAGCTTTGAAAAATTGCAGAGAGGCATAATATTGGAGATATCAGTTATAAAGCCACCAGTTTTACACACAACCCGTGGCAAGTGGCCGCTGACCATGTTGGACTTTCAGGTTAATTCAACGCCAAAGTAAACCATCACTAATCGTTTGTCTCCGCTAACCTAACCTAACCTGCTTAACCCTAGATAGGTAATGTGGGATCTGACAGACCCCAGAGGTTTTCTTTTGCATGTGGTGTTTATTTTTTTAAATCCAAAAAACTTGTTCTTCCCAGTACCCTCCTGACTCTTGATGACCTTCATGGGAATAGTAGGGTCATTTCTGTATCTGGCTCTAATTTGGCCCTATAGGGTCATTGGGGTTTCTCAGACCCCAGATTACCTAACACATAACTTGTTCAGGTCTGAGAGACCCCAGATTACCATTTATGTAATATTGTTACCACTTCCTCATATGCATATTTTTTACATCCAGGGCTCCATTTTTGGTATGTATATACTGCAAACATCTGTTAACATGACAATCCATGAAAAAAAAAACTTTACCTGCATTAGTATCTAACTGCAGTCACTGCAGATGGGAATGGAGTGCTACTGCTGCCTCCACTGTCAGCGCCTGGTGAGTGCAATTAGATACTAGTGCAGGTAAAAGATTTTTTTTTTTTCATGGATTGTCATATTAACAGATGTTTGCAGTATATACTGACAAAAAATGGAGCCCTGGACATAAAAAAATATGCATATGTGGAAGTGGTAATTGAAGGTAGCCAAAAATACGTAGAAATTTGTAAGTGATTTTGTACTTTCTCTATTTCCGGTGAAATATTCATTTGCTTTGTTTCTCCATTTCTCAAAAGGAGTTCTCATCATTGGTGATGTGTGGACCACCCACCGTTGGAAGAAGAAACCTTTCAGTTTTCATAGGGCAATTAAAAAAAAAAAAATGTAAAAAAAATGGAATTGTTTATTTAAAATTAAGTTTAAAGAATTGCATAGTGAAAAATGGACTTTGTTTTTTTTATTAAAATAAAGAAATATGATGTAGTTTCACGTAGAAATAGGGGTTTCCAAATAAATACAGTGTAAGTATTTTTCTTTTATTTTTTAATGTTGGGGTCTGTCAGACCCCACATTACCTAAATATGTTAAGTCAGAAACATTACCTATCTAGGATTAATCCAAACCTGTCTCTAACTAAACTTAGCAAACTTGAAGGATTCTGGGTTGCATGAGTTTTGGGTCCAGATCAATCCATTGCCCTCTGTAGAATGACACCACTGATATCAATAAACCTAACTCTGTGCTCTTGGGTAACATGTTATTTATTTTTACAGAATTTAGGTGTCATGAATCAACAGGAAAAGCTTAGTAACATAGATATTTCCACAGTATCTGTCTATCTATTGCCAGAAGCCATAATCCCGTAAGGGGTGGCTACAAACAGATTGCCTCCATGTCACCCGATCCCCTGCCATTTCAATGTCTTGCTCCCAGCTCACACCTTGCTCTCATATACCTCTCCACTCCATCCCTCTATTTCATCCTTGGCCTCCTCCTCACTCTCCCCCCTTCCACCTCTCTCAGTTTTCCTCATTAGAGTCTCACTTTTCATCCTCTCCACATGGCCAAACCACCTCAGTGTATTTCTCCTAATGCTTTCTAAGAAAACACATCCACACCACAATGCTCCTTCATTTCCTCATTTGTCAGCCTGCCTCCATTTAACTTCACTTGCTCCCCTCAAATAACTCATTTCCACTGCTCTCACTCTCGACTTATGTTCCTCCAACAAGGTCCAAGCTTCACTTCCATACGTTAGAGTTGGTATCACAATACTGTCTTGCAGCGACATTTTCCATGCTCTTCCCTGTTTCTTATCATTGCTTTCAAAGAACCAGCAGCCCCTCTTCCTTGTTGTAGCTACCCCTTCAAGCACTTCACCCTCCAGACTTCCATCCTTACTTATCACACTACCCAGGCACTACTTACATTTTCCATTTCCTCATTATCCAGCATGACTGTACGGTACATCCAGTGGCTTCATTTCTCTCGAAGACCATAACTTTTCTCTACATTCACCTCTAGATTCCATTTCTTACACACTGTTCCAAACTCATTCACCAAGCCTTGCAGTTCCCCTTCGTCTTCACTTAACAGTATTTCTTAACCTTTTCTGACCTCTGCACCCCCCCTTGTAATAAGGTCTCAGTCCAGCACCCCTCTACATCTGGTTACTGGAACTGCGGTTGCTACACTACTGCAGGGTTAAAGTAAAGTGAAGTACTGCCTGACAGTTTATTTTATAGTCTAAAAAAAAAAAAAAAAAAAAAATCAAGGATGCCAATACTAAGCAAATCCAGTAAGAAAAAATATAATGCAGCATTTTCCAGCACCCCCAAAAATTGATTTCGGCATCCCTTGGGGGTGCTAGCACCCCAGGTTAAGAAACGCTGACTTAACAATACTGTAGCTATCATCTGCAAACAACGGTACAGTACAGGGAGCTTCCAAATGTTGCCCACTTTCATTAAAGTCACTTCAGCATCCACTACCCTGCCTAATATCTCTTTTATAACTCCATCCATATACGGATTGAACAGCCATGGAGACATGACACAGCCCTGTTTCAGTCCAACATTCAAATAGAAAAATTCACTCAATTCACTATCCATGCGCTCTGCAGGCAGTCATGGCCCCCTCATACGTACACTTCACGGCATTCAGCAACTTCCCATTTACTCCATATATTCTTAATATTTTCCACATTCCTTGTGTATCCACCCAGTCATAATGCTTTCTCGAAATCCATGAAGGACGCATACAACTTCTTTCCCTTCTCTAGAAACTTTTCCACTAAAGACCTAAGAATAAATATCGGTATTCGCTCTACGCAACCTCATCCCCTTGTGAAACCTCCCTGTTCATCACCAACTAATTCCTCTGTTATTTCCCTAACTCTAAGTATCCTACCATACACTTTTACTATTAAACTAAGAACACCAGTGCCCCTATGATTACCACACACTTCTTTTTCCCCTTTTCCTTTGTACAGGGGAATAATTATACCTGACTTCCTATCCTCCGGGACTCTACCTTCCTCCCAGGCCAATCTTGCACATCTTCCATATCCATTCTACTAATATCTCTCTCCCTTGCTTCAGCATTTCACCACACACTTCGTCAGTGCCGGGGGCTTTCCCCATTTTGACTATCTTTTTTACTTCCACTACTTCCATCCTACCAATTTCCTCCTCTCTTCTCACCTCCCTCCTTCTCCCAGCCATTCCCCAGCCACTTATCCACGCATCATTTTCATTCTCTGTGTTTAGCATACAGTATCTTGAAAGTGTTCTCTTTATCTGCTCACTTCCTTCTCCACGAGCAGTCTACCATTGTTATATTTCACTCCCCGACTAACTTTCTTATCACCCTGTCTTACTTTCTTTACCTCTTTCCAGAACGTTTTCTTGCATTCCCTCCACTTTACCCTCAAATTCCTTCCAAATTCCTCGTCCAATCTGCTCACTCTCTCTTTTGTCTTTCAACTTTCTCCATGCCCCTGCCTCCCATCCATTCACTATACAGTCAGACCTCACTATAACGGACTAATTGGGGCCCAAGCCATTCTGAAAAGTGCGAAATTCCGATAAAAGTGACATCAAGACTTCCTCCTCCTAACCTGGACTTTTTCTGATATATCAGACATCAGTCCAGATTGCACGAATGATTTTTAAACTGTTTTGACTACCATTGCGGTACTGTACTGTGTTATAACTTCACTACACTACATTAACCCCTACACTGCGGGCATGTTTACCAATGTTTTGCATGCCCCGCTGGGTTATTCGAGCTCCAACAGACTCTCAAAAAATATTTGCCAATAATCAGTTATTAGTCCTAGAATATTAAAATTACATATGCTTATGGCACATACCTTCAGCTTTCTTCTGGAATGTTTGTTGAGCCTTCGTCGGTTACCGTAGGACTTGTGGAGACCTCTGAAGTTGGGTAACGAAGTCTCCACTTTACACTTCCCGACAACTCGTATTATGATTACCACAGCCAGATATTAACACTATAAACACTACTCTATGATTTTCAAGTAGTTTGGGATCCATACTCCAGAAAAAAACCACTGTGAAAGCAATGAAAATTACGAGCGCTTCTGACCGTCGCACTTGCGCAAGTTCGCTCTTGGTACTCTGTCATTTATTATTCATAAAACCCCTCACACTTTATATTTCTGTTACTATATCACACTTATATATATCTCGAGTCTTTCTCCATAAGTTTCCTTCAGAAGTATTAGTTTATTGTCACTGAAGTCATTCAATTTTTCATTCAGTAAAATACGTAGAGAGCCACGGATTCACTTTCACTGTTATAACATAAAGTATTTGTACTCATATTCTTATATTACTAATTACTTACATTACTATTTACATTTTCTATTGTATTTTCAATATACCCTTCTATTTCACTTACACTATCTTAGTCACTGTCACTTTCAGTAAGATAAAACTATAATACACTGTTCAATCATATGTACTGAACATCCATTGCTTTCACTTGCTATTTACACATTATTTACGCATTACTGTCATTTCCCACTTGCACTGTTAGAACTGCTTCTGGCTGTGGTAATCAAAGAAGCAGGTAACACAGAGGGGAACCTGGCACTCAGCGCACTGCCAAGAGGTGCGTTTGTGCTCAGGTGTGCGGTGGGTGGTATGTGCACACATCTGACACCTGCGGATCGCAGCCTTCCTTTTACCTGTGGCAGGCATTAGCTCCAGTCTGTGCCGATCCATATACGCCCTCTGCTCAAGTCGGTCGGGAAGTGTTACTGGGTGGCGCCTTGGAGTTGCTGCTGTCACCCTACCATATCTTTCCAGCAGCTGCTGGACACAAGTCCTGGCGAACAACCTCAGGGAGAAGGACTTGGGTGGTTTGACCTTCATCTTGTACAGGATGAAGGTGTTCAGCATCGTCATATCTATGAGATGCAGAAAAACTTTCCTGTACCACCTAGTATTCTTCCTGAGGCAGTCGATCTCACCAATCATCATGTCGGACTTGTCCACAAGCCGCATGTTGATATTGTAGTCCAACACAGCATCAGGTTTCATCACAGGTTTGCCTGTCCTACGGTCGACCTTCCCACTGTCTGTCATTTCCCCCTTATGTACGGTGGTGAGCATGTGCACGACCCTCTTGTCATGCCACCGTATTGCCAGCATCTTCTCAGACTTGCGTAGGTGCACGTCTCCTCACTGCGAGGTTCCTGCCTCTGGGAATTTAGGGAAGTGGGCACGATTACTTTTGACAGTGCCGCAGGAGCCAATGCCGTGCTCTGAAAGGTATTTGGCAAGAGTCGGTGCTGTATAATAGTTGTCTGTATACAGCACATGATTCCCACCAAAATACTTTTCAAGGAGCACTTTCACTACACAGCCTGAGAAGCCAAGGGGGTGTGTTTTATCCATATCGACAGTGCTGGCTGAATAAATGACGAAGTCAAGGATGTACCCCGTCTTACAGTTGCACAGTACAAAGAACTTAATTCCAAAGTGATGGCGTTTGCTTAGAATGTACTGAACAAACCGAGGACGTCCTCTGAACAAAACCAAGGATACGTCAATGACAACCTTCTGAAAGGGGTGGAAGAATGACATAAACTTATCCTTCATTCTGCTCAAACTCTCCCGGATCTTCCAGAGTGGGTCGGTTTGGAAAGGTACATCGTTGTCGGCAAAGTGCAGGTTTCCCATGATGTTACGGAAGTGATCTCTGGCCATGTACTTATTGAAGGTGGGTGAGGGTAGTAACGGGTCCATGGACCAGTATTCTTCCAACTCATGCTTCTTGGAGTGTGGCATGAGAAGCATGAGGGCAAAGAACACATACAGCTCCTGCACTCCCAGCATGGACCACTGTTGCATCTTGGCTGCACCTGTACCACTTGCAGCATGTTGTGATTCATACCTGTTGGTCTCATCATATATGTGCTGCATGACTTCGTCATCTAGGAAGGTCAAAAGGTAGTCCACACACTCAGCATTATCGTTAATAGTGAAGGCAGGCTGAACTCCTGAGGAGCTCTCATCAAAAACTAAATGTTCAGGCACAAAATCGGACCCTTCCGTCCACGCAAAGGCGTCCAGGATTCCCTGTCGTGGCGGTGTAGGGTGGGTGGTGGTGGTGGTGGGTGGTTGTGAGGCAGATTTACCCCGTTCAAGGTCACTCGCACTGACCCTGGGTTGCCGTACAGCACTAGCAGCCCTTACTCTACTACCAACTCTACTTTTACTAGTCCGGGATTTACCTCTTCCTCTACGGCCTGCCTTCACTGTTGTTGCTGGTGGTGACTCCGACGATGAAGACTCCGGAGATAACTCAGCAGACGAAGAGGAAGAAATGAGTGAAGTGGGGCTTGGGGAACGGGGAGGTGAATCAACTCGGGACTCATGGCGGGCTGGGTCATGCGGGGCCATTGTTCTAGGGCTAACATGCCGCCTTTTCACTCCCTTCCCAAATTCCTTCCCTTGCTGTACTAACGGCTCCTTTCTCTTGGAGCTAGGGATAACTTCCGACACTGAAGCACTCGTACTAGCACTTTCTGGCACGGTTACCTCACCCGGCTCATCACACGATTCACCCGAATCGTCAGAATCACTATCCATCATCACCATGGACAATTCTGCTAGTTCACGTGCCACTGCAGAGTCACTAAGTCCTTTCCTGCTTCCCTCACGACTTTTTATGGGTGTAGAGGTCACGGGGCCCTTTGCAATGGGCGCAGAAGCGGCAGAAATGGCGGGGTGCGAGTGCGACATGGTTTGACCACAGCGGAGGACAAGGAACTAAATGCCGCGGCTTATCTGAGAAGGCAAGGATTGACAATGACACTGAGGCTGACAGCTGCTAACTTAAATGCTAATAAATTATTGGTAGAAAATCTCAGCAATACATAAAGAAATGGGTAGTTCCAGGTGAATGTAAATGTCACTTAGGCTTCTCCCTTCCTTTCTGATATATATTTTTATTACAGACATCGATTACAAGGCATAATTCAAAGGGGAAATTACCATGGTAATGTAGCGAATGAATGTACGTGAGGTGTTGTCAGGTGATAATTAGCCAATTCCTGGTGTATAACACTCTCACTTACCTTATTTTTTTTTGGTACATATTATTTTGTATAAGTATAGGGCATAGGGCTTATTTCAATGGATGAAATCTGTGGAAAAATCCGGGGGAAATTTGCTTAGTGCAGCGCGGCCTGGGAGGTGAGAGGATAGGGTAATGGAGGGCAGGTGGGGAGGGGAGTCAGGAAGGGGGGAAAATCGCTAAAATGTCAACAATGGATGGGAGTACAGATGAGATTTGGAGTGCTGACTAGTGTTGGACATTGGCAGTACTGATAGATGATACAAGCCACCACTTGAAAGCCCGGGATAATTCAAAATAACACAGAATCACAAAAGTGACGCCCTGCGGTATGATCCTTTGTGCCCGAGCGTCACGAAAGTGACGCCCCGCGGTTAAGGGGTTAATCAAATGGTATATACAATAATACTTTACTGTACACTGATAAACATGTCTTTATTTACCTTATTGTGGTGAACATAGCTGAAGCGGTCAGGCAGTCCGGACTGCTTCTGGCTTTATTAGACTTTTTCCAACAAACAGGAAATTAGTCCGGTAGCTCTTTGATGGGTCTATTATGATGTGACGGGTAAACCAGCTCTGCTGTCGGTCCCTGCTGCGGATGTCACTGATTGCACTGTGCAGTTGACCCTCGTGTGGTGTGGTGCGGTGAGGATCTGTCCCTTCTCCCCTTTGGGACTAAGATGCAAATGAATGTGTTTGAATGGATGAGTAAATCCTGTCTTGGCTACCTCCTTTTCCTTGGGGGAAGCAGCCTAGGTATATAGATAGATAGATAGCTCTTCGATTCCGATAAAAGCAAATTCCGAGGTTTTACTGTATGCTTTCTTCTTTCATTCCACAACTTGGGGGGTAGGTGGTGGCAGAATCGGGAGAGAGACGGCCTGCAGTCCTTATGGACCCAGGTTCGAATCTTGGCTGGGGCAGGGAACAGTTTAAGGATTTGAATTTCATAAAAAGCAGATTTTTCTGATCTGCCAGATGACCTGCCAACATTTTAGAATTACACCCAACCAACAAAGATAAAATTAATATGGTCGATTTACTTTGTGCAACTTTTGGCAGTGTATCCCCTATACATCCATCACAAAAACGAGCACGTGGGCAGCCATGGCAACGAGCATGCAGTCACGATGGTAGGTAGGTGGGAAGTGGGGAGGATGCAGGGATACTTTAGGGGACTTCGCTGGAACTACGCGCCAAAACACAGCTGTTCATCACCGCGTGGCAAATTTAGAGTAGAGATGAACACATATTGGCTTTTTTTTTTTTTTTTTTTTTTTTTTTTTTTTACCCAAGCCCAAAATGCCCGGGACTTGGGCATCTGGGTCTTAAATGGATTACTGTAGTATTATATTCTGGTGTTAATCTTTTATTGTCAGAAAAAAAAAAAAAAAAATGGAGACATATCAGTTTTAGGTCATTAGAGTTGGTGGTCAAGGAGGACACGGAGGGATGGAGTGGAGAGATATATGAGAGAGGGGGGTGTGAGCTGGGAGCAGGGCAATGAAATGGCGGGGGACAGGGCGACGTGGAGGCTGTTTGTGGCCACCTCGTATGGGATTAAGGCGTTTGGCAATAGATAGATAGAGTGAGTTGGTGGTGGTGGTGGTAATTTGCCTGTGGTGTCACGAGCAGGCCATTTGAAATCAGCTAATTGTATTCCTCCTCCTATGCTGCACAGTATTTTGTGTAGACATATAATACTGTACACATCTTTATCTCCCCTTCTATGCTGTATTTTGTGTAGGTATTTAAAACACAAGTTTATCTGTCATTCTTTTTGACTAGGCAGAGCATTTTGTAATTTTCCAGCTTACTTTCCATAGCACGGTGACAGTATAAGACAGTTCAGGCAGGTCCCATTATACGAGCATCTGCTATACGAGATACTGACGAAACAAGAATGGCCATTATGTAGACCCAAATTTGGAGATGTGAGCAGAGTCAGTTAACATAAGCCTATTTTCCCCATAAGTTATGTACTTTGTTATACGAGTTTTCACCATCCTATTTTTCACTCCGTTATACGAGTTTCAGCTGTCCGCAGTCCGATCAATCCATCATTAGCATATCCTACTTATATAAGGGGACTCCCCTGTGCTACGGCTTATCGTGCTTTCCATGGAAACCAGCCCGATATTCTAATGTTAATCGGTTGCTACAGCTCAGTGACAATAAGACAGAGGTTCAGCATGTTTTCCATAGAGTTTCATGCCTAGCATCATATTCTAGTGTTAATATATTGCTACAGCTCATCATTCAAGATAAGGAGATTGCTATTTTATGCTTAGTTAAAGGGAACAGTATAGTTTTAACTATGATCTTTTTGTAATTCCACTTTCGAAATATCAGATTTATGAGTTCCAAGATTTACCGTATACTTTTTTGTCAGTGCATTAATCACACCTCTTTTCCCTACCTATCCTTCCTCAACACAATACAGGGTGGTTTGTAAATAGCACTTCACTTGAAACTTTTCTGGCTTTATCATATGGGTTGCAGGGATGGCTTAGTATGTTGTTGTGGGTGTGGGTGTAGGATATGAATAAATGATACAGGATAAGACATTGATAGCATTGCCTTGACCATCCCCGCAGCACACGAGAAAGCACTTGAGGAAGTGGAGGGGGTGCATTATATATGGGCCACCTAGTATGTTAAAGAGAATGTATTGTCAGTACCAGATGATGATTGTTTGTCTTATATTGCACTATTTGTTTCAGAAGCAGAAGGGTCGCCACCAGGGAAATGTTAACTTAGTGCAGTTTGTCAGAAAAGCCAAGCATAGAGATTGACATGGCAGTATGATTATGGTGACATCACTGGAAAAATGGAACGATGCGGTCCGGTGAAAAGATCTTCACTTAATAATGTGGTTAGTTTATTTATATATTTGTTTGTTTATTTATTTATGTATTTTTTACTGGTTCATTTTCAGTAGAGTCATAGGAACCCTTTTTAGCTCAGATAATGGCTAGGTTAGTTAAACTGGAGAATGAATTTGAATAGTAAGTAAGGAGACTCAGTGCCATCTCATAACTAAGACTGACTGAATTTTATGGCACCAAGATTTAGTATTCAGGAAATGGGAGTGGCCTAGTTTGTACCTTTTTGTATTAATAATTTTCATGTGCTCCAGCATGCTTGCATGCTTCAGCCTTAGTCACCCAGTGGTGACTTACCATGCCACTCAATCTCATGCAAGCTTCCTATTCAGTCTCTTATCCATGAGGTCACAATCTTTGACCTCGTCCCAGTCTGTTTGGTCTGCCTCTTGCAACCCTCTCCCAGACATTTGCACTTTTTACTTTCCGCCCTCATAATAACAATCATCATCATCATCGTCCGGACCTTCTTTCCTACTCTAGGGCAGGGTGAGGATGCCATTATTTAGTGATTTTAGACAGGGAAATCTGGGGACACTTAACTGGGCCAAAGCCCCTGGGTATATGGTTACCATCCCATGTAGCAGATGGTTTCCTGGGTGCAAGAAATCATTTGGTTTGTCACACAGTGTAGAGACCATAAGGCAGCACTACATTGAGTGGATGGTGGGTGCCCACACCTACCACTGATTTGTCACTGGTGTAGAGACCATAAGGCAGCACTACATTGAGAGAATGGTGGGTGCCCACACCTACCACTATAATAATAATAGTAATAATAATTTGGTCAAGTAAGTATCTGGGTGTGTTGTTAGCTAGTGCATTGTGATCCCATAGTTCATACACCTTCACATGGCAGGTATTTTCATCATTTTCCAGTTTATTCTTATAGGACAGTGGCAGAATTAGGTAATGCTGCATAGCACTTCTTCATGACTAGCACCACACTTTAGCGTAAATCTCTCGTTACAGTATAGCATTCAAGGTAGAAAACAGTTTTAGGTCAGGTTAAGGGGAATAAATTACAGTTGTGATGATGGCTATGTGCTACTCATTGTTTGATATCTGCAAGAGTTGAATGGAGATCATAACAGAGTAGAAAATCATTGGATAAGATGATGAGGGACTGCAGTGAGTTTTGTTTGATATTACTGTATTATAGTGACTTGGCTCAGATTCAACCCTTTGCAGCATACTTCAATTTGCTTAGTAACAGAAAAATACTTTTATGACTAGGCAGCCTTCCATGGCATTTCTTTGTGACTGTCATCATACTGTATTCTAGTGTAAATTGTATCTACCTAGCATTCAAGATGGCTGTCAGTTTGGAGTCGTTAAAATGAAGGTCGTAAATAATGATAATGATCTTTGACTAAAGTAAAAGAAAAAAAATCAGCTCAGATGTACAGGGATGATGATGATGATGATGATTAGATAGATGTGTACTGCCTCCATGAATGTATGATGTGAGTGGCTTAGGATTGTGAATGAAGAGTTTAGAGGAAGGATGGAACTAGAATGCATTAGTGTTGTGATAAGGAAGGGTAGATCGAGATTATTTGGGCATCTAGAGGGGATAGAGAATGGACAGGTGAGTGTGGAGGGTGAGAGGTGTGAGTCTTGAGGGTAGGATTGCAAGAGGCAGATAAAAAAAAGAGAGAGAGAGAGAGAGAGAGAGAGAATTAGGTCATAAGAGTGTGACATCAGGAATGAGCTGCTGAAAAGAGAGGCTGCTAGAGATGGAGGAGTATGGAGAGCAGCCAATTAGGTGACCATGGCTGATGCATTCAAGTGTGTTGGAGCCTTTAAAATTAAACAAACCGAATTTTTTGGTATAAGTATCACAAATGTACATGGTGATGGCTTTAGGTTGATGGTGATGATGATGATGATACTATACTAACCAAGCCCGTACACTTTCATCACCAGAGCAGCGATGATGGACGTGATGTAGCATGGCAGCCAAGAAGATGCCTGGTGGTTTTCGTGGGTGATGGTGCTCCAAACACAGCAGTGATGATGGATGAGGTGTATGCTGGATGAGAGGATGCCAGGTGGTCTAGTATGTTAAGGTGCTCCAGACAGTGGCGATGATGGATGTCGTGTAGTTTGGTGGCCAAAAGGATGCCTGGTGGTATAGTAGGTTAAGGTGCTCAAAAATCTACCAACACAGAGATGGAGATCATAACAGACTAGAAAATGAGAGGATAAGATGGTAAGGGTCTAGCATAAATTGAGTTTATTTTTATTATTATTGTTGTTTCACCTTGACCCATGTTTTTGACCATGTTCAGTTTGTTTCACATTGCTCAATTCAGGCAGTTAGAAAATTAACAAGATAATGAAAAAGTGAAAGGTTATGTGTGGAAGGATGGTGTATAAATGCACCCCTAGGCATTGGTATAAATGGACAGGCAGAACACAGGTTGCTAATTAACTGATGGTTGGACAGATAAAAATGCAAAGAAGAATACCATATGTAAAGTAAAAAAGTGGAAACTAAGATGCAGGGAATATGCAAAAGTAAGCAACGTTGGGTCTGGTTAGTACTTGGATGGGTGACCGCCTGGGAACACCAGATGCTGTTGGCATCCCTACGTGTCAAGTGGGGTTGGTGGAGGATTAGTGCCCCTCCCTGTAAAACAATTAACTCTAAGCCCTTGGCCACCCCGTCTGGGATACATGGCGTCTGGCAATGAATGAATGAAAAAAAACTTGGAGTATGGGACATTACTTATGAAAATATCAAGGGGGATTGCAATAATACGTACATAGTAACACAGGACAGTGTAGAGTACAGCCAGGGATTAAGAGGATTGGTTAGGTAAGGACCATAAAAAAAAAAAGATAAAGCTACTGTTTTTATTAATAACTTACATGAGAACATCAAGGTATTATAATATACTACATAAGCCATCACTTGAGCCTACAAGAATATGACCTAATCTTTCTTCATACTAATAGTTATATTTTTTTTCAGATGGTGAGAGTTGGAAAGGTGGATGACTTGATGCCCTGGTGGAAGACAGGGCAACGTGAGGATGGTTGCTCGTGGTCATCCCGTGGGAACATCTGGCTGCCTGGCACCCATTTTGCTGTGACAGTTGCCAGATTGATGAGTCTGTGGAATAAATGTGGACTTGTTAGATGGAACCAGGATTCCAGAGGTCTGAATGGTGAGTAAATGGGAGTGTAGTCCATTCAGTTGAACAAAATTGGGTTAGTATGTCTTAGTTTTTTTTTTTTTTTTTTTTTTTTCCTGGACCCTACCTGACCCTACCCTAAGTTGGAATGGAGGTCACGATGATGATTATGATGATGATATCAGTGTTTTCAGTACTTTGCGTAATGGTGGTGAGTAGGTAAAAAGTTACATTAAAGAAAAATTGATCATTGAACTTCCATTGGTGAACATGAAATAAATTGTGACTTTTTCCAGATATACTGTAACAGTGATTGTACAGTATATATATATATATATATATATATATATATATATATATATATATATATATATATATATATATATATATATATATATATTTTTCCTAGCCTACTAAAGTGCTAGTGCTAATAGTGAAGTTGCTTTGCCAGTCTTTCCTGGTCTACAGTAACAGTATGTAAAAATTATAATTTGTGTTCACTTACCTGTATTATTACTGTTATTATTATTATTATTATTTTATTTACTACTACTACTGCAACAATATGGTAGTATGATTATGTTGCACTAGCCTCAGCTTATATGGCAGTGAACCCAAATGGAATGTAGCCTGGAGTTGCTATTTTGCGTCCACCATCCTTTTGGTGGATGTGGCAATGAGTTACCCAATTATATTAGTACTATCTACCCAATTATATTAGTACTATCATATGAAGGCATCCTTCTCAGGCATACGTCTCTTGTCCTGAAGGGTTTAATTAAGGCTTATATCCATTCCCTCCATTGCCAAGGTGTTATACTGTGTGCAGATCAGCGCTAAGTCATATATTTTATTTCAGAAGTGTGCTGAACTCAGGAGTGGGCTAAGGCACTCCAGGTGGATGGAGCCTGTCAGTGTCTCCATTTGAAAGGTGATTGGAGTTTAATGCTCATTGGTGTGCTGCTTAATGGCAAGTGGGGCTGGTTACCCTTGCCTTAAACGCAGGGACTGAGTAGCCGGGATTTGATGATGGATGACTGAGCTCAGAATAACAGCTACTACAACTGTTGCTACCATGTCCACCCTTCTCAGATCTGTGAGTTACTCCTTTATTTATTCTTTCACCTTAACTTGGCAGAAATTTTTCATTAATTTTCAGTCTATTCCCATAACTCATTGGCAAAATAAGGCAATACTGTCGTTGCACAGCCTTTCCATGGCGCTTCTTCATGACTAGTATCATATTAAAATGCTGTTATCTTGTTGCAGTTCAGCATTCAAGATGGGGAGATGACAATTTTATGCCAAGTTAATGTGGTCAGTACTTTAACAGTTGCTCCACTACTTGCAAAATTAATTGATATAAAGAATTCCTCACGCCATCCTTGGGTGGGTAAAGATGTTATACTGATAATAGATGGTGACAATATGAGGCATAGTTTTGGTGTTCATCTTCATGCCCTTTACCCTGTGGCAGACTATTCAGCTACTCTGATGTGCAGTATGGAACTTGATAAATTTGTCTCAATTTTCACTGAGCTTATCATAATTACTTCTTGGTGTTTTACAGTGGGTATTAATTTCACATTGAGACCTTTGTCCTTGTAGCAGAAGTTTGAACCCTTCAACCAAGTAAAATCTAACTGCAGTAGCTAAGTACATTAGTTGATAAATTTGTCTCAGCCTGAGTTTGTAAGTGGGAGAGCAACTGTCTTTATTCCAGCTAACACCAGAGTATTATATTTAGCTGAGTGAGACAGAGGGTTTATTTATTTATTTTTTTATATATATAGAATGGAAAACTCAAAATTAGGTTGCGTCGCTAGGAATTGGTATCTGGTAACAATGAATGTTATTAAATGGTTAGGTTGAGATTGTTTTGATTAGGATTGGATTGGACTAGAGTTTTGTAGAGTACCGTGGGTAAGATCTGATCAGAATATATAACTCTTCTCACATTCAGCAATTTTTTTTTTTCTTTTTTCGTGGTGTAGATGAACATTGCCTTTAATGGTAGAAGAGATAACTACCTACAAATCATCCAAGCCATTCGCTTCCCATAAGGAGGGTAGGGGCCCAGGGCTAGGCTACTTAGTACAGACATCTGTCCCACTTAACACCATTATCCTCGGTGATTGTCCTTTAATTATAGACATTACATTATTCATTGCAGTTTTTTCACCTTATCTGGGCCCAGGTTGTTGTCCTTTTGCAGCTTGTAGCATCCTTTCCATGGCACGTCTTTATGACTAGCATCATCTAATGTTGAACTTTTATAATAACATTACATTCTTGATTAGAGATGGTGATTTTAGGCCAGGTTAGAGTAAATAGGCATGTACCACATTACCCAATAGCATTTTTTTTTTTTTTTAACCCCTAGTAGTCCTCTCAGTTGAACGAAATCCTTCTGGTGTTAGTGTGAAAGTAATGTCTACTCCTCACCCTGCCCTAAGGTGGGAAAGGAGGTCCATGTGATGATGATGATGATGATGTTTGTCTGAAGTGGTTTGTGTTCTGAGTGGCTTTGGAGATTTCCTGACAGAATTTCTTATTGATTTTGTTCTGCATATAAGGCCTTGGTATTCTCTTGTACATTATTGATGCAAACTATGTGTTATTCATGTGATACAAATTGATTACAAGAAACTGCCAAGGAAGTATTGCTGTAAACCCTCCTCTGCCAACTGAAACACATCACAAATGAATTATGCACATGAATATTGCCGTTATTATTATTATTATTATTATTATTATTATTATTGAGAGATATATGATTATTGCTAGTATTAATTATTAATATTATTATTATTATTATTATTATGTTTGAGAGGTATAATTATTGTTAGTATTAAGAGGTGTACAGATTAGGATAGGACATTTTATAGCCTGTGGTCTGTCCAGTTCTTTCACACTGTGTGCTCATGTTAGCAATCTAGTGATCCAGTTTCTGAAAACCTCTGCTTACCGAAATATTTGTTCATTTAAAATTTCATTGAACTTTGAGATACCTGCAGCATATTGATGATTCTGCACATTGTTTAACCCCTACACCGCGGGCATGTTTACCAATGTTTTGCGTGTGCCGCGGGGTTATTCGGGCTCCGACACACTCTCAAAAAATATTTGCCAAAAATCAGTTATTAGTCCTAGAATATTAAAATTACATATGCTTATGGCACATACCTTCAGCTTTCTCCTTGAATGTTTGTTGAGCCTTCGTCGGTTACCGTAGGACTTGTGGAGACCTCTGAAGTTGGGTAACGAAGTCTCCACTTTACACTTCCTGACAACCCGTAATATGATTACCACAGCCAGATATTAACACTATAAACACTACTCTATGATTTTCAAGTAGTTTGGGATCCATACTCCAAAAAAACAACAACTGTGAAAGCAATGAAAATTACGAGCGCGTCTGACTGTCGCACTTGCGCTAGTTCGCTCTTGGTACTCTTGTCATTTATTATTCATAAAACCCCTCGCACTTTATATTTCTATTACTATATAACACTTATATATATCTACAGTCTTTATCCATAAGTTTCCTTCAGTAGTATTAGTTTATTGTCACTGTAGGGATTCAATTTCTTTCAGTAAAATACGTAGCATTCACTTTCTCATCCTGTACTAGCATTGAGCGTGAATGTCACTTTCAATTTCCCTCTCATAACTCATAGTATTCAGACATGCTAGAGTGAAACTTTCACTTTCATTACTCCTAGGGTATATATTCGTATTCTTATAATACTACTCATTTACATTTCTATTTACGTTCTCTATTTTATTTACGTTATTTACATTTCTATTTTATTTACACTGTGTTATGCACTGTCACTTGAAGTAACTTATAAAACTATTTTCCACTGTTCACGTATATTTACATTCATTACGTTCACTTGCTGTTTACACATTATTTACAATTCCACTTGCACTGTTTAACTCAATAGAAAGATCGTAGTTACTCTTTTATCAATTGTCAGCCCCTTACCTCTTTCTACACGAGGTTTAGTAGGGGGTAAAGGTCACAGGGCCCTTTGCATGGGGGTGAAAAGGCCCTGAAGCTAGCAAGAGCGAACAGCCGTACCCCCACACTGGAAGATGAGAGTGAACTGATAAGGGTGGGCCGGGGTAGAGGCCTACCTAGGGAAATCAGTACTGCCAACGTCTAGTCTCTTGACACAGCTATTTATAGCAGTGAAATGATTGGCAGGAAATCTAGACAATACATTATAAATTAGGTAGTTCCAGGTGAATGTAAATATCACTTAGGCTTCTCCCTTCCCTCCTTATATGTATATTTATTACGAAAATAGATTATACGGTATATTTCAAGGGGAAATAAACAGCGAAAATTAGCGAACGAGTGCACGTGAAGTGTTGTCAGGTGATAATTAGCCAATTCCATGTGTATGGCACTCTCACTTACCTTATTTCTTTCTTGTAAATAATATTTGGTATAAGAATAGGGCATAGGGCTTATTTCAATGGATGAAATCAGTGAAAAATTCCAGGGAAGATTTACGTAGCGTAGCACGGCCAGGCAGGCGAGAGGATAGGGTAATGGAGGGGGGGTAGGGAGGGGAGTCAAGAACGGGGAGAAATGGCTAAATTGTCAACAATGGATGGGAGTACAGATGAGATTAGGAGTGCTGACTAGTGTTGGACATTGGCAGTACTGATAGATGATACAAGCCCCCACTTGGAAGCCCGGGTGAATTCAAAATAACACAGAATCACAAAAGCGACGCCCCGCGGTATGATCCCTTGCTCCCAAGCGTCACGAAAGTGACGCCCCGCGGTTAAGGGGTTAAAGATGTCATTTATGATTGACCTTATTTTTACATCAGAATATCTTTAAGCAGACTTCCAACTTCTAAGTAATATGACAGTGTAAATCAAGAAGAAAAAATCAAACGAAATCATTAAAAAATAAGATAAAAATTCATAATGAGTATAATGTTGGATCAAATGCCATTTACAACATAAGGAAGCCAAGTGACACGTTAATACAGTTTTATATTGGCAGTGAAAATGATAAGGTCATGTCTAAATAATAATCCTGTGAAACAATCAGACTGGAAAGACATTGTTGAATTGTTCCCTGGATTACAGGAAACCATTTGGCTTCCAACTCTAATGAACTCTGTAGGATGGTCCCAGGTGTCTGTGCTTCCATTGGGTTTTCATGGATTGGGTAATTAATCAGGGGATGGGTAACATCACTTGTACAGTAAACACAACCTTCCATTGTGTGCCACCGAATATCGATTACAGCATTGGTATGTGCTGGGGCTTCAGAGTGCTAATGTTTACAAAGTAAGGGATTCTCACCACTTAAGGTGGATGAGTGGTACACAGGAGGAGGATCTGGGGGGGACACGTGCACTCAGCCTCGGCTTGTGACAATCGCGTTGCCTTTGTGCTGTGTGGGGGCAGCCTGCTATTGGGGGGAGGGGATGCTGTGACGGTAATGGCTACACGCATTGCCTCTTTGAAGGGCCGTCGCCTTTATGTGACTGTTGTAAGCCGGGTGCTGCACATACTGGTCACATCTTTGAGATGCTGAGTAATTTCTTCACAGCCACCCATTCATTAACCAATTTTTTGTTTCTCCATATGCAAAGAGACCTGGGATTAAGCTACTTACTGAATTAATCTAATATGGGCCACATCCAGTTGTAGCATCTTAACTCATTAGACCACCAGGTATCTATTTGGTTGCATGTTAGCTCCCGATGTAGTAAATGATATCCTGGGCCGCAAGAAACCTTGGCTTGTCATTGTAATATACAGTAGTTGGTTTGTGTTTGTTCTTGTCAGATTGAACCTTCAACCAAGCTAAAAGAAGTTAGGGATCTTGTGTTGACGTAGAAAAAAGTAAGTTTACAGGCATTTAGACAGTTGAATGCTACTGCAGGCTATAATATATCTACTGTATCAAGACTCCTATCCTGATCATGAGCAGAAGTTTGTACATACTTCTCTGCTGAGTAGAATGTGTCATAAGTATTATTTTTGCAGTATTGATGATAATTTTAAGTTCAGTCCACCAGTCTCCTCTGGGGGGATTGGGAGGGAATTGAGGGACACTTATAACCAGGTAGCACCATAACAGTTTGAGGCATACAGCCAAGGAGTATTAGAAGGAAGAATACTTTGTCTTTTGGGGAGAAATGAGAAATATGGAAGACAGACACAGTGCCAGCACAGGATTGTTGACAGACTTTTGCTCATATCTGTACACCAGTCAGCCCTTGTTTTTTGTCAGGTATGTTTGAAAATACATTGTGGTTCATGTATAACACATCCCAAGAATCATGTATTTTGCTCTGTGACCTCATCCTTGGTTGGGAAGAGGTTGGGATGATGATGATGATGTTTTGATTATAAAGATGATTACATTGTTGATGGTTATAATGATGATTGACGTGGAGAACAGCTCAGTCAGTATTACCAGTGTCCACCATGCATCATTTTCTACTACTTGTATCCATTCATTGCATGGTTGATAAGGAGTTGGACAGTCGCCCAAATAGCTGCATTCTTTACACCAGCAGACTGAGATGTTCCCACAACACAAGGTGTATATGGACAATCCTGTATTTTATTCTTATAAATTTGGTGCAGTTCATTTGGGGTTGCTGATGCTGTGGTCCCAGGCTCGTGTGAAGTAGGGTTGTTAACCAAACCGATATATCGATGACTTTGGCATTTTTGGTGATGTTGAACCAATGCTGATATTTGCTCCATGACTGAGCCTATCAGACATAAGTAAAACAGTGCCAGTATGCATTAAGACTTTTGATTGTTGTCTAGTGTGTGGAGTTGTTCATACTCGTCTACCTTTATAGCCTAGTTAATGAGTTGCTGCTAAATAAGCTTAGAAAAGTTTAATTTGCCATAACTTGATAGAGATTTATGTCATTTTGCATCCTATTTCCCAAAGAGAATACTGAGGCCCTGTATCCTTCCCATAGTACATGTTCCTTATTAGCACAACATCTTATTGCTAATCTGTTGTTATTACTCAGCATTCAGGGTGGGGAAAAGGCAACTTTGCTTATAATTTAATTAAGGTAAAAAGTTATTTGCAAAAGTGGAGTGCTGGTAGTAAGCTGCACACATACCTTTGATAGGTAATTTGCAAAAGGTAATGTAGTAAAGGATAGTTAGTGGCATAAAAATAATGTTTTAATTCTCATCTGTAAGAAGCCTATACTACCTCCCTTCTTTCAGTTTTTTTTTTTTTTTTTTTTTTTTTTTTTTTTTAAATACCTTCTGGACTGAACTGTGATACTTGAGATTAGTTCAGATGAGCCTAGGGCCATAACATCAGCGAAGTCATAAGTAGCAAAATTTCTATAATCTTCTGGGAAATAATCAGATAAGTGACATATTACAAGGGCTTGGTTTCAAAAGCCTTAGTGCATGTTTTTGGTTTGCTGACACTACACGAAGGTGTGTGTTACATGTTTTATCCTACCTGCAGTACTGATGATGATCTTATTATTTTACATTTGTATTCCCATTGTTTAGTATGTTTTATGTGCTGATATTCTTAATGACTTATAACAGTGTGCAATGGTGTGCTAAAATGTGCCTTTTTATGTCGTTTTATAATGTTATATGTGTAGCTATTAATTTCGGAAAGATCTTGAGGTGCCCCAATGGACTGAAATGTTTTATTATTTGAAGCTTATATCTAACATCACTAGTTCAAAATTTTGCTCAAAATTTCTCTCTCAAATTGAATAAAAGCCTGTGAAAGTTGCAAGATTTTTAAAACGGAAGTCATCATCCACATGATGTGGCTAAATGCTGAGTTAATACGTGTCTAGTTGTCAGTGGACTTATCTAGTTATATCAGTGTCACTGTATGAAGGTCCGTCTCTCCAGTACCTTGTTTGCATTTTCTATCTATCTATTGCCAGACGCCTCGATCCCATTTGGGGTGGCCACAAACAAATCGCCTCCAAGTCGCCCTGTCCCCTGCCATTTCACTGCCCTGCTCCCAACTCAAACCCTCCTCTCTCATATACCTCTCCACCCCATCCCTCCATCTCATCCTCGGCCTCCCCCTCCCTCTTCCCCCCTCCACCTCACTCACATATACTTTCTTCGTCAGTCTTTCACCCTCCATCCTCTCCACATGGCCAAACCACCTTAGTGTGTTCCTCATAACGCTTCCTGTCACATCCACACCACAACGCTCCTTTATATCCTCATTCGTCAACCTATCTCTCCATGTGACTCCACAGGCTCCTCTTAAATAACTCATTTCCACTGCTCTCACTCTTGATTTGTGTCCTTCCAACAACGTCCAAGCTTCACTTCTGTACGTTAGAGTTGGTATCACGATACTGTCATGTAGTAACTTTTTCACTTCCATGCTCACTTCCCTGTTTCTTATCACTGCTTTCAAAGAACCAGCAACCTTTCTTCCCTGCTGTACCCTTTCAAGCACTTCACCCTCCAAACCTCCATCCTTACTCATCACACTACCCAAATACTTAAACGTACTCACATTTTCCAATTCCTCACCATCCAACCTCGCTGTACATTCAGTGACTTCACCTCTCTCAAAGACCATCTCTTTACTCTTCCCAACATTCACCTTCAGATTCCGTTTCTTACACACTCTCCCAAACTCATCCACCAAGCCTTGCAGCTCCCCTTCGCCTTCACTCAACAACACAGTATCATCTGCAAACAACAGTACAGGGAGTTTCCAAACACTATCCTCTCTCTCCAGGGCCACTCCAACATCCACTACCCTACCTTGTACCTCTTTTATTACCCCATCCATGTACAGATTGAACAACCATGCAGACATGAGACATCCCCATTTCAACCCAACTTTCAAAGAGAAAAATTCACTTAGTTCACCATCCACACGCACTGCAGCCTTCGCACCATCGTACATACTCTTCACAGCATTCAACAACTTCCCATCTACTCCATATATTCTTAACACTTTCCACAATCCTTGTCTATCCACCCTGTCATATGCTTTCTCCAAATCCATGAAAGCAGCATACAACTTCTTTCCCTTCTCTAGAAACTTTTCCACTAAAGGTCTAAGAATGAATATCTGATCTACACCTCTTCCCTTCCTAAAGCCTCCCTGTTCTTCTCCAACTGATTTCTCTGTTCTTTCTCTAACTCTGTCGATAAGTATCCTACCATATACTTTTCCTATTATACTAAGAAGACAAATGCCTCTATGATTACCACACACTTTTTTTTCCCCTTTTCCTTTGTACAAGGGAATAATTATACCTGACTTCCAATCCTCCGGGACTCTGCCTTCCTCCCAGGCCAATCTGCACATCTTCCACTTCCATTCTACTACAATCTCTCCCCCATGCTTCAGCATTTCACTACACAATTACAAATGAAACTTTCAAAATCAGTGGACCCATCATCTACTCTGGGACACCTCAATTTACTTTAGGAAGGGCTGATATATATTTAAATTGAGACGTAAAGGAATCCCTTGCACACAGTTATATAATGAATGTCAGAAGTTGTTTTTTTCATTCTGCTGGATAATGCCAACAAAAAGTATCTTAACTCATGTACAATAATGCAGTAGATTTGTTCCTGAAAAATAGTGGTGAAAATTGCAAGCAGGCTTTGCTTCTCCAATATTTAAAAATTCAAGACGGCAAATAAGTATTCAAACGTATCTGTTTCTTAAATATCGAAATGCATTTTTATTTTAAGCAAATAATTTTTAAAAGAATAATGCAAGCATCAATATTAGTTATATTTGATCTTTCACTGCACATCCATAGTGCTTAATAATGGAATGTGGCGTGTTATGTGAAAAGTGCTTCTTCTTGAGGCAACATATTTTAATTTCCACCTAAATACTGTAATACAAAACAGCAAGCACTTGAGAATATTTTACTTAAAAAGATGTAAAGAAACTTTTGGAGGAATTTTACCAGTATTGAAAATAATTTTATATGTTAATGTATTTTTTGTGCTTTTTTTAGGATTTAGTTTGTGTTTTGTTAGATTTCTTTGTAGGGCTCTTCCTTTCCCTTCCTCCTTCCATCCTTCCCATCACCTCATCCTTCTTCCTTTCCTCCTCCCCCTCACCTTGTCATTCTTTGTTCCCTCCTCCTCCTCACCTTGTCATTCTTCCTTACCTCCTCTCCTCTTCCATACCCCTTCCTATTCCCTTTTTATCCCCTCTCCTTACATCCCCTCCTCTCCTCTTCTTTCTCCTCCTCCTTTTCCCTCTCCTCATCCTCCTTTCCTCTCTTCCTTGTCCTCCTCCTCCTTTCCTTCCTCGCCTTCCTTCTCCTCTATGTCCTTTCTGTTCCATCTCCTCCTTCCCATTCCTTCTCCTCCCATCCCCTCTTCCTTCTCTTCTTTTCTCTTATACTTCTCCTTCCTCTTCCCTCTTCCTTCTTTCCCCTTCCTCCACCTTCTCCTCCTCCTTCCCCCTCTCTTCTTCCTTTTCCTGCCCCTCGCTCTCCCACCACCCTGCCACCCACCATCCCCCTACCACTCATGACCACGCCCTTGCAACCCACCACCCACCTACCCCCTACCCCCTACCATCCCCCAACCATCCCCCAACCCCCTACCACCCACCATCCTCTCACCACCCTTCTACCACCCACTACTCCAACCACCCATAACCCACCTGCTATCCCACTAATACCCACCATTCCCCCACCACCTCTCTGTCACCCACCATCCCACAGCTACCCATAGTCCCATCCCCCACTGATTGACCTACCTACTGCCCCACTACCATCCCCCTACCACCCACCACCACCACCCACCACCATTGCTACCACCCACAACCCCCCCCCCACCCATGAGCTACACACCTCTCCCCTACCACACATAGCCTCCCTCATGACCCACCCATCACCACCACTCCCACCCACCACCACCCCTACCACCGTCCATCCCTTCTCCCACCGGCCATCCCTTCTCCCACCCATAATTCCATCTGCACCCATGACTCACCTGCCCCCAACCACCCACCTCCCCCCTACCACCCTTCCCACCCCATACCACCCAACCCATCCCCCTACTGCCCTCCCCACACCCACCTCTTCCCAACCACCCATAACCCCCCACCCCTGCCTCACCCCATACCACCCAACCACCCTCCCCACCCCCTACCACTCATAACCCCCCACACCCACCTCTCTCCAACCACCCATAACCCCCCCACCCCTGCCTCTCCCCAATCACCCATAACCTCCTACCACCCATAATCCCCCTACCATAACCCATCCATCACCCAACCTCCCCCTTCCACCCACCACCATCCCCCTATTACCCACAACATCCTGCCTGCCCACTACCTGCCACATCCCCCCTGCCCACTACCAGCCACATCACCCTTGCCAACTACCTGCCACATCTTCCCCACCTACTCCCCATCACCTCCCTCCATCCACCCACTGTGCACCTTCCTATCACCCATCCACTTCCATGACCCACCCACATTCCCCTCTACCATAACACATAGTTCACCCACCACCTCCCCCCCTTTCACCCACCCACCACAATCCCCCCATCACCCACCACATCTCCCCATCACCCACTATCCACCACCTCCCTCCACCCACCCACTATCCACCATCTCCCACCACCCACTACTCCTCAACCCCCACCTACCCCCTACCTTCCCACACCCACCTACCCCCTACCTTCCCACACCCACCTACCCCTACCTTCCCCCACTTACCTACCCCCCACCTACCCCTACCTTCCCCCACCCACTTATCCCCCACCCACTACCCACCTATCCCCCTTACACCTACCCACCCACACCCACCTTCCCACTCAGTACCCACCTACCCACCCACACCCACCCACTCACTACCTACCCACTCATCCACCTAGTATCCTCTACCCACCCACCTACTACCCACTACCTACTATCCACCCACAATCCACCCACCCACCTACTACCCACAAGTCATCCACCCACCTACTACCCACTATCCACCCACCCACCTACTATCCACTATCCACCCACCCACCTACTATCCACCCACCCAGCTACCCTCCTACTACCCACTATCCACTCACCCTCCTACTACCCACTATCCACCCACCCACCCACTACCCACTATCCACTCACCCACCTACCCACCTACTACCCACTACCCACTCACCCACCTACTACCCACTATCCACTCACCCACCTACCCACCTACTACCCACTACCCACTCACCCACCTACCCACCTACTACCCACTATCCACTCACCCACCCACTACCCACTATCCACTCACCCACCTACCCACCTACTACCCACTATCCACTCACCCACCTACTACCCACTATCCACTCACCCACCTACTACCCACTTTCCACTCACCCACCTATTACCCACTACCCACACCCTCCTACCCACCTACTACCCACTACCCACTCACCCACCTACTACCCACTCACCCACCTACCCACCCACTACCCACTCACCCACCTACTACCCACTCTCCTACCTACCCTACTACCTGCTCACCCACCTACACTACTACCCACTACCCACTCACCCACCTACTACCCACTCTCCACTCACCCACCTACTACCCACTCTCCACTCACCCACCTACTACCCACTCTCCACTCACCCACCTACTACCCACTCTCCACTCACCCACCTACTACCCACTCTCCACTCACCCACCTACTACCCACTCTCCACTCACCCACTACCCACTCTCCACTCACCCACCTACCCACTCTCCACTCACCCACCTACCACCCACTCTCCACTCACCCACCTACCACCCACTCTCCACTCACCCACTCTCCACTCACCCACCCTCCACTCACCCACTCTCCACTCACCCACCCTCCACTCACCCACTCTCCACTCACCCACCCTCCACTCACCCACTCTCCACTCACCCACCCTCCACTCACCCACTCTCCACTCACCCACCCTCCACTCACCCACCTACTACCCACTCTCCACTCACCCACCTACTACCCACTCTCCACTCACCCACCTACCACCCACTCTCCACTCACCCACCTACCACCCACTCTCCACTCACCCACCTACCACCCACTCTCCACCTACCACCCACTCTCCACCTACCACCCACTCTCCACCTACCACCCACTCTCCACCTACCACCCACTCTCCACCTACCACCCACTTGCTCCACCTACCACCCACTTGCTCCACCTACCACCCACTTGCTCCACCTACCACCCACTTGCTCCACCTACCACCCACTTGCTCCACCTACCACCCACTTGCTCCACCTACCACCCACTTGCTCCACCTACCACCCACTTGCTCCACCTACCACCCACTTGCTCCACCTACCACCCACTTGCTCCACCTACCACCCACCTGCTCCACCTACCACCCACTTGCTCCACCTACCACCCACTTGCTCCACCTACCACCCACTTGCTCCACCTACCACCCACTTGCTCCACCTACCACCCACTTGCTCCACCTACCACCCACTTGCTCCACCTACCACCCACTTGCTCCACCTACCACCCACTTGCTCCACCTACCACCCACTTGCTCCACCTACCACCCACTTGCTCCACCTACCACCCACTCACCCACCTACCACCCACTTGCTCCACCTACCACCCACTCACCCACCTACCACCCCCTCTCCACTCACTCACCCACCTACCACCCCCTCTCCACTCACTCACCCACCTACCACCCCCTCTCCACTCACTCACCCACCTACCACCCCCTCTCCACTCACTCACCCACCTACCTACCCCCTCTCCACTCACTCACCCACCTACCACCCCCTCTCCACTCACTCACCCACCAACCACCCCTCTCCACCCACTCACCCCCCTACCCCCCCCTCTCCACTCACTCACCCACCTACCACCCCCTCTCCACTCACTCACCCACCTACCACCCCCTCTCCACTCACTCACCCACCTACCACCCCCTCTCCACTCACTCACCCACCTACCACCCCCTCTCCACTCACTCACCCACCTACCACCCCTCTCCACTCACTCACCCACCTACCACCCCCTCTCCACTCACTCACCCACCTACCACCCCCTCTCCACTCACTCACCCACCTACCACCCCCTCTCCACTCACTCACCCACCTACCACCCCCTCTCCACTCACTCACCCACCTACCACCCCCTCTCCACTCACTCACCCACCTACCACCCTCTCCACTCACTTCACCCACCTACCACCCTCTCCCACCCACCCACCCACCTACTACCCACTCTCCACTCACCCACCCACCCACCTACTACCCACTCTCCACTCACCCACCCACCTACTACCCACTCTCCACCCACCCACCCACCTACTACCCACTCTCCACTCACCCACCCACCTACTACCCACTCTCCACTCACCCACCCACCTACCACCCCCTCTCCACTCACTCACCCACCTACCACCCCCTCTCCACTCACACACCCACCAACCACCCCCTCTCCACTCACCCACCCACCAACCACCCTCTGCACACACCCACCCACCCACATACTACCCACTCTCCACTCACTCACCCACCTACCACCCCCTCTCCACTCACTCACCCACCTACCACCCCCTCTCCACTCACCCACCCACCTACCACCCACTCTCCACTCACCCACCTACCACCCACCTATCACCTCTACCCACCCACCTGGTGCCTTGTCTTCCACTGCCAGTATTGTCTACCTTCCTCTTCCCTCCTTCGTATGCCCTTCTGTTTTGTTGTAAAATGCATTATCAGTTTTTAAAATAAGTCCATAAGTTAATATCAGAGTGTGTGTGTGTGTGTGTGTGTACTGTGTATATATATATATATATATATATATATATATATATATATATATATATATACACCTACATATACATACTTTTATGTGTGTTAGTTCAGGTTTATATTGTGTTGTCAGTGAAAAAGAAAAGTCGAAAAGTGCCGAGTCATTTTGTTGGAGCGAAAAAACTAATCGAAAAGTGCAGAGTCATTGTGTTGGAGCGAAAAAAACTAAATCGAAAAGTGCAGTCTTTTTGCTAAAAAACTAAGTCGAAAATTGCCGAGTCATTGTGCTGGAGCGAAAAAAAAAAAAAAAAAGTCGAAAAGTGCCGAGTCATTTGTGCTGGAGCGAAAAAAACCAAGTCGAAAAGTGCCGAGTCATTGTGCTGGAGCGAAGAAAACCAAGTTGAAAAGTGCTGTGACGTGAAAACTATGTCCAGAAGTACAGTATATTGTCAAGAGCAAAAAAGTTGAAGTGCTGTCATAAGAAGTGACGTCACCTCATATAATCAGGATTTATTTGGTGTTCAAGTAGTGATTTCAATCATACGCCATCCAAACCTAGAAGTTTGGACTAAATGACCTTCCAAAGTCTCTTCTCATCTTATGCAAAGACGAGAAGAGACTATGGAAGGCCATTTAATCCAAACTTCTAGATTTGGATGGCGTATGATTGAAATCACCACTGCCACATATTGTAAGCTGTATTTGTACAAGGTAATATATAAAGATAAAAGTTCAAAATATTTGTTTTATTTTCTTTCCACATCATACAATATACACAGGATTTCCAAAAAATGGCATTTTTTCGAGATAGGTTCTGCCCATGCGCCTAGCATGCTCCAGAACGCGTGCCCTGCTCATCCATTGATATACATGCCATGTCTTGCACTACCTTTACCTTCTATCACTCAATCCAACTACATTTGAGCACTGACATGGCAAGTAAGAACATGGCATACATCAATGGAAGAGTAGGGCTAAATAATAGGTACTCGAACATGCATTGCTTGTAACACCCATAAGACAACTGGACTGACTACTGTTCACATCAATGCAGGTCAAGTATCTATTAACATACTAGTATGCAAGACATACATCCACATTAAAAATATGTGCGGGTAACACTAACACCTCTTCCATGCTAGTATAATTAGCATGGAGTTCATGTGTTACAAACCCAATTTTGCATAAAACCCGTAACTATTGGATAGCAGGATATCTGTACTGAAGTTTTACACTATCAGTAAAGTACTCTGATATAACACTTTACCTTCACCATACTTAAGTCTTCTTTGCTTTTTTTTTTTCACCAAAACATTTCGGTAATTTGGGGCCAGGTATCTAACAATGTACATAAAGTTGCTGTATTGATTATTGAAGGCTTTATCAAACCTCAAATGGGCCAAGATCTTTATAAAGGTTATCAGTTC
>NC_137035.1:3612500-3620000 GCF_032717465.1 Coenobita brevimanus
GATAGATTTGTAGCTCAGTTATTTCATTTTCCGCCAACATTAAACAACCGTTGTGATGTAAGGAAAAGCCACTAGTGTTAAAACTAATATACGGTACAATTAAAGTGAAAAAAATTTAGTTACTTTTCAGTACTTCATTTTCCGCTAATACTAAACAATCGTAATAATCGAAGAATTAAGGAGTCACTCTTTACAGAAATAAAGCAATTAAAGGAAGAAATATTCCTTTTTTATTTCGGGCAATTATAAGAAATATTAGTTGCTCTATTTTCTTTCAAGCAATTAAAGGCAGAAATATTAGCTGCTCCATTTCCGGTAACACTAAACGACCATAACCATCTCAAACAAGCCACAAGAGTGCTCTGTTCAAACCATTAATCCCTTTCAATCCAACGACGTGTTTCATTTTATTTTTGCTCCTTCCAGAGATTTATTCAACTTTAAATCACTCCGAAGGATTAATGGAAACTTTGTATAACCCTTTGCAGCCCAAAAATAGTCTCCAAAGTCAAATAAAATCGCCCAAGTACCAAAAAATACATAATCGGATTCCAAACGTAAATATTTGTATCAAAGGGAAGTATTTGGATTGCACGAAAATAATGAATAAAATAGTCTTAACTACCAAGATTAGAAGAAAATACAATGATTCAAAAGGTAAATATTTCAATAAAAGAGAAGGATTAGACTGCATGAAAAGAATGAAAAATAAATAAAAACTTACCATATGTGGGAGAGATTTTCACTCCGACGAAGTTCAAGCAAAACTAATCCAGGCCAAACTAGACACACAACGTCACCTTCCATCACCTCCCCTTCCCCTCCATTTTACTCCCCCTTCCCCTCCCCCAAGCTTGTTCTCTCCCTCCACTCACCCAGCCGTTTCCTCCACCTCCCTCCCTCCCTTCTTCCTCCGTTATGGTTTTCTCCCTGCAGTCACTTTCTCCCTCCCTTCTCCACCTTCCTCCTTCCCCTGTCTTCATTCTCCTTTTCACCACCTACTTACCCCCCTCCACCTTCTCCCTGTTACCTTCCTCTTCTTACCTCCCTCCCTCCCTCCCTCCCTCCCTCCCTCCACCTCCCTCCTTCCCCCCCCCACCCCTTTCACCTTCTCCCTCCCCCTTCCCTCTAGGTCCCTTCCTCCACTACGTTTCCTCTAACTCCCTCCCCTCCTCTCTCCTCTCCTTCACCTCCCCTCCTTCCCCCACATTCCTTCTTCCTCCTCCACCTCCTATTGCCTATCCTTTCCTCCCTTCTTCTACTCCCTCCCTCCCCTCTACCCTCTCTCCTTCCCTCCCTCCTTCTATCCCTCTCCTTCCCTTCCTCCTTCTACCCTCTCTCTTCTCCTCCCTCCCTGCACCCCTCTCTCCTTCCCTCCCTCCCTGCACCCCCCTCTCCTTCCTTCCCTCCTCCTACCCCCTCTCCTTCCCTCCACACCACCTCACACCACACCTATACCACCCACACCACACCTACACCACCCACACCACACCTATACCACCCACACCACACCTATACCACTCACACCACACCTACACCACCCACACCATCTCACACCAGATATTTTCACCAACTTTTCATTCTCTCCCTCTCTCTCTCTCTCTCTCTCTCTCTCTCTCTCTCTCTCTCTCTCTCTCGCTCTCTCATGGACGGCGGGAAATATTAATCAGCGAGGAAAGTAATTTGGCTGATAAAAAAAATTATAAAGACACGACGGGATAGGGATTGTGGTGAGGATGAGAGAGAGAGAGAGAGAGAGAGAGAGAGAGAGAGAGAGAATGAAAGTGGAGGGGGGAACTATATTACAAAAGAGAGAGAGAGAGAGAGAGAGAGAGAGAGAGAGAGAGAGAGAGAGAAATAGGCAAAGGATGGGAAAGAGGGAGAGAATGTGTCAGGAAGAAGGACAAGAAGACAAGAAGGAGGGAGGAGAGGAAGGAAGAAAGAGAGAGGGAGAAAGGAAGGAGGGAAGATAGGACGGAGGGGAGATAAGGAGGAGGGAGAGAGGGAGAGGAGGGGAGTGAGGGAGGAAGGTGAGATGTGAAAATGACGAGGAAAATGAAAAGAACAAATGACATCAAATAACAGCACACGAAATTACACCAACAACACCAGAGAACACCACAGAACACCAGAGAACACCACAAAACACCAGAGAACACCACAGAACACCACATAACACCAGAGAACACCACAGAACTCTAGAGAACACCAGACAAGAGGTCACATCAAGCGAGAGACAGTGTGGTGGTGACAATGGCTCTGAACTGGAGATCATTTGCATTTTATTGGCTCACAGAGGACATGAGCAGTGTCTAATCCAGCCCTGTGTGTGTGTGTGTGTGTGTGTGTGTGTGTGTGTGTGTGTGTGTGTGTGTGTGTGTGTGTGTGTGTGTGTGTGTGTGTGTGTGTCTGTGTGTGTGTGTGTGTGTGTGTGTGTGTGTGTGTCTGTGTGTGTGTGTGTGTGTGTGTGTGTGTTTATCTCCATATAAAATTACACATGATAAAAGAGACATTTCAAATTGGAGATAGACAGATAGAGAGAGAGAGAGAGAGAGAGAGAGAGAGACAGAGAGAGAGAGAGAGAGACAGAGAGAGAGACAGAGCAATAAGCAGAGACCCTATTGTTCCATTACAGAGCACTGATTACCTCCATGCTCCTTATACACCTCCTCTCTCTCTCTCTCTCTCTATTTACTTCCTTTCTTATCATCTCCTCCTCCTCCTCCTCCCATCCTTTATCTCTCTTACCCTCTTTCCCTTCGCTCCTCCTCCTCCTCCTCCTCCTCCTCCTCCTTCTACCTCTTGTCTTCCTCCTTCAGCTACTCTTCCTCCTTCTGCTCTTACTCCTGCCCCTCCTCCTCCAACTCCTCCTCCTCCAACTCCTCCTCCTCCTCTTCCTCTTCCTTGCTACTCTTGGACAACGTTATTTAAAATAGGAAGTTCATCACACACACACTGTAGGGTCAAATTAAAGCAATCTCTATCCATAGTAGGAAAAAAAATCTCTCCCCAAAGCTGAATAAAATTATCTGGAGATAGCAAGAATGAACTGGAAAAAAAAGGCGCCACGGTACTGAATGGGTCTGGGTGTAATACGCAAAATAAATCGCTAAGGAAGAGGTGTTAGGAAGCTTCTTATGCTACTGGGAATACAGTACGCACGCACGCACGCACGCACACACACACACACACACACACACACACACACACACACACACACACACACACCACTGAAACAAACCACACACACATACCAAGAGGGCCGGGCGAGGCAGCGGAATACTCTGGTGTGGAGTGGGGGGAGCGGGGGGAGTGTGGAGGGGAGAAGGAACAGGAGAGGGAGAGAAGGACGTCTGTGAGGAGGAAGAGAGGGGGGGAGAGATTTTGGGATGGAGGAAAGAAAGAGGAGGGAGGAGGAGGAAAGAGGGAAGCCGGGGAGGGGGAAGAAAACAGGGTGGGGAGAGGGGGAGGGGAAATAAGTAAGGGAGAGGAGAGGAGGAGGGCGAAGAAGAGGAAGGGGATAGGTGGAGGGGGAAGAAAAGAGGGAGGGAAGAGGTAAGAGGAAGGGAGGAGGAGGAAAAGATGAGGGAGGGGGCAAGAGGAAGGAAGGGAGAGGAAAAGGGGAGGGGGGAGGTAAGAAAGAGGGAAGAGAGGAAGGGAGGAGGCAAAAGGGAGGAGGAGGGGAAGGGAGGAGGCAAAAGAGAGGAGGAGGGGAAGGGAGGAGGCAAGGTAGGGGGAAGAACGGAGGGAGAAAAGGAAGGGAGGGAGAAGGGAGGGGAAAGGGAGGAAAAAGGGGGGAGGAGGAGGGAAGCTCTGTGGGAAATGTGGAAATTAAACCGGAAATTATCATGGCTGAGTAGGAGAGAGAGAGAGAGAGAGAGAGAGAGAGAGAGAGACCAGCAGAATTCTCTCTCTCTCGGGTTTATTTTTTTCCTTTACCCTGATTATTTTTCCTTTCCTCTCCTATTTCCTCTCTCCTCTCCTATTTTCTCTCTCCTCTCCTATTTTCTCTCTCCTCTCCTATTTTTCCCTCTCTTCTATTTTCTCTCTCCTCTCCTATTTTTCCCTCTCTTCTCTTATTCTCTCTCCCTCCTCACTATTTTCTCTTCTCTTTAATTTTCTCTCTCCTCTCCTATTTTCCTTCTCGCCTCTCCTTCCTCGCCTCATTCGTCCCTGCTGAGTTCCATCCACGATCTTTAATTAAACCCAGCCACCTCCTCTCTCTCTCTCTCTCTCTCTCTCTCTCTCTCTCTCTCTCCTTACGTCTCTCCCTCCCTTTTTCCTTGCTTATCGCCACCCCCCCCCACCTCTCTGTCTCTGTCTCTCTCTGTCTGTCTGTCTGTCTCTCTCTTTCTCTCCTTACATCTCTCCCTCCCTTTTTCCTTGCTTATCGCCAACCCCCCCCCCTCTCTCTCTCTCTCTCTCTTTCTCTCTCTCTCTCGCCCTTGGCAGTAATGGATTAATGGGTTCCTAGAGAGAGAGAGAGAGAGAGAGAGAGTGTGTGTGTGTGTGTGTGTGTGTGTGTGTGTGTGTGTGTGTGTGTGTGTGTGTGTGTGTGTGTGTGTGTGTGTGTGTGTGTGTGTGTGTGTGCGTAAAATGGGGAGCTGAGTCAAAGATGCACAGGAAGGAGGAGGGTGAAAGCAAGGAAAGAAAGGGAAGGAAAGGAATGGGGAGAAGGAAGGAGGGGAGAAACAACACAAGGCAAGTATAACTAACCTATCAGCCTCATTGGACTGAAGGAGTTAAGGATACAAGTGCCATAATTATACCTACTAATTGCACGTCAGTAATTAGGACACGTTATTAATTTTTACCCATCATCATCATCATCATCGTCATCATCATCCGGACCTCCTTTCCCACCCTACGGCAGTCCATAAATTGTCCATAACTAGGATACGCAACCATCTAATCAACTTGCAAGGTCCCTAACTGTACTGGTGTTGAGAGGCAGAAGAACAAACTTTATCCTCCAGTCTGATCGGTAATTGCTGTACGAATCCTAACAACGTGATATGACTGAATGATCTGGAACGTGTGTTAAGATCAATACTACTATATATATATACTCCTTTCACCTTAACTTGGCCCAGATTTTCGTCCTTTGGCAATTTATTTAACATAATGGTGAAAAATGATAATGCTACGTGTCTACATCCTTTCCACGGCACTTCTTCGTGACTTGCACCATCATCTAGCGTTAATCTACTGTTGCAAAATGACGTTCAAGAAGGAAAGATGGCAATTTTAGGCCAAGTCAGAGTGAAAAGGGTATAGTATTATCCAGCATTCACAATATAAAAGTCCCCCCTACACTTTCCATTTCCTCTCTAAACTATAAAGTACTGAGAAAACGCAACAACTGTCAACGCTGTGTGTGTGTGTGTGTGTGTGTGTGTGTGTGTGTGTGTGTGTGTGTGTGTGTGTGTGTGTGTGTGTGTGTGTGTGTGTGTGTGAATCGTATCCGTTTGTCCATTTCAAACGGGATTCTGGTCCTTCCGTAGCTTATTTTAGTCTTGCCTCACTTAATCTGGTCTAATATTTTACATCACTACCTTATAACTGCTTCTGTGCTGTAAACTGGAAATAGGGAGGAAAGAACTAAATAAATAGGAAGGGAAAACGAAATACATAGGAGAGAAAATCCGAAATAAATATGAAAGAAAATGAAACAGGAAGGAAAAATGAAATAAATGGGAAGAAAAAAACGACATAAATAGGAAGGAAAAATAAAACAGGAAGGAAAACACGAAATAAATAGGAAGGAAAAAACGAATTAATTGGAAGAAAACACGAAATAGGAAGGGAAAATGAAATAAATGGGAAGGAAAAAACGAATTAATTGAAAGAAAAAACGAAATCAACAGGAAGAGAAAACGAAATAAATAGGAAGATAAAACGAAATAAATAGGAAGATAAAACGAAATAAATAGGAAGAAAAACGAAATAAATAGGAAGAAAACGAAATAAATAGGAAGAAAAAACGAAATAAATAGGAAGAAACGAAATAGGAAGGAAAAAACGAAATAAATAGGAAGGAAAAAACGAAATAAATGGGAAGGAAAAAACGAAATAAATAAGGAAAAAACGAAATAAATAAGGAAAAAACGAAATAAATGGGAAGGAAAAACGAAATAAATAGGAAGAGAAAAACGAAATAAGGAAAAAACGAAATAAATGGGAAGGAAAAAACGAAATAAATAGGAAGAGAAAAACGAAATAAATAAGGAAAAAACGAAATAAATTGGAAGGAAAAAACGAAATCAATAGGAAGTAAAAACGAAATAAATAGGATGAAAAAAACGAAATAAATAGGAAGGAAAAATAAAACAGGAAGAAAAAACTAAATTAATAGGAAGGATAAAACGAAATAAAGCTGATCAAAGTCTATCTCTAACCACTCAAATCTAAAACATTTCTATCCTTAATGAAACTGCCTGGAGATAACACCGATGACGTAAACACTGACGTAAGCAGTGACGTAAGCAGTGACGTAAACAATAAAGAAAAAATAATGTAGCTAAGCAATGACGTAAACAATGACAACAATAACGTAAAAAAATAATATAAACTGACGTAAACAATGAAGTAAGCAATGACGTCATCGTAGTTAGGAGTTAATGATGCTATCTCGGGTCCCATTAATGAGGCACTTAATGACTGACACAGCAAAGGCTAATTACCTCATTTGCCGGTGCATAATGGGGTCAGCAACCTCTAATATTGTTGTTGTTGTTGTTGTTAATGTTGTGTTTGCTGTATCTTGTGTTTGCTGGTGCTGCATTTGTTGGTGTTGTTGTGGTTGCTGTTGTTTTTGCTGCTGCTGTACGTGTTATTGTATTTGTTGTATTTGCTCTTGTATTTGCTGCTGTTGTTGTATTTGTTGTTGCTGTGTCTTGTATTTGTTAATGTGTTGTTTTATTTGCTGCTGTATTTTTGTTGTTCTCTTTGTTGCTGTAATTGTTGTTGTATCGTTGTTGTATTTGTTGTTGTTGTGTTGTTGTATTTGTTGTTGTTGTGTTGTTGTTGTTGTATTTGTTGTTGTTGTGTTGTTGTTGTATTTGTTGTTGTTGTGTTGTTGTTGTTGTATTTGTTGTTGTTGTGTTGTTGTATTTGTTGTTGTTGTGTTGTTGTTGTTGTGTTGTTGTTGTTGTGTTGTTGTTGTTGTGTTGTTGTTGTTGTATTTGTTGCTGTCGTTGTATTTATTGCTGTATTTGTTGTTCTTGTATTTATTGGTGTATTTGATGTTGTTGCTGTATTTGCTGTTAATGTATTTGTTGTTACTGTATTTGTTGTTGTATTTGTTGTTACTGTATTTGTTGTTGTTCATGCAATCCTAGCCTCATCTCTACACAAATCCTGTGGACCGCAGAAACCCGGACACTTAAACTGACCGCTCCCAGAGACCTACTGATGATACAACAAAATACTCCTGTAACCAAATACCCAAATATTCACATACCAAATACCCAGATACCAAATACCCAAATATTAAATACC
>NC_137035.1:3625000-3630000 GCF_032717465.1 Coenobita brevimanus
ACTGTTATTAAATGGGGGTAATTAGCAGGTGATTATGACTGATTACTGAACCTGAAATGGTGTCTGATATGTGCTGAATGTCTCGATAGGGTCTTCGTGAAATACATGAATGACTATTGCTGCCTACTTCTTCCTTCACCTTTATCATTCTTTTTCTGTGTCTGCCCTCCTCTTCACATTTCTCCCATCTTCCCTGTCACTTTTTATTGTTCTTCTTTCCTTTTCAGGAGGCTTTACATTGAATGACAAGCCTAATGGTTCCCTGTAAGCCTTGAAACCATTTGCATCGCTGGGTGGTAACCATATAACCAACCCATACGTGTTGCCTATGTGTCAAGAAGTAGGTTGGCGGAGGGTTAGTGCCTCTCCCCGTAAAACAACTACAAGACAAATGAGATTACGACCTTTGGCTTTACAGTATATAGATAGACAGACAGATAGATAGATAGACACAGACAGACAGATAGATAGATACTGGGTGGACGCATTGAAATATTTACTTCGGGAACAACAACTATAATAACTACAACAAAACAAGCAAAGAAAGGCACGGAAATAAAAAGAAAGGGAAGAAAGCAAAAGGAAATGGGGAAACAGAAAAAAAGAAGAATATAAGTAAAGAAACAGGAAAATAAAACAGAAAGAAAAAAAACACAAGGGGAAAAACAAGAAAAAACAACATAGCCAAAGAAACAAAGGAAAAATTAATGGAAAACGAATATCAAAAGGAAAAGGGAAAGCCAGGGAAAAACAGGAAAAAATGAGGAAAAACAACAGAAAAAAAAACATGAAAATAAAACAAATGGAAAAAACACAAGGAAAAGAGAAAAAACAAGAAAAAAAACATAACCCAAGAATAACAGGAAAAATAAAGGGGAAAACGAACATCAAAAGGAAAAGGGAAAGACAGGAAAAAAAGGAAAAGAGGACAAACAGGAAAAACAAAAGGAAAAAGAAAATCAAAAGGAAAAGGGAAAGACACAAAAAAAAACAAGAGGGGAAAAACAGGAAAAAAGAGGGAAAAACAAGAAAAGAGGGAAAAACAGGAACAGAGAAAAAACAGAAAAAGAGGGAAAAACAGAAAAGGAAAAAACAGGAAAAGAGGGAAAAACAGAAAAGGAAAAAACAGGAAAAGAGGGAAAAACAGGAAGAGGAAAAAATAAGAAAAGAGGGAAAAAGCAGGAAAAGAGGAAAAACAGGAAAAGAGAAGAAACAGGAAAAGAGAAGAAACAGGAACAGAGGGAAAAACAGGAAAAAAGAGGGAAAAACAAGAGGAAAAAACAGGAGGAGGGAAAAACAGGAAGAGGGAAAAACAGGAAGAGGGAAAAACAGGAAAAGAGGGAAAAACAGGAAGAGGAAAAACAGGAAAAGAGGGAAAAACAAGAGGAAAACACAGGAAACAAGACGAAAAAACAGGTAAAAACAGGTAAAAACAGGAAAATTGAGGGAAAAACAGGAAACAGGAAAAAACAGGAGGGAAAAACAGGAAAAAACAGGAAAAACGGGAAAAAAGAGGAAAACAGGAAATTTGAGGGAAAAACAGGAAATAGGAAAAAACAGGAGGAAAAAACAGGAAAAGAGGAAAAACAGGAAAAAATAGGGAAAAAACAAAAAAAAACAGGAAAAACAAGGCCTGATCCCAGTCATTAAGGCGTATGTTGTTGAGATTAAGTTTACGAAGCCGTCCATCTTAAGTTCATTTAACTACGGCGTAAGTTTGACCCGCATCTTAAGATTAATTTAAGAGTCGAGAGGGAGAGGCTTCTAGATCACCATTACGGGACAGACTTCTCTGCTATCCTTGTCTCATTCTAGGGGTCGAAATGTGAAATCCCCCTTTGAGAGTCCGAATGTCAACGTGTAGAATAAATGGCTAAGGATGATGTGTTACGTTCTATGCCACTTGAATGGAATACAGCCCAGCGCCAAATCTGTCATAGTAGTAGTAGTAGTAGTAGTTTTGGGAGCTGAGGTAGTGGTAGTTGTAGTAGTAGTAGTAGTAGTAGTAGTAGTAGTAGTGGTGGTTTTGGAAACAGAGGTAATGGTGGTGGTAGTGGTGGTGGTGGTGATGGTAGAAGTTGTAGTAACAGTAGTAAGAGGAGGAGGAGGAGGAGGAGGAGGAATAGTAATAGTAGTAGCAACCCCAGTCTCATGTAATCTGTGAACCAAGTGGACTGCAGACTGAAACTGTCCTCCTTCTGCAGTCCACCATCATCCTTTCGGGGGAGAGAATGGGGACTGAGAGACGTCCGTATAACTGGACAGCTCCACCACCCAGTTATATCAGTGCCACCACGTGAAGGCGACCCTCTCCCGCACCAATATCGCAGCGGAAAAAAAGAAAAAGAAAAAAGACAAAAATATCCTTCTTGGTGTTTATATTATGTTTATTTTTGTTTTTATTTATTTTTACTTTAGTGTCTCTTATGTGCACTGATTCCCCGTTTTCTTTCTCATCTTTCTGAAATCTACTACTTGGGTATACTCTCATATCTTTTCAATGGCTTACGTGTACGTGTATGAAGGAGCATTTATACATACGCACATGCTTGGGACACACACACATACGGTACATTTATTCATACATACATATATACATACATGGAATATACTCATAAATAAGCACATACGCATTGTCCATTAATACATACATATTTTAACAAGCAGGCCATTAATTCACACACACACACACACACACACACACACACACACACACACACACACACACACACACACACATACACACACACACAAACACACACACACTACACACCCTCTCCTTGCTGTACATCCAAACAAACACAAGTAAACACATAACAAACACAAATAAAACACACCAACCTCCACTTCCTGGCCAGAGTGAAGGAAGGAGAGCAAAATTTTATAGAAATGAGTGAAGAAAAGATTTATTCAGAGGCTGTGCAAAACTCGCTAGGAAGATTATGAGAGAGAGAGAGAGAGAGAGAGAGAGAGAGAGAGAGAGAGAGAGAGAGAGAGAGAGAGAGAGAGAGAGAGAGTTACGAATTAAAAACAATGAAGAAAATGGGACAAACATATATTCAAAGAAGGTAAGAATGAAAGAAAGACAGACAGACAGACACAGACATACAAACAAACAAACAAACACATATAACCAGAAACAAAGAAAACAAAAATGCAAAATATTCTGTGCATAAAAAATCACTTAAAAAAAATTACTGAAAAAAAAATCGTTTCCAAAATTTTTCATCCATCCTAAATGCTCCTGGTGAAGAGAAAATAAAAATAAAAATAAATAAATAAATAAATAAATAAATAAACAAATAATGCCAGAGCTGAAAAATAAAATAAAATACAAAATAAAAATAAAATACAAAACAAAAATGAAATACAATAAAAATAAATAAATAAATAAATAAATAATGCCTACGCTGAATAAAAAAATGAAAAATTAACAATAAAAATAAAATAAAATAAAATATAAAATTATAAATAAATATTAAAATAAGTAAATAAATAAATAATACGGGTAAATAAATAATGAATGCCTGCGTTGAAAAATCAGTGTACTGGGAGAGTGAATTATAAAAAAAAAAAAAAGGAATGTAATTTTTAGAGAGGAAAAATTAAGCTGCTTATGGATTGAAAGAGGGATTTGTATTAACTGTGTGTGTGTGTGTGTGTGTGTGTGTGTGTGTGTGTGTGTGTTGAGAGGCCACACACACACACACACACACACACTCATAAGAATTCATAGGAACCTTCTCAGTGACAGACACAGTGAAGAAAAGGCGCCAACTTGCCACACCTCCTCTGCATATCAAGGGACTCTCTCTCTCTCTCTCTCTCTCTCTCTCTCTCTCTCTCTCTCCAGCTGAATAGTTGGGAAAAAGAATGAGTGATGTGGTAAGGGCTAGTATTCTTCACTAATACTGTCTAACATCACCTAACATCAGCAAAGCATAAAACAAGAGAATGGACACCTTCGCCAGCCGCACGCACCCCGACCGTACCCACTAATCTAGCATATCCGAAAAGGTGTTCTTTCTGGTACACCACTCATTCACTCTAGGTACCCTCAAACACCCCCCGTGAGAGAGAGAGAGAGAGAGAGAGAGAGAGAGAGAGAGAGAGAGAGAGAGAGAGAGAGAGAGAGAGAGTGGAAAAACAAGGAGCGAGAGATTACAAAATGTGTGTGTGTGTGTGTGTGTGTGTGTGTGTGTGTGTGTGAGAGAGAGAGAGAGAGAGAGAGAGAGAGAGAGAGAGAGAGAGAGAGAGAGTCTTTATATTCTCCACTACACAACCCCGTCGCCTCCACTACCCAACCCGAGATTAGCTAAGGGAGTGAGGGTTGCTGAAGTGAGGGAGAAAGGGCGTTTTAGTTACATCATTACGACAGGAGGGCTTAGGAAGGGAGGGAGGGAGGGAGGGAGAGAGGAATGAGGGAGGAAAGGAGGGATGGAGGAATGAGAGAAGGAAGGAGGGAGGGAGTAATGAAGGAAGGAAGGGAGAGGAAGGGACTGTATACGATGAGAGGACGAAAGAAGTGAGGGACGGAAAGAAAGACGAAGGATTCAGGGAAGGAGGCAAGGAAGGAAGGAAAAGAAAGAAAAAGAAAGAAAAAGGAAGGAAGGAGGGAAGGAAGGAGGTAGGGAAGAGGGAAGGGAGAGTGTGTGGGATGAGAGGACGAAAGTGAGAGAAAGAAAGGACGAAAGATTCAGGAGAAAGAAATGAGAGAGATGGGGAGAGTGATAAGGAGGGGCAGATGGGGAAAGGAAAAAGGAAGGAAGGAAGGGAGGAGGAGGAGGAGGAGTGGAGAGCTGAGGTGGTGGCAAAAGCAGATATACTGTATGTTATCCTGTTGTGTCATTGGTATGGGGAGAAGGAAGGAAGGAAAGAAGGAAGGAAGGAGGGAGGGAGGGAAGGATGAATGGAAGGTGGAGGGAGGAGAGAAGAAGGGCTCAAGGAAGAAGGGGCACTGAGGAAAGAATAAACGAAAGGGGAGGTGGAAAGAAAGGAAA
>NC_137035.1:3635000-3637500 GCF_032717465.1 Coenobita brevimanus
TCTCCAAAGCACACAAACACACACGTGAGTTTGTAGTACAGTGTTTTTTATAGACTGGAATTCATAATAAAGATACATGCAATTTTCAACATGAGACAGAATGAAGAATGAAGAATGAATAGATAGAACGAATATAATGGGACAGATAGAAACCAAATTTGTATTTTGTGAACTCTAGCAAATAGATAAAATTACGTTTGCAAATAGATATATAGATAAAAAAAAATAAAGATGATCATTATTGGGGAAAAAGTGCTTTACTATGTTATAAAATGCTGGGGTAAAAGAATTTAATTTGTCTCTCATCCTCCTAAAAATATACACCTCTCTCTCCCTCTCTCTCTCTCTCTCTCTCTCTCTCTCTCTCTCTCTCTCTCAGGTCGCAGGTAATAATCTGACATTGTGAACTCACCTGAAAGCACTGTCCTACGCTACCACCCTCTCTCTCTCTCTCTCTCTCTCTCTCTCCATTATTCATCCATCCAGCATTGTATGTACTGAATGAATGTGTGTACGTATGTATGTATGTATGTAAGTTTGTATGTATATATATATATATATATATATATATATATATACGTATGTATGTATGTATGTAGATTAGAATACAGCAATCACTAATATGTACCTCAATTAATCTCACCTGTTACCTGTCACACCGATCAGTCTATCGATTTATCTATGTCTATCTATCTTTCTTTCTCTCTCTCTCTTTATCCATCCATCCATCCATCGATCCATCCATTCACTCATACATCTACCTATCTAGCCATCTCTCTCTCTCTCTCTCTCTCTCTCTATCTATCTATCTATCTATCTATCTATCTATCTATCCATCAACTCAACATTCCACCAGCCATAACCCTCGCTTGTCAATCCGTCTAAAACTCTCTATACCTTTTTCGAGCCAAGAGGTGAAAAGGTCAAACGAAAAAAGGTAGGTCAAATGGCAGAAGACATGACCTCTCTCTCTCTCAGATTCTCCGCATCAGTGACCCCTTTTCTTTTCCCTCTTTGTTATCCACATTTTCTTTAATCCTGTCATCTCTCTCTCTCTCTCTCTCTCTCTCTCTCTCAGTGAATCAACATTGCATGAAATCAATTGCATCCATCAAAAAGCATCCATCAAAGGTCTTTTTCAGCCCACGCCAGACCCCCCAACCCCCCAAAAAAAAGAAAGAAAAAATGAAAAATAAAATGGTGATCTGAAAGGGACGGAAATTTCTATATTGCATCTACTTGTGTGTGTGTGTGTGTGTGTGTGTGTGTGTGTGTGTGTGAGAGAGAGAGAGAGAGAGAGAGAGAGAGAGAGAGAGAGAGTTGTATAATTTACCTCCATTGATAAAAAAATATGGAAGAGATAAATGCGTTTATACTGATTTCCACTTAGATGAACAGATAGACACATAGATACAAAAATAGATAGATAGATAGATATAGAGAGAAACACACACACACACACACACACACACACACACACACACACACACACATTATTCATCCATGTGCGTGTGTTCTCAAAGTCCTACATATTACTCACTTAGGCTTCAGCTCACCGCCTGTGTGTGTGTGTGTGTGTGTGTGTGTGTGTGTGTGTGTGTGTGTGTGTGTGTGTGTGTGTGTGTGCTTCCAGATTATTTTCCCTGCCTCTCCTTCCTTGCTATTCCCTTCACACTTCTTCTTTCCATTCTCTCTCTCTCTCTCTCTCTCTCTCTCTCTCTCTCTCTCGCTCTCTCTCCCTGCCTTCCATATTGCCTCCGGTCTTTCCAATCTCTCCAATCTGCCTCTCCTTCCATTACAGTCACTCCCTTTCCTCCTTCTTTCCTCCCTTCCTCTCGATCCCTGTCTCCTCTCTTCCTTCCTTCCTTTTTCTCCCTCTTTCCTACCTCCTTTCCTTCCTTTCCCACCTTTCTCTCACCCTTCCTTCCTTCCTTCCCCTCCATCCCCTTATCTCGTTCTTTCTCTCTCCTCCTTCCTCCCTCTCTCTCGTCCTTCCTTCCATATCCTCTCCCACTTCTTCCCCCTCTTCCTCACCTCTCCTCCTTCCCTTCATTCTCATTCTCCACCTTCTTCTCCTTACTCTCCACGCTTTCGTTTTCTTCCTCTTCATTTTTCCTCTTTCTCTCTCTCTCTCTCTCTCTCTCTCTCTCTCTCTCTCTCTCTCTCCTCAAATTCTCTTCTTCCTCTTTGTTATTTTCACACTTCCTTCTATTATCCCTCCTCTCTCTCTCTCTCTCTCTCTCTCTCTCTCTTTCTCTCTCTCTCTCCCTCTGTCTGTCTGTCTGTCTGACCGTCTGTCTGTCTGTCCGTCGCTCTCTCTCTCTCTCTCTCTCTCTCTCTCTCTCTCTCTCTCTCTTCTCTCTCTCTCTCCCTTCCCCTGATCCCTTCCCTCATCCTCTGCATCGATTCAATCTCGCTTTCAATACTCCCCCTCGCTTCCTTTCTCATAAATAAGATATCAATGTTACCCGAGAGCCCGATCGATTCAGATAGATAGAAA
>NC_137035.1:3642500-3645000 GCF_032717465.1 Coenobita brevimanus
TGTTACTTAACGCTAATATTTTTTTGAGCAGACCCGTCGACCACAAGATAGTAACTGCCCATATAGAGTAGTCCAATACTTTCCCTACACCGATGATGTGTAATGTGTGTGTGTGTGTGTGTGTGTGTGTGTGTGTGTGTGTGTGTGTGTGTGTGTGTGTGTGTGTGTGTGTGTGTGTGTGTGTGTGTGTGTGTGTGTGTGTGTGTGTGTGTGTGTGCCAAATGTACAAGCAGGGCACATGTCAAATAATTCCACACCCAACCAATATCTAAGTTGGTAGGTGAGGAGGGCTGGGTGACTTTCTGCTCTAAGTCTAGCCAGGTAAACTCTATCAGCTCTGTTTAAGGACACCTCTGATGGGTGGATGTCAGAAGGCGGGGAGAGGAGGGGAGGATGTTGTAGTACTGTGTTGTGGTGGGGGGGGGATGTGGTGTGTTGTGATGGGGGTGTTGTGGTGTGTTGTGATGGTGGTGTTGTGTGTTGCGGTGAAGGTGTGGTGTGTTGTGGTAAAGGTGTGGTGGTGTGTTGTGGTAAAGGTGTGGTGGTGTGTTGTGGTCAAAGTGTTGTGGTGTGTTGTGGTGGTGGGGGTGATGTGGTGTGTTGTGGTGAAGGTGTTGTGGTGGGGGGATATAGTGTGTTGTGATGGAGGGCTGTGGTGTGTGGTGATGGGAATGTGGTGTGTTGTAGTGAAGGTGTGGTGTTGTGATGATGGTGTTGTGGTGTGTTGTGACGAAGGTGTGGTGTGTGAGATGATGGTGTTGTGGTGTGTTGTGATGGTGTTGTGTAGTGCATGAAGTGTTGCAGTAAAGGTGACAGACGAACCAGGGGGGAAGGGAAATACAAGAGCAGAATACTGAGAAGGGGGAAAAATAGAAAAATGATGGTAAAGGCGAAATTGGTTTGGACATTAGAGAAAGATTTTATGATGGAAAAAAGGGCAGACACGAGGAGGAGGGTGAGAAAGAATAAATGAAAAAGGGAAATGATATAAGTGACTGGAAAAAGGAGGAAGAAACGAGAGAAGGAAGAATAAAATGAGAAGAAATTGTGTGGATTTTTATGAGAGAGAGAGAGAGAGAGAGAGAGAGAAACAAGACAGTGACAGAAAGCATGGAAGAAGAAAGCAAGAGTAGGGGAATGAAAAAGTGAGAGAGAGAGAGAGAGAGAGAGAGAGAGAGAGAGAGAGAGAGAGAGAGAGAGAGAGAGAGAATTTCCATTTTTCCACCGCCTCCCTGAATCACAAACAACAGCAAATGTAATTACCAGGAAACAATCAACCAGGTTTCAAAATACTTCGTTCTAAAAAAAAAAATCAATTGTATATCTTATTGCAAAAAAGGAAGGTGAACGAAAAATACAAGAATGCACTGGAACAACACGAAACAAGCGTCTTTTTCTTTATAAAAAAAATCTATATGTCTTTTCTTCTTTGTCTGCCTGTCTCTCTGCCTGCCTGTCTGTCTGTCTGTCTGTCTGTCTACCTCAGTTCTTAACGTACCTACCTACTTACCAGACTCTCTCTCTCTCTCTCTCTCTCTCTCTCTCTCTCTCTCTCTCGGCAGATACATACACCCACCCACAAACATACATACAATCATACATACACATAGACACTAATAACACACACACACACACACACACACACACACACACACACACACACACACACACACACACACACACACAGTACCTACATGTAATTCCCTAGTCACGCTTGACCTCCTTCCTCTCCCTCTAATTCCCTCTCTCCCTCTCCCCTCCTCCTCCAAACTCTCTAACCCTTCCCTCTCTCTCCTCTCCTCCCCTCTTTCCTCTTCCTTTTCCCTCCTCTTCTCCCCTCCCTTTCAGCCTCACTCTCCCTCTCCATCATCCCCCTCCCCCACATATCCTCTCCTCCCCTCTTCCTTTCCTTTCCCCATATCTTCTCCCCTCACTTCTCTCACTCTCTCCATCATCCCCCCCATATCATCTCCTCCTCTCCCCTTTCTCCTCCCTTCCAGTATCTCTCTCTCTCTCTCTCTCTCTCTCTCTCTCTCACCCTCCCTCACCCCGCCAGCCTGTCAACTTTGCATAAATATTTAAAAAGCTTAATAAACATCATTAGGCGTCATTAAGTCCTCATTCATTAAGTGTATGGCCGGAAAATTACAGGATATTCCCCTACATACTTCCCAAACCCTCCCCAACACCCCCACCCCATTCCACTCCCCACCCCTAGCCCCTCCCTCTATCTTTCTCCCTCCCTTTCCCCACCCCTATCCCCTCCCTCTATCTTTCTCCCTTACATTCTCCACCCCTATCCCCTCCCTCTGTCTTCTTCCCATCCCTCCCCTATTCCTATCCCTCCCTCTGCCTTTCTCCTTTACCTTTTCCATCCCTATCCCCTCCCTCAATCCTTCTCCCTTCCTTCCCCACCCTTGTTCCCTCCCTTTATCTTCCTCCCTTCCCTCTCCTATCCCTATCCCCTCCCTCTATGTTTCTCCCTTACCCTTTACATCCC
>NC_137035.1:3657500-3667500 GCF_032717465.1 Coenobita brevimanus
TCCATCGCCAAAAGCCATAATTATTTACCGGGCAGCCACAAAATAATCGCCTCCATAGCATCTGGTTCTCCGTCATTTGGCAACCCTCTCTCCAACTCAGCTCTCCATCTCATACTCGATCTTCACTTCCCTCTCCCTCCCTTCATCTTACTCACATACACCCTCCTAGTCAGTCTCTCATTCTGGTAGCTGCATGGTAAACACACACACACACACACACACACACACACACACACACACAGCACTACCGCACGTGGGTGTTTAGACGTCCTCGGGGTGAATGGGTTAACAGTGAGGAGGAGGAGGAGGAGGAGGAGGAGGAGGGGAGGTAAAAGTGAGAGTTAATGCTGGAGGAAGAGGGAAAAGTGAGGCAGATAGGAGGAGGAGGAGGAGGAGGAGGAGGAAGAAAGAAAAGAGATGGGGTAAGATGGAAAAGGAGGAAGGAAGGAAGGATGAAACCGTCCAAACAACCACCTTACTTAAACAACCACCACACTTAAACAACCACACTCAATCAACCACTTAAACAACCACCTTACTTAACCAATCAACCACCACACTTAAACAACCACACTCAATCAACCACTTAAACAACCACCTTACTTAACCAATCAACCACCACACTTAAACAACCACACTCAATCAACCACTTAAACAACCACCTTACTTAACCAATCAACCACCACACTTAAACAACCACACTCAATCAACCACTTAAACAACCACCTTACTTAACCAATCAACCACCACACTTAAACAACCACACTCAATCAACCACTTAAACAACCACCTTACTTAACCAATCAACCACCACACTTAAACAACCACACTCAATCAACCACTTAAACAACCACCATACTTAACCAATCAACCACCACACTTAAACAACCACACCCAATCAACCACTTAAACAACCACCTTAACCAATCAACCATCACACTTAAACAACCACACTCAATCAACCACTTAAACAACCACCTTACTTAACCAATCAACCACCACACTTAAATAACCACACTCAATCAACCACTTAAACAACCACCTTACTTAACCAATCAACCACCACACTTAAACAACCACACTCAATCAACCACTTAAACAACCACCTTACTTAACCAATCAACCACCACACTTAAACAACCACCCTCCTCAATCAACCACTTAAACAATCACCTTACTTAACCAATCAACCACCACACTTAAGCAACCACACTCAATCAACCGCTTAAACAACCACCACCACAGCCGTCCCGGGGTAAACAATAAGCCTGGCAGAGCATTATTTCCCAAAGGCGATATTACACAAGCTCATCCATGTTTCACGCTAAACTACGCCCACTCATGCATGGGGCTGCTCTCTCTCTCTCTCTCTCTCTCTCTCTCTCTCTCTCTCTCTCTCTCTCTCTCTCTCTCTCTCTCTCTCTCTCTCTCTCTCTCTCTCTCTGGGTTAGGCAGGGAGGAACGAAGGTAGGCACGAAGATGGGGAGGAAAAAGGGAAGAAGGAAGAAACTGGGGACGACAGAGAGAGAGAGAGAGAGTGGATGAAAACTCGTGAACTGGGATAAATTTTGAGTAAAGGACAATGCAGGAGGTGAAGGATTTACGGGAGGGAGAGAAGGAGGGGGGGAAGGCGTGAGAGGAGAGAGGGAGAGAAGAAAGGAGGGAAGGAGGGATGGAGGGGAGAGAGAGAAGGAAGGTAAGAGAGAAGAAGATAGGAAGGGAGAAGGAAGAGAGAGAGACAGAGGGAATTGTAACTGGGAAGAATTTTCGATAATTTGGGGAGAGAAGGAGGGATGGAGGGATAGAAGGAAGGAGGAAGGGATGAAGGAGGAAGGGAAGGAGGGAGGGAGGAGAGATAGAAGAGAGAGAGGGAAAAAGGGAAGAGGGGAGACAGTGAGGGAAAGAGAGGGAGTGAGAGAGAGAATGGTAACTGGAATGAATGTTAAGTAAAATCCAGGAGTTGAAGGATTTGAAGAGAGAGAGAGAGAGAGAGAGAGAGAGAGAGAGAGAGAGAGAGAGAGAGAGAGAGAAAGAGAGAGAGAGTTGTAACTAGGATGAATTCTGTTTAAGGCATATTACAGAAATTAAGAGTTATGAGACGGAATGAAGGAGGTAGGGAAGGAAAGAGTGAAGGAAGAGAGAAGGAGGGAATACGACCGAAGGAGGGAAGGAAGGAGGGTGTGGAAGAATCAGGAAAGAGAAAAAAAGAAGAAGGAAGGAAGTGACAGCCTACAGATGAGGGAAATGGAGGTAAAAAGGAAATGAATGAGGGAGGTAAATAGGAATGAAGGAAGGACGGAAGATTGAGAACAGGAGCAAAAAAAAAAAGAAGGAAAGAAGGAAACAATGAAGGAAGGAAAGAAAGACGGATGGAGAGAAGGGATAAGTAAGGGAGGAGAAAAGGAGAGAAGGACGAAGGAAAGACAGAGAGAAGGAAAAAATGAAAATGAGGAAAGGAGCAAATTAGGAAGGATAATAACGAAGGGAGAGAGAGGTATGAAGGAAGGACGGAAGGAAGGAAGGACGGAAGGAAGGAAGGAAGGAAGGATGGATGGATGGATGGATGGAGGGAGGGAAGGAAGGAAGGATGGAAGGAAGGAAGGAAGGAAGGAAGGAAGGAAGGAACGAACGAACGAACGAATGAAGAAGAGACGGAATGAATAGGTTGAATGAATGAATGAGTGAAGGAAGGAAGTATAGAAGGTACCAATGAAGGAAGAGGGTTGAAGAAAGGAAGGAAAAAAGGAAGGAGGTAAGTATGGAAAGAAGTAATGATGGACGGAAGGAAGGAAGGAAGAAAGAGAAGGTGGAAAGAAGGAGGGAAGGGAGGGAGGGAGGAAGAGAAGGTGGAAAGAAGGAAGGAAGGGAAGAAGAGAAGGTGTAAGGAAGGAAGGAAGGAAGGAATGAGGAGAAGGTGGGAAGAAGGAGGGGAGGGAGGAAGAGAGGGTGAAAAGAAGGAAGGAAGGACTGCGTTTAAGAAAATGGTACGAGGGAGACGGGAAAGAAACATGAGGTAAAGATAAAAAAAGAAGAAAAAGACGAGCAAGTACCATACCAAATCAACGGTATTTTTCTCCCATGTATTTGCTCCCTACAGACGATTTCCTTTGCTTGGGAGAGACCTTATAAAGCCTCTCATATGCTGAATAAAATCGTCTGAAGGAAGAAATAAGTAAGAAATACATCTTCGGTTTGAAGGGTTAAAGGCAGGAAGGAAATAGTGAGAAAAGGAGGAAGGAAAGGGGGCTCTAAGGATGAAGGAAGATTTTAGACAAAAGGGGAGCAAGGAAGAAAGAAAGGATGATTTATTTTTGAGTGAAGGAAGAGGAGGGAAGAGGCAACGCAAGAGACATGAAAGGAGGGAAGGAATGAGGAAGGAAGGAGGAAAAGAAGGAAGGAATCAAGAAGGAGAGGAAGGAATATAAGTATTGGGGAGGAAGGTGGCTGAGAGAATGTCCTCTTTAAACAATAGGAAGGAAGGAAGGAAGATTAATACTAGAAGGATGGATAGATGGAAGGAAGGAAGGAAGGATGGATGGATGGATGGATGGATGGATGGACGGACGGACGGACGGAAGGAAGGAAGGAAGGAAGGAAGGAAGGATGCATGGATGGATGGAAGGAAGGAAGGAAGGAAGGATGGATGGATGGATGGATGGATGGATGGACGGACGGACGGACGGACGGAAGGAAGGAAGGATGGATGGATGGATGGATGGATGGATGGACGGAAGGAAGGAAGAAAGGAAGGAAGGAAGGATGGATGGACGGATGGATGGATGGAAGGAAGATTAATCCTAGAATAATGGAAGGATGGATGGATGGATGGATGGAAGGAAGGAAGGAAGGATGGATGGATGGATGGAAGGAAGGAAGGAAGGAAGGAACGAACGAAGGAAGGATGGATGGATGGAAGGAACGAAGGAAGGAAGGAAGGAACGAAGCAAGGATGGATGGATGGATGAAAGGAACGAAGGAAGGAAGGAACGAACGAAGCAAGGATGGATGGATGGATGGATGGATGGATGGATGGATGGATGGAAGGAAGGAAGGAAGGATAGAAGGAAGGAGGACGAAGATTAGTACTGGGATAGATAAATGAATGAATGAATAAGAGCATAAATGAAAGAATGAATGAATGAAGGAAGGAAGGAGGAAGGGAAGCTTAATACTGGGATAAATGAATGAATGAATGAATAAGAGCATAAATGAAGGAATGAAGGATGGAAGGTATGAAGGAGAGAGAAGGAAGAATTGAGATTGGACGAGATGCTGAGATAAGCGCGAGACAAAGGGAGAGAAAATGAATAGTGGTGAATGATGATGGAGGGGCTGACAATGGAGGGAGGGAGAGAAGGAGGGAGGGAATGACGGCAAGAGAGAGGAAGAGGAGGAGGGAAAGATGAGAGGGAGGGAAGGAGGGAAAGATGAGAGGGAGGGAAGGAGAATGAGTGAAATGCACACAGCGAAGAGGGTGAAGAAGATTGGACCTGACAAAGAAGGAAGGGATGGAAAGAGAGGAAAAGAGAGGAGAGGGGAAGAGAGGAGAGGGAGGTGAGAAAAGGAGGGAAGAGGGAAGGAAAAGGGAAAGGGAGGGTGGGTATGAGTAAGGAACAGAAGTAGGGAGAAAGGAAAAGAGAATAGAAGGGAAACAACGAGGGAAGGAGAGAAGGACAGAGTGAATGGCAGGAAGGGAGGGAGGGAGGGAGGGAGGGAGAGAGAGAGAGAGAGAGAGAGAGAGAGAGAGAGAGAGAGAGAGAGAGAAAGCTGGTAGTGTGAGCGAGCCGAGGAAACTGAAAAGATCTGTGAGAAAGGGAAAAAACTGATGATAAGATTTGAATAGCAGGTATGGAGAGAGGAGGAGAGACGAGAGAGAGAGAGAAAGGAGGGAGGGAAGGAGGGGGAGGAAGAAGGAGAGAGAAGGAGGGAGGGAAAGGGGGGAGGAATAGGGAGAGAGAAGGAGGGAAAAGGAGGGGAAGAGGGAACGGGGAAATGATAGAGATACGGGAAGAAGTTGAAAAGATTAATGACAAAATGAGGGAGGGAGGATGACAGTAAGATGTGGGTGAGATGAGAAGGAAGGAAGGAAAGAAGGCAGGCAGGCAGGCAGGCAGGCAGGTAGGCAGGCAGGCAGGCAGGAAGGAAGGAAGGAAGGAAGGAAGGAAGGATTGATGGATGGATGGATGGATGGAAGGAAGGAAGGAGAGAAGAGAGGAAAGAAGGACGGAAGGAAGAGAAAGCCCGAAAAAAGAAAAGAAAGGAAGGAAGGAAGGAAGGATGGGACGGGAGGGAAATGGGAAGACGTAAAAAAGCGGAGGAGGGAGATGGAAGGAGGTGCTGTGAAGGAGAACCAGGTAAGGAGTAAGCTGAAAAGATCTATGATAAGGAGAGAGAAAAATGATGTTAGATAGACTTGAAGGAGAAGGAGAGGGAGAGGAGAAAGGAGAAGAGAGGAAGGAGGGAAGGAGGGAGAGGACTAAAAAAAAGGGAAGGAGGGAGGAGAGGAGATAGAAGTAAAGGAAAGAAGGAAGGGAAAGGAGAAAGGAAAGAAGGAAAATTGACGAGATGAAGGAATGAAGGGAAGGAGGAAGGAAAGGAAACAGAGTGAAGGAAGAAATGTGACAAGGGTGATGTGAGAAAGACGGACAGGGGAAGTGAGGGAGGGAAGGAAGGAAGGAAGGAAGGAAGGAGGGAAGGAGGAGAAGGGCTGGTGTGGGAGGAGGGTGAAGGAGAAACAAGAGAGAAAGAAGCTGAAAAGATTTATGAGAGAGAGAGAGAGAGAGAGAGAGAGAGAGAGAGAGAGAGAGAGAGAGAGAGAGAGAGAGAGAGGAGGGGGAGGGATGATAAGATAAGAAGATTAGGTGGAGGGAAGGAGGTGGATGGTATTAGATTAGGTGAAAGGCAGATTGAGATTGAGGGAAGGCGTGTGTAACTGAGATGGAATGACTGTACATGTAGATGGGTATAAGGGAGGCTGAATCTATCTATCTATCTATCTATCCATCTATCTATCTATCTATCTATCCATCTATCTATCTATCTATCTATCTATCCATCCATCTATCTATCCATCTATCTATCTATCCATCCATCCATCTATCTATCTATCTATCTATCTCTGAAAATGTTACTAGATGGAGGGGAAGATGTTAGAGAGGTTTAGTATGAGAAAGCATGTCACAAAAATGAGTAGGAAACATGACTGAATTTAGGAAAGAAAGAAAATATCCATCCATCTATCTCGATCTATTTAATCTATCTTTTTATCTATCTATTTATCTATCTATCTATCTCTCTTGTCCTCAGGAAATATGGGTGCTTAGAATTGTAAGGAAGCAAAGCAAATATCTATCTACCACTCTATGTCCATCCATCTATCTATCTATCTATCTATCTATGTCTATATCTCAGTCTATCTGGCCTATGGTATGTAACACGTCAGGCATCCATCCATCCAACCATCTATCTATCTATCTACCTACCTATCTACCTACCTATTTATCTATCTATCCATTTATCTATATATCACATCAGGTGGATGAAAGATGTATGCATGAAGGATTAAAACAAAATAATTCTTTCACCCAATTTATGTTTCAATTTCTTTTTAATCGAACAATTACTTAAAAATCATATTAAAATGAGGCGACTTCCCAAAATGGAGGGATTAAAAAAAAATTGAAAATACTGTTGAAAGAAAATAGTAAAATAATGTTATCGTAGTGAAGGGGTACGTAGGGGGAATGACGGTAAGACTGTGATAATATTAGGAAGGATGGTGACTGGACGTGAGAGAGAGAGAGAGAGAGAGAGAGAGAGAGAGAGAGAGAGAGAAAAAAAGATACACTCTACGGTAATAACTACCCACGTTTCACTTACATCACCATCAGCACTAAAATTTACGCAAACTTAGACAGGCCTCAGAAAGCGCATACCTCCGCCAATGTCACACTGCCATTAAAAAGGATCTGGATCCACCGAAAATTTAACCAAATCTTTCTTGGTCCATGGCCCACCTTTCCACAAAGTTTCATGGATATTCATTGAGAACTTTTGGAGATATTGTTTGGAATACTCATTTCTTCCTTGACCCACGGCCCACCCACAAAACTTCATCAAAATCCGTTTATAACTTTTTAAGTAATCCTGTTAAAAGACAAACAAACAGACAAACACAGGGTAAAACATAACCTCCTTGGCGGAGGTGAAGATATAACAACTGAAGGAGAAAATGGAGATAAGAGAAGGATGGGATACTGGAGATAAGAGAAAAATTGGAAAGTGGAAATGAGAGGATTGGAAATTGGAAATGAGAGATGGACTGGAAAATGAGAGGGAAGGAGAAACTCAAACTAGATTAGGGATGATGGAAAGACGTGATGGAAGACGGGCGTGAGATTAGAGAGGAAGATTGTGGTGAAACGGAGCTAGATAAGTGATGAGAGTTAGCAGGAAGTGGGTGGTGGTTGCGAGAGAGAGAGAGAGAGAGAGAGAGAGAGAGAGAGAGAGAGAGAGAGAGAGAGAGAGAGAGAGAGAGGGAGGAAGGAGAAGGGTTGACTGTGTGTGTGTGTGTGTGTGTGTGTGTGTGTGTGTGTGTGTGTGTGTGTGTGTGTGTGTGTGTGTGTGTGTGTGTGTGTTATTTCAAACATTATCAAAACCTTGACAAATTCACGAACTCAAGACAAAAAAGATAATTCCATTTTACCATTAACTGAAAAAGAAATGGTGAGGAAGAGGAGGAAAAAGGGCGAAGAGGAGGAGGAGGAGGAAGAGAAAAAAAGGATGATGATGATGAGGAAAAAAGTGAGGAGGAGGAGGAGGAGAAGGAAAAAAAAACAGGAGGAGGAGGAAAAAAGGGTGAAGAGGAGGAGGAGGGAAAAAGAGTGAGGAGGAGGAGGGAAAAAAAGTGAGGAGGAGGAGGAGGAGGAAAAAAGTAAGGAGGAGGAGGGAAAAATAATCCGTCTCACCATTAACATAAAATGGTGAGTAGTCGCCTCACTCAAAAAATATTTCACCTCGCTTTCTTTAGTAATGCAAATCCTTTTCATCTGATTTTATCCGGAAATGATGGACTTTAAATTCACGGGTCTTGAGACGAATGAAAAGATCTGACATATACTTAGCTTTTCCTTATTTTTTTCTTGGTCTTTTCTTGGTTTCTTCTTGGTCTTTTCTTGGTCTTTTCTTGGTTTCTTCTTGGTCTTTTCTTGGTCTTTTCTTGGTTTCTTCTTGGTCTTTTCGTGGTCTCTTTGGTTTCTTCTTGGTCTTTTCTTGGTCTCTTCTTGGTCTTTTCGTGGTCTTTTTCCATCTTCTTTTTCAGTCTATATTGTATTTTTTTCTCATTATTTTTCTTCAATTTGTTCCTAACGTATTATTTTACTATTTATTTTTTTTCATTCGTTTCCCTCCCTTAGTTTTATCTTTTTTTTTCTTTCTAATTCTCTTCCTCCTGTCGATCTTTCTCACATCTTTTTTAGTTCATGGTATTTTCTGATCACTTATATTTTTGCTTCCCTTTCTTCTTTCCTTATTTTTTACTTATTACGTTTTTCCAATTTTTCTCCTTTCCTTTTTTCCTTTCCTTTATTTTCTTCAATTTTTTTCTCAGTTCCTTCATTTCCTTACTTTTCCGTTTTCTTTTTTCCTTTATTTCCTTCCTTATTCAAAACTTAGACTCTGATATGACAGGTTTTGAGGTGAACAAAAAAGTCTGATTTCCCCATAATATTCTTCTCTCTCTCTCTCTCTCTCTCTCTCTCTCTCTCTCTCTCTCTCTTTTTAACGATATTACTCTTAACTTCCCTCATTTCCTGATGTTCCAGGGAATGAGGGTAAAATTTGGTGATGAGAGAGAGAGAGAGAGAGAGAGAGAGAGAGAGAGAGAGAGAGAGATTCTTTCTCGATCAATGTTTATCGTTTTTTCTCTCGTTTTTATATTTATCGGATTTTTTCTCCTTTCCTTCCTATCCCTTTCAAAGTTTCGTGTTTTTTATTATTATTCTCTCTCTCTCTCTCTCTCTCTCTCTCTCTGTTAGCCATAAACCCCGAGCGGCCACATAAAACCTGGACTCACAGTAAACACACTTCCGTTTTACCTGCGGAATCCACACACACACACACACACACACAAACCTCAACCATACCACATCACACTTAAACTCAAAAGGCCACTAGAACACACACACACACACAGAAGATCGAGGTACACTTCTGGGGTCGCCATTTTGCTGATATGATCCAGGTTTGCTATGTGTGAAAAAAATAAAATAAATAAATAAAAACACTGAAAGTTTGGTATTGCAGTTTTCGAAAAAGTATACAACGAAAAAAAGTGTTGTGTACGTCTGGAAAAAAAAAAAGTAGTGGAAAAATTTTATGTACATGAAAAACTTATATAGAGTTTAAAAAATATTCAGAAAAAAATTCGAGATGGAGATATGGTATTTTTAGGCCAAGTGAGAAAGAGAGTATGAGAGAGAGAGGGTGTGTGTGTGCTGGAAGCAGGGCAATGATATGGCGGGGGACAGTGCGACATGGAGGCGATTTGTTTGTGGCCACCCTTTACGGGATTGAGGCGTCTGGCAATAGATAGATAGATAGATAGACAGATAGATAGATAGTGAAAAAGAAAACAGAAGTCTCGTTTACTAGGTCATTCAGCTGCTTAAATACAAGGTTTGCCAGACTCAGCAAATAATATGTTAAATATAAACATAAAACTAAATACATATCAAAAGTTGTTGTTGTGCTACCCCAGTCTGTCTGATCGAGCAGACTCATCGACCGCAAGCAAGCAACCGCTCATTCAGGGACGTCCCGTGCAGATAAGAGCGCCTCGCTGTGGTGGGGATTGGTGTGGAGGTTTGGTTCCTAATTGGAGGCAGCAGTTGTGTCTTTCCACCCAGTTAACAGGGGCACCATACCAGGCTTTGCGTCATCCCTATTATTTGGCTCTATGGTTACTACCTAGCGTTGTAAAATGGTTTCCTGAAATACAGGA
>NC_137035.1:3672500-3675000 GCF_032717465.1 Coenobita brevimanus
ATAGATAGATTGAGAGAATAACAGAGAAGGAAAAATTGAGTGAATAAGGAAATAAAGAATACGTAAAAAGAGCAATGAAAAAAACAACAACGAATCTATATACCTCTCTCTCTCTCTCTGTCTCTCTCTCTATCTCTCTATCTATCTATCTCTCTATCTATCGCTGCTACACTGAAAACCATATCACGACCCTCCAAGGCAGATCAAAGGAGAGGAGAAAAAATTAAGAGCATGAAAAGAGCAGAAAAAGAGGAGGGGGAAGAGAGGAGGGGAGGAATTAGAGAGAGAGAGAGAGAGAGAGAGAGAGAGAGAGAGGGGGGGTAATGGAGAAATGAAAGACAGAATGGATGGAAGAGAAGAGAAGAGAGAGAGAGAGGCTAAATGGAGAAATGAAAGACAGAATGGATGGAAGAGAAGAGAGAGAGAGAGAGAGAGAGAGAGAGAGAGAGAGAGAACCAGGAACAGAGGGAGTGAAAAAGTGCGAATAAAAAAGAAAAAAAGAAAAAAAATGACTGCATGAATAGAGGATTACATGGACCGCAGGAGGGAGGGAATATCTATCTATCTATCTATCTATCTATCTACCTATCTGTCTGTCTATTAACTGAGTATCTATCTACTTTATCTATATATATCTCCCCATATCTATCTACATCTCATTACACATCCACTATCTTCAGTGTTTATAGATTAGATAGACAGATTGGGAGACAGAAAGAGATAGATAAGGACACAGACAGATAGACAGATAGATAGACAGATAGATAGATAAGTCGGCATAGATAGATAGACACATACAGACAGACAGATAGACAGATACAGTCAGATAGACAGATAGATAAGTTGAGATAGATAGACAGACAGACAGACAGACAGACAGATAGATAGATAGATAGATAAGTCGGCATAGATAGATAGACAGATACAGACAGACAGATATAGACAGCTAGGCAGACAATCAGACATACGAGTACACATAAACTACATAAATTTAAAGACTGGAATAGCGAGAAGAGAAAGTATATATATTAAAACCATTTGTGTAAAATTAGGAACCAGGGAACATAGAAAAAAAAAAATCCATATGTCAGAAGGTGAGAAAAAAAAAAAAAAAAAAAAAACATGGACTGAAATTTGGAACAATAAATGGAGGAGGAAAATTAATGAAAAAAATAAATTGTATGTCAAGAAAAAATGGTGTATGAAAAAAAGGATACTAATGTGAAAATGAAAATAAATGAATGAATGAATGAATGAATGAAGACTGGGGGAAAAAAAAAAGGAAGGAAACTATGTGTGGATATGAAGCACGTGTGAAAAACTGAGAGAGAGAGAGAGAGAGAGAGAGAGAGAGAGAATGATATATGACTACAGGCCCCCCTCATTCCTCATTCATAGCCATCTCCTCGTACTCGCTAAAAAATAAAATGAAAAAAAAGAAAAAAAAACGAAAAAATACTCAATATTCCTTTCCCTGAGTTCTATTTTCATTTTTAGAGAGAGAGAGAGAGAGAGAGAGAGAGTTTTAATTTTCCTCTTCTATGACCGTCTCTATACTGTAGCTGTCTGCCACTCCCTATATATATATACATATATATATATATATATATATATATATATATATATATATATATATATATATATATATATATTTGGGGGGGAAGGCAAAAAATATAACTCCTATGATATTCCCCAAAGACAAATCTCTCTCTCTCTCTCTCTCCCTCTTTATTAACCCCGCAGTCTATGAAAATGGTGGGGAATGCTGTCTGTCTCCCTATAAATTGCAAGTACCATTGACTTCTGAAAAAAAGAGAAAAAAGGAAAAGAAGAACTCGTACAATTTTCCAACACCCTTTCATGAATGTCTAATAGATACAGAAATAGATACATGGCAACCTCCCTTCCCCATACCGGCGGGCACGCAGCATCCGCCTACCCCACACCCTCACTTCGTTTCGTTCCACATATTTAAATTAATCTTTGCAGCGATAATTTCTGTCTTTCCTACTGACTACGAACTCCAGTTTTTCTAAGTAATTTGTAAAGATGTTTTAATTTTTTAATTTTGGAGGGAAAAATTTTGTGACTCCCGTAATGGTTCTTTTTCTTTTTTATTAGTGAAAACAAACTTAATTTTCCTGTTTTTTTTATTATGGAAAAATCTTCAACTTTTCCTTCCCCCCCCCCTCTTTCTTACGGCACATTTTCTCAGCACTTTTTTCTTCTTTGTTTACGTAATTGTCTTGTTTTTCTTCCTGGGTCTTTTCCTCCTCTATCACGTCTTTTCTTGTCTTTTCTTCCCTCTTCCCTTTCTTGTATTTTCCTCACCAGCATTTTTGTGTTTCCTTCTTGCCTTTTTCTCAGGAGTCGTTCTCTCTCCTCTTCCCTAAACTTCGTCTTCCCCTCCCTAAACGAATACCCTGCCCTAATTCACTTACAGTCCATTTCCTACTTTCCTCCAGCCTCTTCCTCCTCCTCCTCCTCCTCCTCCTCCTCC
>NC_137035.1:3680000-3690000 GCF_032717465.1 Coenobita brevimanus
TATGCATATATATATATATATTTTCTCTCTCTCTCTCTCTCTCTCTCTCTCTCTCTCTCTCTCTCTCTCTCTCTCCCCCTCCTGGCAGCCCTGAATGCGACAGTGGAAAAATAAGGAATGGAAAAAAGAGAGAAAAAAAAGGAAAAAACAAAGAAGACTGTCAAGGGCAAGAGAAGAATTGGAAATGAAGAATCTTGGCCATGGAGAGAGAGAGAGAGAGAGAGAGAGACTGTAATTTTTCCCCTTAATATCAAAACTTTCTCTCTCTCTCTCTCTCTCTCTCCCCCATCACACCAACGTTGAATACAATGTCTTGGCAGGATTCAGTATTGACGGTTCTGTATTGGTGCCGAAGTGGTGGCATGTGCTGGTGAATGCGAGGACTAGGGGGCCTCAGGGAACGGAATATTGTGTCTACCGGCAAAGACGGACACGCTTACAAATATTAACAAACTTCATCTCTTCGCCTCCCTTCATTTCCGAATAAATACACGAAAAACAAGAGACAAATAAATAAATAAATAAATAAATACATACAAAAATACGTACCTTTATATACAGATACATACACACATATAAACACATACATACATACATAAAAACATACATACAAGACATATAAACATACATACTGATATACATAGCAACATTCATACACATAAACATACATACATACATACATAGAAACATACATATACATATAGACAGACATATTAACATATACATGCATATAAACATACATACGTACATACATACAGGCAAGGTGTACACAGGCTGACAAACATGGCGCTGCTTTTGCTTGAGTGTTTAGATGTTTGTTTTGGCTGTGTTTGTCAAGGATATTTACACGTCTTGCATGCACACGTCTCCTTTAGCTGCTTCTCTCTTATTCAGAACTCAGTAATCCCTGGCCCTTCCTCTCTCTCTCTCTCTCTCTAAAAACAAGAATATTCTATCTTTCAGTTTCCACCCTCCCTCTTTTTCTCATTCCTTATTCCATCCCTGTCCTCTCCTTTGTCCTCCTCTTCCGCTGACTTCGCCACCCAATATCCAACTGAATATTCTCTCTCTCTCTCTCTCTCTCTCTCTCTCTCTCTCTCTCTCTCTCTCTTTAACAAACATATTCTGTATGTTTCAGTTCTCCCCTCCCTCAATCCCTCCCTTCTAAAACCTCCCCCCCCCTTCTCTCTCAACACAAAAACACATTCTATATCTTTTGGTCCGCCCCCCTCCCTCCCTCCCTCTCTCTCTCTCTCTCTCTCTCTCTCTCTCTCTCTCTCTCTCGTGCACCTTTGTCAGTGCTGGAGTGCTGGTTTCAGTAAAATATGTGACTACTTTTTCATTCTCTCTCTCTCTCTCTCTCTCTCTCTCTCTCTCTCTCTCTCTCTCTCTCTCTCTCTAACATGCACACTCATACCTGCCTCAAGAATCTTCGTAATTATGACACCTATTTCACTTTAATTGGACTTACTACACCTGTGTCACCTTAATTAAACATCCAAATACCTTAAAGCTTACTCTCTCTCTCTCTCTCTCTCTCTCTCTCTCTCCACGTCTCTTAATTGCCTTCTCATTTACTACACCTCTCACTTTATGTACGCTTCATTACCTCTCTCTCTTTCTTTCTTTCTTTCTCTCTCTCTCTCTCTCTCCACACCTGTCTTAATTGCCTTTTTAATTACTACACCTCTCTCACTCTACGTACACATTATTACACCTCTTCCACCTAAACAAAGTCAGTTAGATCTAGTAACTCTAACTTTAATCTTTCTCAACAAATAAATAACAGTAATCCGGTGTGACGAAATCCCCCTTCATTTCGTGACGCCCAGGTGTAAACGAATTATTGATCGTGACTCTCCGTACACAGGTAATCACATCCTCCACTCACCTTACTTCCGGAGCTAATTAATTGGATTCTGCCCCCCACCCCCACGTCTACTGCAGCCACTTGTACTCACCCTGTAACAGATGTAATGGATGTAATATGTGCCAGGTGTAATATAAGTAACTGATGTAATATGTTAAAGATATGTAATAAATGTAATATGTATTGAATGTAATATATGTAATAGATTTAATATGCACTTGATGTAATATGTACCAGATGTAATATATGTAATAGATGTAATATGTACTAGATGAAATATGTACTATTGTAATATATGTAATAGATGTAATATGTACTAGTGTAATATATGTAATAGATGTAATATGTACTAGTGTAATATATGTAATAGATGTAATATGTACTGGATGTAATATATGTAATAGATGTAATATGTACTGATGTAATATATGTAATAGATGTAATATGTACTAGATGTAATATATGTAATAGATGTAATATGTACTGATGTAATATATGTAATAGATGTAACGTACTAGTGTAATATATGTAATAGATGTAATATGTACCAATGTAATAGACGTAACAGGCGTCATATGAACCAGGTGTAATATATGTAACAGATGTACAGTAATAAGTACTGAATGTAATGAATATGTTAAAAATATAATGAAACTTTAAAACTACATAAATAAAACTAATATTGTGGACAAAAATGTAAAAATAAAATGTAAAAATAAAAAAAAACGTATGGAAAAAAAAAAAAAATGAAAAAAGATGTAAAATAAAAAAAATACATATATACCGGTAAATCTAAATATTATAATGAATACTTGGAACGTAACGGATGTCTTATAAATGCACAAGAACGTAAAAAAGTGTACAAAATGTAATATAAGTACTGCCTGTAACAATGCAGTGGGTGTTATGAAAATGTACAACCTGCAGAGAATGTAACAAAGGTAATGGATGTACTAAATCGAGGTGAAGTACCAAAAGATGTACTGCACGTGTAACATATGTGGTTTTGTAAAGAGTGAATTTTGTAAGTGTAACAGGTAGCATCATCATCATCATCATCATCATATATCATCTCCATCATTATCATCGTCATCACCATCATCATCATCAATAATCGCCATCATTATCATCATCATCGTCATCAATCATCATCAATCAATCATCATAACCACCACCATCATCATCATTTCTCCTTCCGAAACGATTATGTACATGCAATAAATACATATAACCAAAACTAACTATATCAATCTATATCTATCTACCTATCTATATCAATCTCTCTCTCTCTCTCTCTCTCTATCTATCTATCTATAATCATACACAAACACAAGCATTTAGTGTATATTTTTTTATTATTTAATTTATTTTTCCTTCTTCTGTTCATCTTCTATAAAAATATTAGGCCAATCTTATTTTTCAGTTAAATATACAGCAATATATTTTTTTTAAACACCTGAAAATTCAAAAGAGCTGCAACACTTAAAAATCAACATTGCATTCTTTCTGCAACACCCTTCAATTGCAAAGCCTTTTAAAAATCAGCATTGTATTCTTTCTGCAACACCCTTCAACTGCAAAGCCTTTACTGATGCAACGTTTTCAATCAACACCTAAAACGTTGGCCGGAGCAAAACGTTTGATCTCAACATTTTACCTCAATAAAGCTTTGGCCAAAAAATAACGTTTCCGGAACAATATTGCTCACATTCCTCGCTGAATAAAAAAAAAGAAAAAAAAAAACAATACGAGGTTGGATACTGAGCATTTACCTTGATTAATTTCTTACCTTTTTACTCAGGTAAATTTTCGGTGACGGGAAACTCACCTTTTTTCGAAATTTGGTGGATTTTTGACTAATATTTCTTTGAGTTCGTTAATTTTTACTTTTGAACAGAAGCTGGGAAGGTGAGGGTGAGGTTGGGGGGCAGGGAGGAAGGGGGAGAGGGGTGAGGGGTAGATGAAAGGGGTGGGGAGCAAATGGAAGGGGGTTGGACGACAGACGGAGAGGGTGGGGGAGAGGCGACAGGGTGGGAGTTGGATGGGGGGGAGGAGGGAGAGGTAGACAAGGTGGGGGAAGCAGTAGGATAGGGAGGGGCGGGGGACAGGGTGGTTGGGGGCGGAAAGAATGTGGTGGGTGGAGGAAAGGGAACAGAGTGAGTGGGTGGGTGGGGAGTAGGCGGACAGGGTTGGGGGTGATTGGTGGACGAGGTGGGGTGGGGGAGGGGGGCCTGATGCTGAAGGAGAATAAATTTAATTCCTGAGTGGCATCTCAATTCGCCAACTCAATTTTCATGCCAAGTTTCATTAAAATTTGCTCGGTCGTTTAAGAGTATGACAGCAGGGGAATCTCTCTCTCTCTCTCTCTCTCTCTCTCTCTCACACACACACACACACACACACACACACACACACACACACACACACACACACACCCACACACACACACACACACACACACACACACACACACACACACGCACACACACACATGCACGCAGATAGACACAGACTGACAGATTGATGAGAGAGAGAGAGAGAGAGAGAGAGAGAGAGAATGGGGAGAAGGAAATGAAGCACCGTGATAAGAAGGGAGGAAATTAAAAGGGAGGGAGAGAGGGAGGAAAAATTTAAGGGAGATAAAAAGGAGGGAGGGGAGGGAGGGAGAAACAGAAGGGAGGAAATTGAGTGAAGGGAGAATCAGAGAGAGGGAGGGAAAGAGAGAGAAAAGAGGAAAGAGACGGAGGAGGAAAGAGACGGAGGAGGAAAATATGTTAAGCGAGAGAGAGAGAGAGAGAGAGAGAGAGAGAGAGAGAGAGAGAGAGAGAGAGAGAGAGAGAGAGAGAGAGAGAGAGAGAGAGAGAGAGAGAGAGAAGAACTAGGAGGAAAGGGAAAAAAAGGGAAGGAAAGAGAAAAAGTGTGAACAAAAGGTGAAAATCGGAGGGAAAAGAGAGAGAGTGAGAGAGAATGTAGAGGGAACAAAAAAAAGAAAAAAGAAAGAAGAGAGGTTAAAAAAAGAGGAGGAAGGAAAATACGGAAGTGAGGAAGACAACGCTGAAGAAAATAGGAAAAGAGTAAAAAGAGAGGCTGGAAAGAGAGAAAAAAGAGTAGGTGGTGAGGAAGAGAGAAGAGGAAGGAAGGAAGGGAGAGACGGGAGAAGCAGAAGGAAGCAGAAAGAAAAATGGAGAGGGAGAGAAAGGAGGGGGAAGTGTGTGTGTGTGTGTGTGTGTGTGTGTGTGTGTGTGTGTGTGTGTGTGTGTGTGTGTGTGTGTGTGGCGGAAATTAATGAGAGAGAGAGAGAGAGAGAGAGAGAGAGAGATGAAACTGCTCCACACAACAGTAAACAAGAGTAATTAACCCGTAAAACAAATTATTACCTACACCTGCTCCCTAATTGCCCTGACAGGTGTGCAGGTGTGTCGTTAGGTATGCATTTGCTCATTAGCGAGATGGGGAAAGGTGTGAAGGTGGAGATGGAGTGTGGGGATGGGGAGGTATGAGAGAATGGGGAGAGATATATGAGAGAGTGGGAGAGATATCTGAGAGAGTGGGAGAGATATATGAGAGAGTGGGAGAGATATATGAGAGAGTGGGAGAGAGATATATGAGAGAGTGGGAGAGAGATATATGAGAGAGTGGGAGAGAGATATGAGAGAGTGGGAGAGAGATATATGAGAGAGTGGGAGAGATATATGAGAGTGGGAGAGATATATGAGAGAGTGGGAGAGATATATGAGAGTGGGAGAGATATATGAGAGAGTGGGAGAGAGATATATGAGAGAGTGGGAGAGAGATATATGAGAGAGTGGGAGAGAGATATTTGACAGGGTGAGTGTATATTGGGGAGGTGGGGGAGGGTGGGGGATGGGGTGAGGTATGTGTGGTAGGGTGTGAGATTGAGGGGGAGGGTGGGGGAGGGTGAGAATGGATGGACTAAAGTGAGGGGTGGGGGAGAAAAGTGTGAGAGGATGGGGGAGGGAGGGTGAAGTAAGAGGGAGGGTGTGAAATTTGAGAGGGTTGGGGAAGGTGGGGATGTGGGGGTAGGATTGTGTAGTCCTGTGTGGGGCTGTTTGACGGTGGGTGTGGGAGTGGGTGGCGTGAGTTGCGGGTGGAGGGGAGGGGGGTTGGAGGGTGTGGGATATGTGTGAAAAGATGAGAGTGTGTGTGTGTGTGTGTGTGTGTGTGTGTGTGTGTGTGTGTGTGTGTGTGTGTGTGTGTGTGTGTGTGTGTGTGTGTGTGTGTGTGTGTGAGAGAGAGAGAGAAATCGAGGAAGCGTCTAAATGGGAAAAAAAGAAATGAGAAAGGAAAAGAGATAGTAAGATAGAGTGAGAAAGGAAGAGAATGTGAGAAAGTGAGTGAGCGAGTTTATCAAATATCCTAAATCCAGCGAAGCGAGGGACGAAGGCGGAATAACAGAGAATTCGGGGAAAATGAAGTTAGCTTAAAGATAATGGAGAGAGAGAGAGAGAGAGAGAGAGAGAGAGAGAGAGAGAGAGAGAGAGAGAGAGAGAGAGAGAGAAATTATACCACCAAAACATTATGATCAAAAGAAAAAAAAAAAAATTGCAAAATATGAAAATTGTGGAGAGAGAGAGAGAGAGAGAGAGAGAGAGAGAGAGAGAGAGAGAGAGAGAGAGAGAGAAAAAAAAAGAGAGAGAGAGAGAGAGAGAGAGAGAGAGAGAGAGAATGTCTATGTATGTATATGTGCGGTGGGACTGTATAGATAGGTGTGTGTGTGTGTGTGTGTGTGTGTGTGTGTGTGTGTGTGTGTAAGTATGTATGTACGTATTTGGGGGGGTTCAAAAGGGGGACGCATCCCCTATTCGTGCAGGAAATGCGGAAATCGTTCAAGGAAATCAGTAGAAATATTACGACCGCCATTGCGCAAACTTCCCCTCTCCATATCCCCCAACGCCCGTGCCAATAACCAAACCCTCGTGCGAATAGCCATACCCTCGTGCGAATAGCCATACCCTCTTGCGAACAGCCATACCCTCGTGCGAATAGTCATACCCTCGTGCGGATATCCCAAACCCGGTGCGAATATGCAGTTGCCAAGACGACGGTGCTCCACGTGGATTGAATTGTTATTGTTTGGGGGAAGGATAGTCTGATGCCTTTCCTGGGAGTATGCCACGTTGTTATATCACCCTGCTGCTTGTTATACCCTAGACACAGTATACCCAACAATTCCAACATACCAGGAGTCACACCACATACCATTTCTGACATACCAGCACACAGCATACCCCATCACTTCCAATATACCCCACCAATTTCACATCCCTCTCTGATATACTCATCCACAGCATACGCCATCACTTCCAATATACCAGGAGTCACACCACATCCCACCTCCGATATACCAAGCCACGACATAGCCCGTTTGTTCTAATCTACCGCATACCACCGCGCTCCCTTCAGATATATATAATGGGGGAGGTAACTTGAGCGAGAGAGGCCGTTTGGGTGAACAGAGTAGGGGGAGTTTACTTGGTGCTTCAGGTGGTTCGCTTCCGTTTCAGTGAGTTTCGGTGCGTTTTTGTTGTGGATAGTACTGGTGGTTGGATGTGTAAGTATCTATCTATCTGTCTGTCTGTCTATCTATGTATCTGTATGTCTATCTATCCATCTATGTCTCTATCAGTACACACACACACACACACACACACACACACACACACACACACACAAACAAACACACACACACACACACACACACACACACACACACACACACACACAGAGAAATAAAGCAAAAAAAAAGCAACACACCATTTACGTTCTTTATCAAATCTTCCAACTGAGAGAGAGAGAGAGAGAGAGAGAGAGAGAGAGAGAGAGAGAGGGAGAGAGAGAGAGAGAGAGAGCCGTAATGGAAAGTCAACACCGTCACTCTCTCCTCTTCGGCACCCACACAGACAGAAAGAAATCCAAAGAGACGGCTCGGCTCCGTGATATTTCGGCTCCCTCACACCTCGGCCTTCTCCTATTTCGGTTTATATCTCTGTTCCGTTCCATTTCGGTTCCGGGATATTTCGGATCTGGGATATTTCGTGTTCGGACCGACCATACCAGGATACATAACCTCGTCGGGTAATGAGACTCCGTAGCACGTCTTCCTTAGCGATTTAATTTTGGATATGGTTGGTGAATATCCTTTAGTACATTTTTTTGTGTGCAGAGTATGGCGATGTTAGAAGGATTTAGGTAACACAGGCTAGGATAGTACGGTGTAATACGCAAAATAAATCGCTCAGGAAAGGGTGTTAGGGAGCTTCACCCATCAACAGAGTAAATGGTTTCCCGGGCTATAAGAAATAATTTGGAATGTCGTTTAGAGTTCCCCGCACTAAATCAGGTGAGTGGATGGTGTACGTCTCAACCATTCAGTAAGGAGGGAAAATTAATGTCCTAAACAGTATTTCATATTTCTTTTCCGCCACAGTCCGGTAAAATTTCAAATCGGTAAAATAGTAATAATAATAATAATAATAATAATAATAATAATAATAATAATAACAGTAGTAGTAGTAGTAGTACTAACAGTAGGGGAGAGAGAGAGAGAGAGAGAGAGAGAGAGAGAGAGAGAGAGAGAGAGAGAGAGAGAGAGAACGAAATGCTCTTGAAACATTACCTCTCCCACTAAAACTGAAAAACAAATATTATCCATAAGCTTTATAAGTAAAAAAAAAAAGGAAAAAAAAAAAAGAAATTAGAGAAAAGAAATAAAGACAAGAAGTACGTATCACAGTAGTTGCTTCAAGATATAAATTCCACTTAAAGATAGCTCACTTTCTCTCACAGTTTCGTTAAAGATATCTCACACCGCCTCCGCCACCACCACCACGACCTCAAACAATAACAATAAAAGATAACAACCACTTCTGCAGCTAACTGGGCCTCTCTCTCTCTCTCTCTCTCTCTCTCTCTCTCTCTCTCTCTCTCTCTCTCTCTCTCTCTCAGGACCCCACCTACTTCCTTTCACTATCCTTCCGCCTCTACTCTCTCTCTCTCAGGACCCCATCTTCTCTCTCTCTTGCACACCCTACTTCCTTTCACTATCCTTCCGCCTCTTCTCTCCCTCTCTCTCTCTCTCTCTCTCCTTCCTCTCTTTTCCGTTTCTAATATCAACTCTCTCTCTCTCTCTCTCTCTCCCTTCCTTCTCCCCCAGCCACCCTTATCAAGCAGGGAGATAAGGGAGAGATATCACTGCCTCTCTCTCCCTGAAGTCGTCCCCGGCACCCAAACAGCCACCATTGAACACCCAAGAGACCGGCCTGGACTAACACACTGGACAACCCCCGCCATTTTGGTTCCAGATACAAGGGAGGGACGTGGGACCAGGGATACTGTTTAAGGATATTTTGGCAGAGAGAGAGAGAGAGAGAGAGAGAGAGACTGGCCAATCGCGGACATTTTGGATCCAGACACTACTCGTGCCCTGAATTCCGAGGCTGAGACCCTGGCCAACCGCCGCCATTTTGGGCCCAGATATAAGGGAGGTACGTGGAGCGAACGATATTATTTATGGATGAATTCTGAGGCTGAGACACTGGCCAACCTCCGCCATTTTGGATCCAGATAGAAGGGAGTTAGGTGGGGCGGGGCACTGAATTGGGGTGTAAATTCCCTTATCAGATTATTCCAGCCTAAATCCGGGTTGTATTAGGCAGGTTTAGATCCAAAATGGCCGACATGACCCCCTTGCAGCTTTCCCTACGTGTGTGTGTGTGCGTGTGTGTCTGTGTGTGTGTTCAGGACTCCCGTACGTACATAAACATTTGTCGTACGCCCGTGTGGGAAAATTAACGTACAGGCTACGATGATTCTTGGAACTGTTGGGCTGAGGGTTGGCAGTGTGTGTTGGTATTGTGTGTTGGCAACTTGGCAGTGTGTGTTGGTATTATCTGGCTGCTTGTTGGTATAGTTCCTGGTATTATCACACTACTGTTGGCACTGAGGTGGTATTATCACGCTGCTGTTGGCACTGTGTTGGTATTATCACTGTTGGCACTGTGCTGGTATTAACACGCTACTGTTGGCACTGTATTGGTATTATTACTGTTGGCACTGTGTTGGTATTATCACGCTACTGTTGGCACTGTGTTGGTATTATCACGCTACTGT
>NC_137035.1:3697500-3707500 GCF_032717465.1 Coenobita brevimanus
CACACACACACACACACACACACCCTATTAACTCGAAATCAAAGGTGAGGGAAAAAATCAACGAAGTGACTGAGAAGTGAACGAAAATGTGATTTATTTTGGAACTAAAGGGACCAACGCCAGAAAAATGGAGAGAGAGAGAGAGAGAGAGAGAGAGAGAGAGAGAGAGAGAGAGAGAGAGAAAGGGGGGGGTAAATGGAAAGAGCAGGGAGGGATGATGGAGGCAAATGGAGAGAGTTGGAAGATAAAGGGAAATTTATAGGATAGAAGAGATTGGCTTGAGTGAGAGGAGTGGAGGCTGAGAGAGGGATGATAATGTTGATCGTGACTATCTGGGTTTGAGGATTTATTGAAAAAAATGGAAGAAAAAGAAGAAATATTATTAGTACTAATGATATGAACATTATTACTACTACTACTTCTGCTACCACTACTACTACTACTACCAATAACAACAACAACAACAACCATCATCATCATCATCATCATCATCATCATCATCATCATCATCATCCGGACCTCCTTTCCCACCCAAGGGCAGGGTGAGGAGTAGCAATGTCTAGACAGCACAACTTGCCCAATTCAAATAATAATAATAATCATCATCATCATCATCATTATAATCCCGACCTCTTCTCCCATGCATGAACACGGCGAGGAAATGAAAAAATCATAATACTAATACTACAACAAAATTAATAATAATAATAATAATAATAATAAAAATAAGAAGAAAAAAAGAAGGAGGAGGAGGAGGAGGAGGAGGAGGAGCAGGAGCAGGAGCAGCAGGAGATAAAGTATGACCAAAATTAAAATGAACACCGACGTAATAAAATATATATACACTCAACTAAACACACACACACACACACACACACACACACACACACACACACACACACACACAAAGGAAGCGAAAGAACACAATAATAATAATAATAATAATAATAATAATAATAATAATAATGAAAGAGACAACGAAACAGAAAATAAAAATCAAGGAATTAGTGAAGGAGGGGAGAGAGAGAAACAATAAAAGAAAGAACAAAGAACAATAACAAAGAAAATATGAGAGAAAGGAGGAGTAATGGATGTGGAAGGATGAGAGAGAGAGAGAGAGAGAGAGAGAGAGAGAGAGAGAGAGAGAGAGTAAACATATCTCACACTACAATCAACATCTTTCCAGCACACTCTTATTTAATAAAGAATCTCTCTCTCTCTCTCTCTCTCTCTCTCTCTCTCTCTCTCTCTCTCTCTCTCTCTCTCCATCAACATCCAACCTTCTTTTCCAACCTAAGAGTATGGTAACTCAAGGTTCAATGAGAGAGAGAGAGAGAGAGAGAGAGAGAGAGAGAGAGAGAGAGAGAGAGAACTGACATAAAAACCAGCAAAAGTCTACCTACTCAAAAAGGGCCACACACTCATTCATTCATCAATCAAGCCCCTGGAATCCGTACTCCACTTCACAGGCAAAACACACACACACACACACACACACACACACACACACACACACACACACACACACACATTTCTGTCTATCTAATGTTTCCATCATCCTTCCCCTTATTCTGTGGTGTACTCTGTCCTTTCCCTTATTCCATTCCATCTAGCTATTTATTCTCAGTTCTGTTCTTTCCTTCCCTCATTCCTTTCCATTTATCTATTATTCTCAGTTGTATTCTCTCCTTCCCTTCTCAATTTTTATTTTTCCTCCTCCTCTCTCATTTCCATTCATCTATAAACCATCATTCTCTATAATCTTTCTAATTCCCTTTTCATATTTATTACCGGTTCTTTCTCATTTCCTTCCCCTCTCTCGCTTTAATCTATCTTTACTCTTTCTTATTCTCCTTTCTTCATCTTTATTATTGTTCTCTCTCTCTCTCTCTCTCTCTCTCTCTCTCTCTCTCTCTCTTCCTTCTCCTCTCCCTTTCATGTCTTTTACACCTTCCATTTCTCCTTTCTTCATCTTCATTTTTGCTCTCTCTCAATTCCTTCCTCTCTCCATGTCATCTATCTTTTTCTAATTCTCCTTTCTTCATCTTTTTTATTGTTCCCTCTCATTTCCTTCCCTTCTCTCTTTCCATCTTTATTTCCTTTATTTCCCACACTTCTTCTTATCACTCTCCCTGCATACACTCCTTCCCTATCCCTTCCTCTCCCATGCCTACCCTTCCCCTTCCTCTCTCATTCCTACCATCTTACACAATCTTCACCCACAAATGTAATGGCAGTGACAGGAGATATATGCCTGGTTCTCTCTCTCTCTCTCTCTCTCTCTCTCTCTCTCAGGCCAATTTTCACGTCTGCGCCACCCAACACCGCCGCCTTTTTCCCTAATAGAAAGAATTGTTCCGAGCATTGGACGGCTGAAAAGTACTCTCAAAGGGGCCATCATTCGTGTGTGTGTGTGTGTGTGTGTGTGTGTGTGTGTGTGTGTGTGTGTGTGTGTGTGTGTGTGTGTGTGTGTGTGTGTGTGTGTGTCAATTTAGAGGGAAAACTGCCTCATTTTTATACACGGTGGGTATATACATGTACACTAGGCACGCACATGAGGTTATAGCACACACACACACACACACACACACACACACACACACACACACACACACACACACACACACACAGTCTAATCTGGCGGTATTTGAAGACTCAGTAAGCCCATGTTTACTGCTCTTCCCTCTGCTCTTTTATCCTCATCCCCTTCCTTCCATGAATCTCTCTCTCTCTCTCTCTCTCTCTCTCTCTCTCTCCAAGACGTTGATATCCTGCCATTATTTACCAGCCAAAGCCCACTCCCTCCTACTGTATTATACCCTCTCTCTCTCTCTCTCTCTCTCTCTCTCCACAAAACACTGGACATAAAGCGTAGTATGCCATTAACCTGCCCGCCACAGCAACAACAGACAGATAGATAGATAGATAGATAGACAGATAGACAGATAGATAGACAGATAAAGAGAGATGAATAAAGAGATGCATACATACATATATACAGATAAGCTGACACTGAGACGGAATTACACATAGATAGAAAGATAGATAGATACATACTGTTAGATATACAGGTAGACAGAAAATTAGATAGATAGATAGATAGATAGATGAGAGAGAGAGAGAGAGAGAGAGAGAGAGAGAGAGAGAGAGTCAAACGACGCTGAAGGAGCGAAAAGGAAACAGCAGTAAGAGCGAAGAAGAATGACGAGAGAGAGAGAGAGAGAGAGAGAGAGAGAGAGAGAGAGAGAGAGAGAGAGAGAGAGAGAGAGAGAGAGAGAGAGAGAGAGAGAATTAATGACTGAGGGGAAGGAAGGGGAGAGGCGGATCAGAGACGAAAAAATAAGAGATCAGCAAACGTAAGAGAGGAGGAGGAGGAGGAGGAGGAAGGTGGAATGAGTGGAGAATGAGAAGCGAAGGAAATGAAGTAGGACTGGAGGAATGGAATGAAGGAGTGAAGTAAGGAATGAAGGAAATGACGCAGGGAGAAGAGGAGAAAGACTGAGAAAGACAAAATTAATGTGAAGTGAGAAGAAACAGAAATAAAATAGGAAGTAAGGTAATGAAGAAGGGAAGGAAGGAAGGAAGGAAGGAAGGAAGGAGGGAGGGAGGGAAGGAGGGAAGGAAGGGAGGAAGGAAGGAAGGAAGGCAGGGAAGGAAGGAAGGAAGGAAGGAAGGAAGGAAGGGAGGAAGGAAGGAAGGCAGGGAAGGAAGGGAGGGAGGGAGGGAGGAAGAAATGAATAAGGGAAGGAAGAAAAGAAGGAAGAAATGATGAAGGAATATTGCAGAATAAAGAAACGAAGGAAGGACGAGGAAAGAAGAGAAGGAGGGAATGAATGAAGAGTGAGAAGGAAGGATGTAGGAATGAAGGAATGGAATGAATAAAGGAATAAAGGTGGGAATGAAGAAACTAATAAAGCATGAAGGAGAAGGAAATAAAGGAGAGAGAGAGAGAGAGAGAGAGAGAGAGAGAGAGAGAGAGAGAGAGAGAGAGCAAAGGAAATAAAGAAAGGAAGAGGAACAGCAGGAGATGACAGGGCAAGTGGAGTGAACGCTAAAAATGAGAGAGAGAGAGAGAGAGAGAGAGAAAGAGAGAGAGAGAGAGAATAAGAACGACATGGGATTAGAGAGAAACAGTTGAAAAAAAATCTAATAGGCAAAAATAGAAAAATGATTTAAGGAAGAATATATGAGTAAGAGGCACAGGAAACGAAGCAAGGAAAGGAAATGAAGCAAGGAAAGGAAACGAAGCAAGGAAAGGAAACGAAGCAAGGAAAGGAAATGAAGCAAGGAAAGGAAACGAAGCAAGGAAAGGAAACGAAGCAAGGAAAGGAAATGAAGCAAGGAAAGGAAACGAAGCAAGGAAAGGAAATGAAGCAAGGAAAGGAAATGAAGCAAGGACAGGAAAGGAAGCAAGGAAAGGAAACGAAGCAAGGAAAGGAAACGAAACAAAGAAAGGAAACGAAGCAAGGAAAGGAAATGAAGCAAGGAAAGGAAACGAAGCAAGGAAAGGAAACGAAGCAAGGAAAGGAAACGAAGCAAGGAAAGGAAATGAAGCAAGGAAAGGAAAGTAAAAAGGAAAGATAACGAAGCAAGGAAAGGAAATGAAGCAAGGAAAGGAAATGAAGCAAGGATAGGAAATGAAACAAGAAAAGGAAACGAAGCAAGGAAAGGAAATGAAGCAAGGAAAGGAAATGAAGCAAGGAAAGGAAATGAAGCAAGGATAGGAAATGAAGCAAGGAAAGGAAATGAAGCAAGGAAAGGAAATGAAGCAAGGATAGGAAATGAAGCAAGGAAAGGAAATGAAGCAAGGAAAGGAAATGAAGCAAGGAAAGGAAATGAAGCAAGGAAAGGAAATGAACCCGGGAGATCAAGAACGATAAAGAGGTAATGGAGATGCTGTAGAAAGAATGTCAAAAAAAGGGTGAACTCAGGGATTGAAGGAAGGGAGCAATGAGTACAAAATCTAAATGAATCCAAATCACTTCTTGCTCACACTACCACATTATTCCTACCACACTACCACATTATTCCTACCACACTACCACATTATTCCTACCACATTACCACATTATTCCTACCACACTACCACATTATTCCTACCACACAACCACATTATTCCTACCACACTACCACATTATTCCTACCACACTACCACGCTATTCCTACCACACTACCACATTATTCCTACCACACTACCACATTATTCCAATCACACTATCACATTATTCCTACCACACTACCACATCATTCCTACCACACTACCACATTATTCCTACCACACTACCACATCATTCCTACCACACTACCACATTATTCCTACCACACTACCACATTATTCCTACCACACTACCACATTATTCCTACCACACTACCACAATATTCCTACCACACTGACGCTTGGTATTAAAGGCTGATTAACTTGATTTATGTTGATTGGAATTAAGATGCTTTATATGTGTAACTGGAGAGGGTCATAGATAGATAGATAGATAGATAGATAGACAGACAGATAGACAGATAGACAGATAGAAAGATAGATAGATACTTTAACTTTCTTATCTATCTAGAGGCTTACAGATACCAAGTTTATAAAATGATATTGATTATACTTCCGACAGTAACTTTTATCATCATCATTATCATCATCATCATTATCATTAGAGTTATAGTATGGTAAAGGGGAGTGTTTATCAGATGGATATATAATTGAGAATGTGTTGTATATCATCATCATCATCATCATCATCATCATCATCACCATCACCACCATCACCATCACCACCATCACCATCATCATTATGTTGTTCTCTCCCTCCTCCTCCTCCTCCTCTTCCTCATCATCATCATCACCATCATCATCATCATCATCATCATCTAATCATCATCATCCTTTCTATAACAATGAGTATTTCCCCATCAGTATTTTTAAGGCCACCACCACCACCACCACCACCACCACCATCATCATCACCATCATCATCATCACCATCATCATCATCATCATCATCATCATCGTCACCACCACCACCACCACCATCACCAGAACCACCACCATCATCATCATTATCACCACCACAACCACCACCATCACCACTACCAGCTCCCCCCCCCACACACACACATACACAAAACAAGAACGTGCATGGATCCAAGTATATTTCAATAATAATTATAATAATAATAATAATAATAATAATAATAATAATAATAAAACGGGGCTTCTGTGATGAACGTAACGAGACGAATAAAGTTTGGAAATGTTTAATAAATTTCCAAAATGCTCCCCTCGCCAGCTCACCCATGAATAAAATTACACTAAGTTACCCCTACAATTCATGGCCTCCTCAGTCACCCCTAAAAAAAAGGGGAAGAAAAGAAAACGGGACCTCTAGTGCTTCCTGTTACCATGACAACATGAGATTAGTAAACAAATGAAAATATGAAGAAAAATAGTAAGAGGAATAAGATACACACACACACACACACACACACACACACACACACACAGGAAAAACTAATAACATCCTCTCTCTCTCTCTCAAACACACACACACACACACACACACACACACACACACACACACACACGTCTTTCACCTCGATACGGCTGAGTCGAATTTAAACTAACCATTAGGGTGGAAATGACGCCATATATTCCTCACTTCCTCCTCATTTCCTCCTCATCACCATCAAATTCCAATCTTTCCATCTTACCCCCAAAATATTCCGGTTTTAGTCCCACATATATAGGAATTTTACGTCTCTCTCTCTCTCTCTCACTCTCTCTCTCATTTTTTCGTTTTTTTTCATTGTTTTTCTCTCTTATTCTTTGTCCTCTTTTCCTTTCAATTTCCCGCATTTTCCTTTTCAGTATTTCTCCTACCTTTGCTAATTTTTTTTTTTTTCTCTCTCTCTCTCTCTCTCTCTCTCATATAAAATACTAGAAACTTCGGAGATGACAAGATTTGTATAGAATGTTATTACTCTCTCTCTCTCTCTCTCTCCCTCTCTCTCTCTCATCCTCCTTGCAAGAATCATATAGCCTTCAGTCACGCGGCTTTCCACGAAAAGAAAAAGAAATATGAAAGAGGAAAGAAGAAAGAAGAGGAAAGAGGAGGAGAAAGACTGAAAGGACGCGAGGGATGGAGGGAACGAGTGGGAGGGAAGGAGAGAAAAACATGGAGAGAAATGGGAGAAGGAGGAGAGAGGAAGGAGAGGAGAGAAAACATGATGAGGAAAGGGAGGAAGGAGAGAGAGAGAGAGAGAGAGAGAGAGAGAGAGAGAGAGAGAGAGAGAGAATGCAACACGGTACATATTTCAAACTAGAGTCTTATTTCTGCCGGCGTGAGGAGGAGGAGGGAGGAGGAGGAGGAGGAGGAGGAGGGAGGAGGAAACTGAGGAAGAGAGAAGAAAAATTAAAGAAAAATGAGGACAGAACCAAGTGAAGGAGATCTGAGACGAGATGAAGAAAAGAATATAATCTAAGGAGAGTAAATGATGTTCCGTGGATGTTTTAAGACGATTTAGTTCGATGTCGAAAAATAGGAAGAGATGTGAGAGCTAAGGTAAATGGAGAAGGTGTGGAGAGAAATGAGGATAAGGACACAATAATAATAATAATAATAATAATAATAATAATAATAATAATAATAATAATAATAATAATGATACTACTACTTGCTGTCATCATATAGTAACTGAAACATGGGTTGCATTTTCCGTAGGTTAACATTTTAATATAATTCATTTACTACTACGAATAGCATACAGTAACTGAAATATGGGTTGCATTTTCCGTAGGTTCGCATTTCATTATAATTCATTTATAAAAGAAGCAAATGAGAGAGAGAGAGAGAGAGAGAGAGAGAGAGAGAGAGAGAGAGAGAGAGAGAGAGAGAGAGAGAGACCGAAGAACTGCATAAGAACACTGAGACATGCTACGTTTTTCACACCTGAACCTTCCTTCGCCTTCCCTGAAAGAGAAGACACATGGAGGGAGAAATGAAGATGGAAAGGTAGTGGGGGAGGAGAGGCAGAGAGAAGAGTAGAAGGAGAGGCGGAGCAAGAAATATGGACGTGGAGGGGGTGAAGGGGAGGCTGAGAAACGTGGATGAGAAGCGACAGAGGAGGGAAAGGCAGCTGAAAGGAAATCAACTTGAATATAGTTAATTTATAGCATGTTTCCCTTAGTGCTTGAAAATTTTACTTAACTTTACAGAGTCCGTTGATACTGAAAGGTTTAATGAACACTAAAACCCTTCTAGTTAACAGTGTCTAGTAAAACCCTCTCTAGATAGGAAGACTACTATGAAAACAAACACACACAAGACACACTATCACCGTCACCGTATTAAAAGGCTAAACAGCTAACTCCTATTTTCATCCTTCCCTATCACGCCTCTCTCTTCTAGCTGACCCCCTCCTCTCTCAAGTCTCGCCAGCTTTCTCACTCACTCACTTCTTCAGCTTCTATACCTTCTTGCTCTTCTTCATTCTCCTACTCATTCAAGTTTTCCACTCTGTCTTTCCCACCTCGAGAGCCTCACCTGATCTCACCTTCATCCTTCCCTCAAATCTATCTATTTTTCTATCTATCTATCTATCTATCTGATTACTTCCGTGAGTTTTCAAGCCTCATACTGCCTACCAGTCTGCCCATCTGTCTGTCTGTCTGATTCTGTCTGTCTGCCCATCTGTCTGATTCTGTCTGTCTGCCCATCTGTCTGTCTGTCTCTTCCTGCGTGCCTGTCTGAATAACTGACTCTCTCTCTCTCTCTCTCTCTCTCTCTCTCTCTCTCTCATGGAGGAAGAAAGGAAGAAAAGTAGAAGAAAGAAGAAAGAGGAAGTAGAAGGGAGAGAGATGTAAAAACAAATGAGGAAGAAGACACAGACGAAGAAAAGATGAAGAGTAGAAGAAAGAAAGGAAAAGAGGAAGCAGAGAGGAGAGAGAGATGAAAAATGAAATGATGAAGAAATGGAGGAAGAAAGTAAAAGAAGAAAGGATGAAAATGAGGATGTAGAAGGAAAAAAGAGAGATGTAAAAAAGAAATGAAGAAGGAATGGAGGAAGAAGGGAGGAAAAAGTAGAAGAAAGGAAGAAAAAAGGAAGAAGTAGAAGGTGGAAAGCGAGATGAAAAATAAATGAAGAAGGAATGGAGGAAAAAAGGAAAAAAAGAAGAAGTAAGAAAAAGGAGGCAGTAGAAGGGAGAAAGAGATATAAAAGCAAATAAGGAACAAGGAAGAGGAAGAATGGAGGAAAGAGTAGAAGAAAGGAGAAGGGGAAACTAGAAAGGAGAAAGAGAGATGTAAAAAAGAAATGAAGAAGGAATGGAGGAAGAAGGGAAGAAAAGTAGAAGAGAGAAAGGAAGAAAAAGGACGCAGTAGAAGGGAAAAAGGGAGATGTAAGAGGAAATGAGGAAGGGGAAATGAGATGAAAAAAAGGGAGGAAAATAAGGGAAAAAGGGAAAAAGAATATTGATGTAAGTTTCAAACCAGCCTCATATTTCAGACGTGACACTTCCCTTTGTTGAAGAAGGTAGGGAGGACACACGAGGGAGCAGAGGGAGGAGGGAGACTAGAGGGAGGAAACAGGGAGACTGGAGGGAGGAAAGAGAGAATGGAGGGAGGTAAGAGGGAAAAATGGAGGGAGGAGAGATAGAGAGAGAGAACGGAGGGAGGAAAATAGGAAAATGGAGGGAGGAGAGAAGACACAGGTGGCAAAGGAGGGAGGAGAGAGGGAGAATAGAGGGAGGAAAGAGAGAGAATGGAGGGAAGAAAGAGGGAGAATGGAGGGAGGGAAGAGAGAGAATGTAGGGAGGAAAGAGGGAGAATGGAGAAGGGAACGAGAGAGAATGGAGAGTGGAAAAAGGGAGAATGGAAGGAGGAAAGAGGGAGAATGGAGGGAGGAAAGAGAGAGATGGTGGAGGAAAGAGGGAAAAATGGAGAGAGGAGAGAGAGAGAGAGAGAGAGAGAGAGAGAGAGAGAGAGAGAGAGAATGGAGG
>NC_137035.1:3712500-3720000 GCF_032717465.1 Coenobita brevimanus
TGAGTATAACATAGCCAGTATACACCACGCCCTGAGTATACCCGTGTGCAGTATATATTAGAACGAAAACATACCCTTCACGATACACTACACCTTATCTCGTTACCTGTAATATATGATGATGATTTATTACACCTGTGTCACGAAAGAGAGTGAGTGTTAGGTTTTGCGCGGTGTGTGGATGGGGCTGTTGCGTGTGTGTGTGGGGGTGTTGTGTGTGTGAGTTGTGTGGGAAGTGTTGTGTGTGGGGGGGTGTGGGGGGTGTTGTGTGTGTGGGGGGTATGTGGGGGGTGTGGAGGTGTTGTGTGTGTGGGGGGGTATGTGGGGGGTGTTGTGTGTGTGTGTGTGTGTGTGTGTGTGTGTGTGTGTGTGTGTGTGTGTGTGTGTGTGTGTGTGTGTGTGTGTGTGTGCTAAGTCCGGTATGAGTGTGACGTGGCAATATTAGGTGTCTAAAGTGTGGCAGTGTGAAGTGTGAGCGCGTGACGGGAGGCAGTGTGCAGTCTGGCTGTGTTATGTGAGTGCAAGTTGTGGCAGTGTGTGGTGTCGTAATGTGAGATGAGGCAGTGTGAGGTGAAGCAGTGTGTGTGGTGCTGTACTCTGATGTGTTGTAGTGTGTGGTGTGGTAAAGTGTGGGTGTGGTGTGATAGTGTGACTTGTGGTAGTGTCAGGTGTGGCAGTGAATGGTGAAGCGGTATGACGTGTTGCAGTATGAAGTGTGGGGGTATGTAGTGTAGCAGTGTCTGATGTCGCAGTGTGTGGTACTGCTGCATAAGGTGTGGCAGTATAATGTGTAGCACTGTGTGGTGTGGCAGTGTGTGATGTGGTAGTGTGTGTTGTGGTAGTGTGATGTGTGGCACTGTGTGTGTGGGGGGGGGGCAATGCATGGTGTGACTGTGTAGTATACTGTAACAGTGTGTGGTGTAAGTGAGGTGCAACAGTGTGGCAGTGGGTAGTGGTGTACGTTGGGTGTGACAGTGTGTGGTATACTGTATGTGTAGTACGCTATGTGCGGTATGGTAGACTGCCCTGTATCAACACTGGGTGTGTAAGCCTCATCTATTGCAATATAATATTCCCAACACCTCGCCTCAGAACACAAGCACTAGCAACTTAGGGCACCTTACACAGAAAGATAAATACATAAATAAATAATAAATAAATCGCTATGCACCATATAATTTTAATTTAAAAAAAACATAAAATATAAACTGTACAAATGAAAAAGTTCGTTCATATCACCTGCATCTCTTTATGGCTGCCTATATGCAACGTAATAAGCAAAGGTGAATATCTCTATCTACCTGGAGTTGATAATATTCATCATTATCACCAGGTGTCATTCAAGAGTATATGACTAAAGAAATAATAGAGATAAAGGAGGGAAATGAATTTATGTACCTGCCTGTACCTCGTGAATCACACAAATATCGAGGTATAATTTTTCAGAGAAAGAGAGAGAGAGAGAGAGAGAATAAACACAGTAACACTCACCACCACACGCCTCCTCCACCGTCTTAAAGATCCATCGTTGTGTAAACATTTGCTTACCTGTAATGAAAAGTAATAATTAACACCTTCAATCACACCATGTATCAGTGTAGTGTAGTGTAGTGTAGTGTAGTGTAGTGTAGTAGTGTAGTGTAGTGTAGTGAAATGAAGTGAAGTGAAGTGAAGTGTAGTGTAGTGTAGTGTAGTGTAGTGTAGTGAAATGAAGTGAAGTGTAGTGTAGTGTAGTGTAGTGAAGTGAAGTGAAGTGAAGTGAAGTGAAAGTGAAGTGTAGTGAAGTGTAGTGTAGTGAAATCTTACTATCACCAGACGATTTTATTCAGCTTACTAGTGCAACGAAAAATCATCTCCCCATCCAACACACACACACACACACACACACACACACACACACACACACACACACACACACACACAAACAAAATCCCCACTCCCCACACAACCCTCTACACACACACAACCCCTACACACACACACATACACACACACACACACACACACACACACACACACACACACACACACACACACACACACACACACACACAAACCTCCCCCCCACACAACTCCCCTCCCCACACACACACACAAAACCCTCCCACAAAAGCAACCCTCCCCACACACACACAAAGTTCCGAAGGGGAGATACGTGGGAATGAGCGAAACAATCCGAAATTCACTCTAAATTTCGCGATCACGCCAAACCATTCTGACATGAACGAATATCTATGCGTATGGTCACTCTCAGCGCCAATATTTTTCGCTTATTTGACTTTTTTTTTTCTCTCTCTCAAATGAATGATCAAAATTTTCACCATTAAACGTCTCTCTCTCTCTCTCTCTCTCTCTCTCTCTCTCTCTCTCTCTCTCTCTCTCTCTCTCAAGCAGATCCCCGCAAAATGGAAATATCCAAAATGGAGCGAGCGTGGTTGGAACGGATGCAAAATAAATGGTGCCGAGAGAGAGAGAGAGAGAGAGAGAGAGAGAGAGAGAGAGAGAGAGAGAGAGAGAGAGAGAGAGAGAGAGGCGTGGATATATGTTCTCTTCCCAGTACGACATTTTTCCCCTCCCTATTAAAATTCCTGTCTGTCTATCTGTCATTCTATCTACCTACCCACCTACCATTCCATCTATCTATCTGGCTACCTGTCAGTCTATGTATCTACCTATCTATCTATCTATCTACCTGTAAGTTCCTCTGATAATATATGTAGTTTTTCAATATATCTTCTATTAGTCTATATTTACTTACAGATCTATCTCTATAAACCTATATAACTAACAGCACATTTGTCCATCTGTCTATCTATCTATCTATTTATCTATCTATACTTATGCAGCTTTCTATATACATGTGTTTGCATTCACTTATTAATTTACTTCTGCCCATCTACTTAACCCCTTCACCTTAGACATCTTCCCTAAGCATTTTACAATCCATCTGAGACAAGAAAAGATCCATTTATAAAAAAGGTCTAATCTTGTACATTTATATTTTTCATTTTATTTTTTTATTTTTGGTTTTAGGTGACTTTTTATCAACTTAATTTTATTTTATGGAAGCCAAAAAAAAGGTATATATCGTGGTAATAGAAAATAATTAAAAAGTCATTAACCTGGCACACCTGGATAATTAATTGCTTTGAAACTCAGGTGATTGTGGGGGTAATTGAAAGTGTTGTTTTTGTCGCTGCCTTGTTATTGAGGAAAGTATATGGTGTGGATTTTACGTAGCCAGTGTGTGATGTGACTGTGCGAGTGTATGTATTTCTCTCTCTCTCTCTCTCTCTCTCTCTCTCTCTCACACACACTCACACACACACACACACACACACACACACACACACACACATACACAAACCTCGCATGCTCCCCACAGTCCACCAATTTCGTCACATAAACCAAAACTGGCAAAAAATCCCCGGCCGAAAATTGCTGGAACAAATTGCTAACACTACTGCCATCCACACGACCATGATTTCGAGCCCCTGCTTTCATATTTTTATTTTTATTTTTATTTTTTTGTGATATGTGAGTGGTAATTTTAATCCAGGTAATAAAGGAGGAATTTACCTGTAATTAACCACTTCCGGCATTTACCGCCTCGCTGAATCCGGTCATTAAATGTAATAGTGATAGAATGATTGGAAACAGGTGTGTGTGTGTGTGTGTGTGTGTGTGTGTGTGTGTGTGTGTGTGTGTGTGTGTGTGTGTGTGTGTGTGTGTGTGTGTGTGTGTGTGTGTGTGTGTGTGTGTGTGTGTGTGTGTGTGTGTGATATACATGGATAGAGACAGATAGATAGACAGACAGATAGAGACAGGTAGATAGATAGAGAGAAAGAGACAGATAGATAGATAGATAGACAGACAGATACACATAACAGATACTGATGGATAGACAGATCGATAGTGAAAAGCTGATAGATAGAATAGATAGATATATAGACAGATAAACATAGGAGATTGATGGATAGATCGATAGACAGATGCAGACAAGATAGACGTATAGGTAAACAGACAATAACAGATACAGACAGACTGATGGAGAGACAGATCGATAGACAGATGAAGAGATAGATATATAGGTAAACAGATAAAGGTAGATGAACAGATAATACGACAGACTCTTGGCCAGATAGATCGATATAGACAAGATAGATATAGGCTGAGAGAGAGAGAGAGAGAGAGAGAGAGAGAGAGAGAGAGAGATACATACACTCGCACAATCACATCACACACTGGCTACGTAAAACCCACACCATATGCTTTCCTCAATAACAAGGCAGCAGCAAAAACAACACTTTCAATTACTCTCACAATCACCTGCGTTTCAAAGCAATTAATTATCCAGGTGTGCCAGGTTAATGACTTTTTAATTATTTTCTATTACCACGATATATACCTTTTTTGGCTTCCATAAAATAAAATTAAGTTCAAAAGAGCCACCTAAAATAAAAAATTATAAAATGAAAAAATAAATGTACCTGATTAGACCTTTTTTTATATATGGGTCTTACTATTGTCTTAAAAGGATTATAAAAAGCTTAGAAGAGAGGTCTTAAGGTGAAGGGGTTAATGAGGGATGTAATTTAGCTCCTCCAACCCCAAAATGTGATGATGATGATGTTGATGATGATGATGATGATGATGATGACGATGATGATGATGACGATGATGATGATGAGGAGGAGGATGACGATGAAGGCGATTACGATGAAGGTAATGACAATGATGATGATGACGATGATGATAATGAACATGATGATGATGATGATAATAATAATAATAATGATGATGATGATGATGATGATGATGAAAAAGTTAATTAGTAGACGAAGCGGAAAATCATCACAAAATTACGGTGACACAACCAACACTCCATCTCGGTCATGAATCTATATCTATCTATCTATCTAACCTATCTCGAACACGTATATCTATCTATCTACCTATGAAAATACAGTACGGTAGGTGGGGAAATGGGTAGGTATAAAATGGAGATGCCAGTGTAAAGAAAAAAGCTGTGTGAAGAGTTAGGTAATATAGCATCTTGAAATGAGTCATAGAAGATTCGTGACTGGCTAGAGAAGGTAAATAAATAGGGGAGAAGAGTATGAGAAGCAAGAATATATAACAATAGAAATACTTTGATAGATATAGATGAAAATAGATGAAGCAGGCGTAAAAAAGGGGAAAAAATGGTAAGTGTTGCCGTCCGTGGAGTCATCGCCATCAAATTACACACGCAAAAAACGCGCACGTATACATACATACATACATACATGCACACACACACACACACACACACACACACACACACACACACACACACACACACACACACACACACAAACTGACGCAATAACCACTCTACTTAGGACACACACACATACACACACACACACACACACACACACACACACACTCGCTGGTGCAGTGGTAACGTTCCCGCTTGCCAACTGGTGGACGGGAGTTCGCGCCTCGCTCAGGTTGCGAAAAGTTTCACTGACGAAGTGGGTGGTTACTGTCCCCCTCGAGCAAGGGGACGGGTGTGTGCGTGTGTGAAGGTCACAGCCTTGCCCTTAGATCGGACTATATGAGCTCTCAGCTCCCTTCCGGGAGGGTAAAAGCTGACAATCACGACCATCAAGTGATCCTGACCGACCCGGTGAATTACACACACACACACACACACACACACACACACACACACACACACCACCCTAGCCCCCCCCCACACACACCACTCTAGCCCCCCCACACACACCATCTCATCCCAGTGCTAAACAATGCACTCAATCAATCGCTTAAAAAAACCCACCTTGTTTATCATACGCCACATAAACCACAATAAGACCTGCGTTTCCATCAGTAAGTTTTTTTTCATATATATGTTTTATTAGGGAGTTTTTTTCGGGATATTTTTTTGAGGGATATAATGGATGTTTGGTTTTAAAATTTTGGGCGTGAATAGCCTTTGGAAACGATAATTAAATTTAAGGTGATTTTTTTTTACTTTTTTCATTTAACTTTTCTTTTCCATCTTTTTTTTTCAGAGGCATTTTTTGTCTTTATTTTACATAGATAGAAAGACAGACAGATAGATGAAGACAGAGACTAAGGTAGGTAGGCAGTTACAGAGAAATAAAGTTACTGACAGATAGACGGACATTTAGATAGATGAGAATATAGATAGACAGACAGACAGATAAAAAGACAGATACAGAAACAGACACAGACAGACAGACATTATTTTCCTTGTAATATATAGCTGGTAACTTTTAAAATAATGTGTCAGCAGTTTTTCGAAATGGTTATTAAATGAAGATATTTTTTTTATTAGTCAATTTATTTTTCTATTTTTTTGACCTTTATGCATTGTAGTTTTGATGAGAAATTAATATCTCAATTAGTAGGAACAATCAATATTTTTCATTATATATCAATATGCTAGTAATGAGAGAGAGAGAGAGAGAGAGAAGTATGTACATAATGGAAGCACCACTAGATTAGAGAGAGAGAGAGAGAGAGAGAGAGAGAGAGAGATAATGAAGGAGTAATGGCATACACACTCAGTCAAGTGCTGGTTCCAAACAGCATCCATTCATTTCCACTTCGCGCGGTGACATGCATTTTACCAACAGGATTAAGCGATTTCCATTCCCTCCACATTTTTACCCAGCAATCATTCACCCTTCACCTCCCCTCACTCTCTCCCCTCCCCCTCCTTCCTCCCCCTCTCCCCTCCCTTCCCTTCGTCTCCATTTAGATTGCACGCTCCCTCCCTACTCCCTTTTTCCCTTCCCTTCCTTCCTCCCCATCCCTTCTGTTACTCTCATTCTTTTCTCTCTCCATTCCTCCCCCATCCTTTTTCCATTCGTTTTTTCTTTCCTTTCCTCCCTCCTTTCTCCCCAACTCATACTGTCTCCCGCTTCCCCTGCCCCCTCTCCCTCTCTCTCTCTCTCTCTCTCTCTCTCTCTCACACACACACACACACACCAGTTCCATATCCTATCCACAATTTATAATCTGATTTACTGAAGGTTTCCAGACCTGTTGTTTTGCTCTATTGAAACTGATCGCTCGTTTGTGGAAAAATGGAAAAAATATGGCGAAGCAAGTGAGCCGGGGAACACCATTGCAGTGACGAAATGCAGTGATATTGTGTGTGTGTGTGTGTGTGTGTGTGTGTGTGTGTGTGTGTGTGTGTGTGTGTGTGTGTGTGTGTGTGTGTGTGTGTGTGTGTGTGTGTGTGAGAGGGGGGGAGGAAACGGGAGACAGTATGAGCTGGGGAGAAAGGAGGGAGGAAAGGAAAGAAAAAAGGAAAGGAAAGAGGAAGGGGGAGGAATGGAGAGAGAAAAGAATGAGAGTAACAGAAGGGAAGGGCAGGAAGGAAGGGAGGAAGGAAAGGGGGGTAGGGAGGGAAGGGTGTAAACTAAATGGAGACGAAGGGAAGGGAGGGGAGAGGGGGAGGAAGGAGGGGGAGGGGAGAGA
>NC_137035.1:3727500-3730000 GCF_032717465.1 Coenobita brevimanus
TATCTATCTACCTAAACCTAACCTGCCTACCAACCTACCTACCTACTTTATCTATCTATCTACCTACCTACCTACTTTATCTATCTATCTACCTACCTACCTCCTACCAACCTTCCTACCTCCTACCAACCAACCTACTTACTTTATCTATCTATCTACCTACATAAACCTAACCTACCTACCTACAAACCTACCTACCTACTTTATCTTTTCTATCTATCTATCTATCTATCTATCTATCTATCTATCTACCTACCTGCCTACCCACTTATTTTATCTATTTAATATTCATAAATACTCTCACAGTCCACACAAACATTCGTTCCTTCCCCAAAATGGGTCATGAACACAGAAGCTTTACAAATTCCACACTATTTCTCTCAATTCCACAATATTCCACCCAGTTCCACAGTAATTCCCTCAATTCCACACTATTTCCCTCAATTCCACAATATTCCACCCAATTCCACACTATTTCACCCAATTCCACACTATTTCACTTAATTCCACAATATAAGGGTATAAGTGAGGTACAAGGGAGGCATAAGTGAAGTATAAGGTAAGTATACGTGAGGTATAAGTGAAGAGTATAAGTGGGGTATAAGTGAAGAGTATAAGTGGGGTATAAGTGAAGAATAAGGTAAATATAAGTGAGGTATAAGTGAAGAAATATCAGGTATAAGTGGGGAATAAGTGAGGTATAAGGTATGTCAAGTATTAGGTGGTATAAGGTAAATATAAGGGAGCTATGTGTTGATCAGTATCTGGGTCCCATCGCCTGCTCTAATTAACTGATTACCAAACTTCATTACCTGGCTTCGGGCACTACCTCTCCTTCACTTCCTTCCCTCCTTCACTCTCCTTCTTCCTTCCTTCCTTCCATCACCACGCTTCTTCTTTCACTTCCTTCCTTCCTTCCATCACCAAGCTTCCTCCTTCATTTCCTTCCTTCCTTCCATCACCACGCTTCTTCCTTCCTTCCTTCCTTCCTTTACCACGTTTCGTCCTTTCTTCCTGTCCTTCCTTCCTTCACTACGATTCTTCCTTTCTTCCTAACCTTCCTTCCTTCATTCCTTCTTTCACCATGTTTCTCCCTTTCTTTCTTCCCTCCTTTCTTTCCTTCCTTCACGTTTTTTCCTTCCTTCCTTCACCACAATTGTTCCTTTCTTCCTTCTCTCCTTCCTTCCTTCGTTCACCACTTTCCTTCCTCCCCTCCTTCCTTCCTTCCTTCCTTCGCTCATCACTTTCCTTCCTCCCCTCCTTCCTTCCTTCTTTCCTCTTCTCACTGCTATCTTCTTTTCCCTTTTCCAGTCCCTCTCGTCGTCTCCAATTTCCTATTCCCCTACCACCGCCTCTCTCTCTCTCTCTCTCTCTCTCTCTCTCACACACACACACACACACACACACACACACACATACACACACAAGGCTAATTTAGAGACCCCCTGGTAAGGATAGAAACCACGCACATGAACCCCTCAGGACCTGGCATTTAAAACCCAAAGTAAAACCCACTCTGAAACCAAAACCAAACCCAAAATCCGAACCCAAAACCCAAAACCCAAAATCCGAACCCAAAACCCAAAACCCAAAATCAGAACCCAAAACCCAAAATCCGAACCCAAAACGCAAAATCTGAACCCAAAACCCAAAATCTGAACCCAAAACCCAAAATCAGAACCCAAAACCCAAAATCTGAACCCAAAACCCAAAATCTGAACCCAAAACCCAAAAATCTGAACCCAAAACCCAAAATCCGAACTCAATACCCAAAATCCGAACAATAAAATACACCCAGACGTGAACCCGGCCCAAAATTTGAACCCGGAACCCAAACCCACGCCAAAAACCGAACCCGGAAGTGAGCTCGTAATGGAAAGTTGGCGGGGGGGGGTGGAGGGAGGGGAGGGCACGATTCTGCAATATTCTGCAAGTTGAGGTCACGGGGGATTAATCACAGCAAGGGCGTTGGGATTTACGACTGCAGGCTGTATGTATTTCGAGTAACATAAATCCTGAACTAAATATATACTAAACTACATGTCTATAAATTACGACATAGAGATACTGAACTGCACATACACTGAACAACATATATACAAATTATGATGTATAGATAGATGTATAGAAAGATAGATAGATAAACAGATATTGATACAAACAGATATCTTCAAATACATATGTTAATGTATCTTCACTCTAGAAAGTAGCATAGCCAATTGTATATCTATCTACCCATCCATCCATCTGTTTATCTATCAATTACATGAACTTTCCTCTTTATACTCATTATCCTGAAGGTGAATTTTTACATTATTTGTCATGTCCTCAAATGATCACAATATCTAATCTCAACATATCTGTGAATTTAATCTTGCAATCTCCTAGCAGTTTTATTCAGCATTAGGGAAATATTACTAACGGAAGGGGTTATTTTCCTTTATTTACCCATCACTATAAAAATTAAATCATTTTGTAGGCATTACTAATAAAAGGAAAA
>NC_137035.1:3737500-3740000 GCF_032717465.1 Coenobita brevimanus
AAACGAGAGAAAAAAAAACATAAGATGGAGAGAAACAAAGGCAAAACTAAAATAAAAAAAATAGCATGGAATTCAGATCACAATGGATGTTAAAAATGAAAAAAAAACAAAAAAAAACAGAAATGATGGAAGAAAGACAGAGCAAAATAAAAGATCAAGTAACGCAAAAAAAAAAAAAAAGGAGAAAGGAAAGCAAAAAAAAAAGGAGAAAGGAAAGCAAAAAAAAAAAAAAGGAGAAAGGAAAGCAAAAAAAAAAAAAGAGAAAGGAAAGCCAAAAAAAAAAAAGGAGAAAGGAAAGCAAAAAAAAAAAAGAGAAAGGAAAGCAAAAAAAAAAAAGAGAAAGGAAAGCAAAAAAAAAAAAGAGAAAGGAAAGCAAAAAAAAAAAAGAGAAAGGAAAGCAAAAGAAAGGAGAAAGGAAAGCAAAAAAAAAGGAGAAAGGAACGCAAAAAAAATGAGAAAGGAAAGCAAAAAAAAAAGGAGAAAGGAAAGCAAAAAAAAAAAAGGAGAAAGGAAAGCAAAAAAAAAAAAGGAGAAAGGAAAGCAAAAAAAAAAGGAGAAAGGAAAGCAAAAAAAAAAGGAAAAAGGAAAGCAAAAAAAAAAAGGAAAAAGGAAAGCAAAAAAAAAAAGAGAAAGGAAAGCAAAAAAAAGGAGAAAGGAAAGCAAAAAAAAAAGAAAGCAAAAAAAAAAAAGAGAAAGGAAAGCAAAAAAAAAGGAGAAAGGAAAGCAAAAAAAAAAAAGGAGAAAGGAAAGCCAAAAAAAAAAGGAGAAAGGAAAGCAAAAAAAGGAGAAAGGAAAGCAAAAAAAAAAAAAGAGAAAGGAAAGCAAAAAAAAAAGAGAAAGGAAAGCAAAAAAAAAAAGGAGAAAGGAAAGCAAAAAAAAAAAAGGAGAAAGGAAAGCAAAAAAAAAAAAAGAGAAAGGAAAGCAAAAAAAAAAAAGGAGAAAGGAAAGCAAAAAAAAAAGGAGAAAGGAAAGCAAAAAAAAAAGGAAAAAGGAAAGCAAAAAAAAAGGAAAAAGGAAAGCAAAAAAAAAGGAAAAAGGAAAGCAAAAAAAGGAAAAAGGAACGCAAAAAAAATGAGAAAGGAAAGCAAAGAAAAAGGAGAAAGGAAAGCAAAAAAAAAAGGAGAAAGGAAAAAAAAAAAAAAAGGAGAAAGGAAAACAAAAAAAAAAAAAGGAGAAAGGAAAGCAAAAAAAAGAAGAAAGGAAAGCAAAAAAAAAAAAAGGAGAAAGGAAAGCAAAAAAAAAGGAGAAAGGAAAGCAAAAAAAAAAAAAAGGAGAAAGGAAAGCAAAAAAAAAAGGAGAAAGGAAAGCAAAAAAAAAAGGAGAAAGGAAAGCAAAAAAAGGAGAAAGGAAAGCAAAAAAAAAGGAGAAAGGAAAGCAAAAAAAGGAGAAAGGAAAGCAAAAAAAGGAGAATGGAAAGCAACAAATGAAACAAAATAAATGAAGGAAAAGAATGAAAATGAAATAATGAAAAAAGGGAAAGCAAGGACAAAAACAAAACCTTTCTTTATAGGGGAAGGACAAGGCTATGAAGCGCCATCATTTTCGTCATTATGGGTCCGGCTCAGTGGCGTGGGAGTCTCCGTAACACCTTTTCCATAGCGAATTATTTACCTGTGACACCTTAACATTCCCCTGTATCCTACTTATATCGTTTTTAATACAGAAACTCTATCTATCGATATACCTAGGCTGCTTCCCCCATGGAAAGGGAGGTAGCCGAGACAGGACGACACACTCCCCATTTACTCATCCATTCAAACACAATCATTCGCATCTTAGCCCCAAAGGGGAGAACGGACAGATCCTCACTGCACCACACCGCACAAGGGTCAACCGCGCAACACTTTGCATAAATATATGAGGGCAATGTGAAAACTAAATCGCTCAGGTAAAGGTGTTAGGATACTAAAAAAAAAAAAAAAGAATCTTCCTGTATCCTACTTATATCGTTTTTAATATAGAAAAACTTCACAAATATATAAGAGGGTGATGTGAAAAATAAATCGCTCAGGAAAAGGTATTAGGATACCAAATATATATATATATATATATATATATATATATATATATATATATATATATATATATATATATATATATATATATATATATATATATATATATATTCCTGTATCCTACCTATATCGTTTTTAATATATAAACACTTTGCATAAATAAAAGAGGATACTGACGGGCAATGTCCAAAATAAATCGCTCAGGAAAAGGTGTTAGGTCATCCTCAAAGCCACTTACAGGAAGCCCTAAGCCTCCTCACCACGTCAATGATGCGTACTCTTATCGGCTTTGGCGTTTTTTCTCCTAATTCTTGTTTAGTCGTTTACATAATTCATTGGAAAGAGTCGAAAGGGTGTGGATTATATAGATAGATAGATAGATAGATAGACAGATAGAGAGACAGATAGACAGATAGAAAGATACATGGCTGGGTGGATGGATGGATGGATGGATGGATGGACGGATGGATGGATGGATGGATGGA
>NC_137035.1:3745000-3750000 GCF_032717465.1 Coenobita brevimanus
CACACACACACACACACACACACACACACACACGACTTCAGATTTGTACAATTGAATAAAACTGAAAATGGGCTGGACGGAAAAAAAAAAAAGAGAATTATGAGAAGGAACGAAAAGAAGAAAAAGTATGTTTAAGGACTTCAAGAAGAGTTTAAAAAAAAGTTATGAAAAACTAAGAAAATGAAGGAGATGTAGGGGAAGAAAAAGAAGACGAGGAAAGATATATAGAAGATGGAGAGAGGTAGAGAAAGGAAATATAGAAGGGGAAGAGGGTACGTAGAATGGAAAAGAAGAAGAAGGAGAAGTAGAAAGGAAATTCAGAAGGAGAGAAGTGAGAAGGAAAAGTGTAAAGAGACAAGTAGAATGGAAAAGTAGAATGAGGAGAGGATGAGTAGAAAGGAAAAGTGGAAGAAAGATAAAAGTAGAAAGGAAAAGTGGAAGGAGGAGAGGAGTAGAAAGAAACAGTGGAAAGGAGAAGTAGAAAGGAAAAGTAGAAGGGGGAAAGGAGGAGTAGACAGGAGAAGCAGGAGAGGAGAAGTGGACATGAAAGAAGAAGAAAAAGGAGAGGAGAAGTAGAAAGGAAAAGCAGAAGGAGAGGAGAAGTAGAAGGGAAAAGTAGAAGGAGGAGTGGAGAAGTAGAAGGGAAAAGGAGATGAATGATAACCTAGAAGTGGAAGGGATGGGAAGGTAAGAGGTCAACTGAGGTCACCGGAATTAAGGACTTGTTTGTTATGTATATGGGACGGAGGGAGGAGGAGAAGGGAAGGAGGAAAGGAGAGAAAGAGGGAATGAAGGAGAAGGGAAGGAGGAAAGGAGAGAAAGAGGGAATGAAGGCGAAGGGAAGGAGTAAAGGAGAGAAAGAAGGAAGGAAGGGAGGCGGAAGAGAAACAGAAAGAGGGAATTGAGGAAGGAAGGAATGGTGGTTTTGTGGTGTACAGAATGAAGAAAGAAAGGAGGAAGGAAGGAAGGAAGGAATGAAGGAAGGGAAGGAGGGAGGGAGGGATGAAGTAATTAAGATCTTGTGTTTCGTATGTATGAGGGAATGTCAGTCCAGAGGGAGCGATGGAGGAAGAAGGGAGGGAGGGAAGGAAGGAAGGAAGGAAGGAGGAAGGGAAGGAGGGAAGAAGGGAGGGAAGGAGAGGAAGGAAGGAAGGAAGGAAGGAAGGAGGAGGAAAAAAAGGAAAGAAGAAAAGTAAATTTCTCATAAGCTGGAAAAGATGAAAGGTGAAAAGACGAGAGAGAGAGAGAGAGAGAGAGAGAGAGAGAGACAGAGACAGAGAGACAGAGAGAGAGAGGAAAAAGTGAAATGTAAATAGCTCCTGCTTCATCATTTACATAGTGACCCGGAATTCTTAGACTGGCTGAAATGGCTGACTGAATGACTGAAATGGCTGGCTAAATGGCTGAAATGGTTGGCTGAATGACTGAAATGACTGTATGAATGGCTGAAATGGCTGACTGAATGGCTGAAATGGCTGACTGAATGGCTGAAATGGCTGGCTAAATGGCTGAAATGGCTGACTGAATGGCTGAAATGGCTGGCTGAATGGCTGAAATGGCTGGCTGAATGAAATGGCTGTATGAATGGCTGAAATGGTTGGCTGAATGGAGAGAGAGAGAGAGAGAGAGAGAGAGAGAGACACAGAGAGAGAGAGAGAGAGAGAGAGAGAAGCAGAGAAAGTTGAATTATCTCACACACAAAAAAATAAATCAACAACGTAAAATCGTCAGGGTAGGGAAAAAAAATAGTGGTAGTGGAGGCGGCGGCGGTGGTGGGGGAGGCAGGGGTAGGGGGTGGGGGTATGGATGAAGGAAAGGGGGGGATAGGGAATGGATGAGGGAATGTGGGTGCAGGGATAGGAGGGAGGGGGATAGGAATGGAGGAAGGATAGATGGGAGATGGGAATGGATGCAGGGAGAGGGTGAGGTGGAGGGGAATGGAGAAAGGATGGGGAGGAGAAGGTATGGATGCATGGAAGGAGAATGGAAGGGGTTGGAGGGTGAAGTATGGATGCAAGGGATGTGAGAAGGAGGGTGGGGAGGGAGAGGGAACGGATGAAGAGACAGGGGGAAGGGGGAAGGAGGGGTTGGGGGGGTGGGTATGGATGCAGTGTTGATCAAATTCTTCTTCCCATTAACAACCCCCCCCAAAAAAAAGGGAAGGGAAGGGATAGAAGGAATGGGGATGGGGGGAGAGGGGGAAGGGCATGGGGGAGCTGGAATGGATGCAGGGTATGGGAAGGGGAGGGAGGGAGAGGGGGGGGAGAGGGAATGGATGCAGGGACGCGGAGGGGTGAGCCGGGTGTGGGGGGTATGGATGGAAGGGGGGATGGGGAGGGAGGGGGGGGACGGGGGTGGATAGGGGAGGGGGGTGGGGAGGATACGTAGATGGGGGATGGGGGTGGGGGAGGGGGAGGGGGGTAGACACGGCGACCAATCAGACGCGCTTGTTTCTACTGCGACAAGACATACCACGTGACCACCTGAAGACACACACACACACACACACACACACACACACACACACACACACACACACACACACACACACACTAAGCATGACTACACCCTCCCATCACTGTTTCTCTACTCTCTCTCCTCCCTCCACTCCACGGCTCCCTTCATCTCTCCTCTCGATGTTTCCTTACTTCCTTCCTACCTCTCCTTCCCTCCCTCCACTCTTCCCTCATCGCTTACCTCCTCCTCTCCCTCCTCTCTCCTCTCCACATGGCCCTCCTCCCCTCCATCCAACCTCTCACCCTGTCATTGTCTTCCTCTACATTCCACGGTCTTCGTTCTCCCTTTCCTCCCTCCTCCTCTCCCCGTTTCCTCCCTCCTCCCTCCACAGCCTTTCCCTCTTACCTCCATTCCTCCTGTCTCTCCTCCATCTCCATTCTCTTCCTCTCTCTCCTTTCCTCCATTTTCTCTCCCTACCGCCACCCCTCCTTTCCCTCACCCAATGTAAAGGAGAGGGAGGCCTTCACGTGATGGCACTGATACAACGACGTGGCTCCTCTGCCCGGTTATACAAACGCACATCGCCTCCCTCCCTATCCCCGAAAAAATTAAATAAATAAATAAATAAAGCCTGCAGAATCGCCATTTCAACCTGCAGTCCACAGGGTTCACGTTGAGATGATCTTGGGTACGCTACAACAACAACAACAACAACTACAACCATCCTCACCCCACCACCCTCCTCTACACCTCTTTTCTCCCTCACGGCTATCATCTTCCTCTTCTAAAATTTACCTAAAATCCTGAACTAATCCATCTAGTAATCCACAACGTCCTTCGCATCAATACACAGGAACACAAGGCAATGATGACGCCATGTGTGTTGAGCAGCCGACGGCGTCCTTCCAACATGGCTGCCACAAATAGCATCAAACTCTCTACTTTATCCTCATTTAAATCAGCCATCCTTCACTTACACCAAATGAAAACTACGAACATAATTGCCTGAGATGCTGAAGGTTAGGAAAATGGCGGTAAATATGATGATACAGGACACATTTAAGGGATACTGGAGGGATATATGGAGGCAACGACTCGGACGGCAAGATCGGCGACTTCTCACCTCACGATGACGGTGGTTCGGGCGATTCCTCCCTTCCTCTCGTCCGTACACCACCAGGGATATCACTCGTCACTTCCAGGCGTAATATTCGTCCCGTTCGTCCACGCAAACCGACGATAAAACGCCAAAACCGTCGCAAACACCACAAAAACCAGGAAAACTGCGGCCGCGTGCGTCTCCTCTTGCGGGATCTTGTCTAACTGGTGCGGGTTGCGGGAGGGACCTGCGCGGTGACGTCACGAGGGTCAACAATGTGCCCGTAGGCTGTGGGTACCTGAGCTGTCGTAACACGTATTCTTAAACGATTTATTGCTGCATCCCTCACCTTATCGCCGTCTTGTTGGTTATCGACGAAAAGAATAAGACATGAAGATGATACAGGTGATAAGAAAGAGGGTATAAAGGAGTAATAAGCAAACAGGTAAGGAAGAGGCAGGTGTAAGCTACCTCAGTCGCCGCGGTGACACGCGCACAGGTAACTCTGCGCATGCGTGGCTAGCCTTCCTCCCCCTCCACCTCAGCACCAACACCAACAACACCAGTCAGCAGAATTCCACTGTTTCTTTACCTGATTTAATGGTGGTTATCCTCTTATAGTAAATCGTATAGAATATTAAATACAAAATATCTCGCTGGTCTCCCTCCTCCTTCCTCCCCCTCCCCCTCGTCGTCCAGCCATCCCCCACCCCCTTCAAAGCTCACCTGTTCATAGGTATATCATAGTCTCCTAAAACTAATAATAAATTGTTTTCATTACAGAAAATCTTGGGAGAGTAAAGGCGAAAGGATACTGACGTAGATAAACTGATGGTTCTTTGTAAATGTACTAATGAAGGAAGTACAAGGTTGAAAGAGTGGAAAAAGGTAGAGAAGATGAAGTTAGTGGATGCAAGGGCTTGAGATGCACACACGCACACATACCACACCACACCACACCACACCACACCACACCACACCACACCACACCACACCTCACCACACCCCACCACACCACACCACACCACACCTCATCACACCACACCACATCACACCACACCGCACCCCACCACACCTCACCTCACCTCACCACACCACACCGCACCACATTGCACCCCACCCCACCTCACCTCACCACACCACACCGCACCGCACCTCACCGCACCGCACACCTCACCACACCACACCACACCACACCACGCCACACCACACCCCACCACACGACACCACACTGCACCACACCCCTCACCTCACCACACCACACCACACCACAACGCACTGCTCCCTCTCCCCGCACCACACACACGCAACCTCAAATCTCGCTCTCTCTCTCTCTCTCTCTCTCTCTCTCTCTCTCTCTCTCTCTCGTAATGTACCTGCATAATGGTGCAGGAGAGGGACGCCTTCACGTGGTGGCACTGATATAACCGGTCGGCGTCGCTGC
>NC_137035.1:3755000-3807500 GCF_032717465.1 Coenobita brevimanus
GGGAGGATGATCTAGTGTGATGTGGTGTGGTGTAATGTGGTGTGGTGTGAGAGGGCGATCTAGTGTGGTATGGTATGGTATGGCAATGCTTCGTTAAAGCCAATGAAGTCTATGGAAGTAAAGCACCACGCATCCGAAAAGTCATCAGTGAGAGACAGAAGGACGAAGCCGATCCTAGAAACACTCCCCCGCCAAAAATAATAATAATAATAATAATAATAATGTGAGAAAAAGTGAAAAAATGAGGTGTTAAAACGGAGCTGAGGTAAAAGGAAAAAAAGAAATAATGAAAGAGAAAAAATAGAGAAAAAAAGAAAAAAGACAAAAAGGTAAAAAACAAACATCATCCCAGGTAACTCAATTTTCCCATTCATTATGCCTGAGTCGACCAGGTGTATAATTAATTAGGACGAAGGTAAACAGGTGTGACGTAATAGTTTCATCTACCAATATTTACCATTTCTCTTAACGCTAAAAAAATTAATAACATCTGTGTCGTAATAATAACATGTTTTCCTCTTCATAATGTAACATATTTCTGAGGCAATAATATTCCGCTTTCAATGTTAATAATTCTTCCTTCCTAATATCGTAAAAAGGAGCTTATATTTCTATACAACAATATTACTACTCGTTCATGATTCAGGATTCTCTCTCTCTCTCTCTCTCTCTAATTTTGTCCACACACTGTTTACTCCAACCTTCTCTCTCCCCTCTTCGCTTATACACTCTCTCATTCCATTTCACAATTTCTTCATTTAATCTCTCTCTCTCTCTCTCTCTCTCTCTCTCTCTCTCTCTCCTCTACTTTTTTCCCCATTCCTTTCTACATTACGTTCCTTCTGCCTTAAAGTTCACTCTCTTCCCTTTCTCTCTCTCTCTCTGTTTTTCTCTCACATCCTCTCTCCTTACTCTCCTTCTCTCTCTTCTCTTTGCGTCTCAATTTCTCTCTCTCAACCTTTTTCCATCTTCCTCTCTTCCCCTCTTAGCTATTAATTTAACTTCTCTCTCTCTCTCTCTCTCTCTCTCTCTCTCTGCGTCTCAATTTCACTCTCTCATTCTCTTCCCTCCTCCTCCGCGTTCCCTCCTAAACAATGCTTTTATTCCCACTTCATCTTTCCTTTCACTTCCCTTCATGCACTTTCTTCCTTCATTTCTTTCTCTTCCCTCTTAATCTCCCCCCCTCCCTCCCTCCCTCCCTCCCTCCCTCCCTCCCTCCCTCTCTCTCTCTCTCTCTCTCTCTCTCTAACTTAATTTTCTTCTCTCTCCCCTTTGCCTCTCAATTTCGCTCTCTCATCCTCTGCCCTCCTCTCTTTCATTCTCTTTTCATTATTTCTCTTCCTCTTCAGTTTTATCTCCCACTCCTTTACCTCTCAGCTTCACCTTCATTTCCTCTCCCCTCCTTCCTCTCATTCCCTCCTAGACTGTTAATTGTATTCTCTCTCTCTCTCTCTCTCTCTCTCTCTCTCTCTCTCTCTCTCTCTCTCTCTCTCTCTCTCTCTCTCTCTCTCTCTCTCTCTCTGCTATGTCCATTCAATTTTCTCCATTTTTATTCGATTCTCTCTCTCTCTCTCTCTCTCTCTCTCTCTCTCTCTCTCTCTCTCTCTGCTCTTTCCTTTCAGTTTACTCCATTTTTTATTTGATTTCTCTCTCTCTCTCTCTCTCTCTCTCTCTCTCTCTCTCTCTCTCTCTCTCTCTCTCTCTCTCTCTCTCTCTCTCTCTCTCTCTCTCTCTCCCTCTCAATCTCTCTCTCTCCCTCTCTCTCTCTCTCTCTCTCTTTCATCTACCCTACCACCCCTCCACCTCTCACCACACTTTCATCTCTCCATCCACCTTTATCACCAACACCTCTTCTCTCATTCCCCTGTGTGTGTGTGTGTGTGTGTGTGTGTGTGTGTGTGTGTGTGTGTGTGTGTGTGTGTGTGTGTGTGTGTGTGTGTGTGTGTGTGTGTGAGAGAGAGAGAGAGAGAGAGAGAGAGAGAGAGATGATTCCAGTTCTTGAAATTCTCGCGTCCTCTTTCCGTCTTCCTTTCCTTCCTTAACTACTGCTTAACTTTGTCCTCTCTCTCTCTCTCTCTCTCTCTCTCTCTCTCCTCCATCTACATTCACTCACCCCTTCTCAACGTTCCTTTGTCACCTGTGCTGATAAAAAGCCGTCACCTTTCCCTCCCCTCCCCTCCCCTCCCTGTTTACCTATTAAATAAAACATCATCCTGGATTCTTTATTTAATTCTCCTCCGCTTCCCTTCCCTCCCCATTTCCCCCTCCCTCATATCCCCTTTCCTCCCTCCCCCTCCCCCCTCCATTTCCCCCTCCCTCAATCCCCCGTCCTTCCTCCCCCACCTTCCTTCCCTACATCCACCATGTCCCAAGTTATAAGGTGGCATTTGATTTCATTTCATCCATTCCTATAAAATTTCCAAGACAGATTTACTTTGCACTGTAGTCTTTCGCGCTTTTTTCATGCCGGCTTCAGGTAGGGAATTCGGTAGGCGAGGGGAGGGGAGTCTTCTTCCTTTGCTACTATCCTTGTCTTTGCCCCAGAGAATAGTTACGTGAGTCATGATAACCTGTCCCTTATCAAGCAGCCTCCACAGGATCAACTGGCCTGCTTTTTGGCTTAGTTTGTACTCCTTTGTATTCCTTAACCCAAGCATAATCCCTTTGCCATCCTATTAGTCCCTTTATGCTCCTCCTCCCCTCCCTATCTCCCCATCTCTCCCCTCCCTCCTCTCCCCTCCCCCTGCACCCTCTTCCCCTCCCTGCTTCCCCTCACACCCCTCTCTTAACTCACTAACTACACCATCAATGCCCATGTGATCCAATAATTCCCCTTACACTCCCTTCCCTCCCCTCCCCATCCCCACCCTCCCCTCCCTAACGCCCCATCACCACCCTCCTCTCCCCATATCTCCTTTACCTCCTCCCCCATCCCCCCACCACTCTCCCTCCCAATCTCCCCACCATCCTCCTCTCCCCTCCCTCCTCATCTCCCCACCATCTTTCCCTCCCCATCTCCCCATTCCCACCCTCCCCTCCCCACTTCCCCTTTACCGCCTCCCCTCCCCTCCCCATCTCCCCACCTTTGATCAGACTCAGCCAAGAGGAGCATATATGTGTTCTCATCTGACGGCGTTAATCCCATCAAACCAGACAGTGAATGTGACAAGGATAGGAAATGGGATAGGAGTAAATGGGGAAGGATGGATGGGTGAGAGTAAATGGGGAAGGATGGATGGGTGAGAGTGTATGGGGATGGATGAATGGGTGAGAGTGTATGGGGATGGATGAATGGGTGAGAGTGAATGGGGAAGGATCATCATCATCATCATCATATTCATCACCATCATCATCATCACCATCATCATCAACCTCTTCTCCCACCTAATTAACAAAACATCAGGAGTCCACACAGGCAGAGTGGAAAGTTTAGTGCTCAGTTTAGTACGTGCCAAAAAAGTTATCTCGTTTCACATTCTATCCTCACATTCACTCTCATTTCCACCACACTCACTTTCATTTGCACCACAACCATTTCCATTTCCATCACTCACTTTCATCACTCACTCATTTTTATTATCATCACATTTTCGTTTCACCACTCATTTTCATTTTCGGTACATGTTCAGTCATTTTCAACGCTCACTGCTGCTGCTGCTGCTGCTGCTGCTGCTGATGATGATGATGATGATGCGGAGGAGGAGGATAAATGCCAGAATAATGAAACCAAAGCATTCGAGGGTCGAATGCTAATCGCCCGCTAAAAAAATGTTGTTGGCTAGGGTACAAGTTGCCTACAAACCAAATGTGAAGAAAATTCGCATAACTCTTCGGAACTCAGCCACCGCGTTTCACAAAAACCAGAGTCATATTTTTACAGAATATATGGCTGCTGACATTAGGCCGTCTTGCACTAAATCCTCACCAAAAGTAACAAGCTCCTGCACATCCACACAGCTGCTATTTCCTGAAGCTTTGGTGAAAATTCGTCCACAACTTTTCCAGATATTTTGGAAACAGATACACACACACACACACACACACACACACACACACACACACACACCGACAAAAACTACATCGCCCCGCCTTGCTAATGGTTGGCAATGATGATGATGATGATGGAAGTTAAGGAACACGACTCGCAAACAAGGGGAGAAGTGTTCCATTAACTAAGGGGGGAGAGAGAGAGAGAGAGAGAGAGAGAAGGTAATGGTGTAGGTCAGGTAAGTGAAGAGAGAGCAGGTGTGTGGGGAAGGTAATGTTGTTAACGGGGGGGCAAGGGGACTTGGATTCAACACACAATGGCATCACCTGAACTGAGTGAGATTCTAAGTAAGATTCTAGTGTCGTTAGCTATACCCTGTTCACTCAAACTTGGCGTAAATTTACAACCTATCCACCTTGAGAGCAGAGTTTGAACAACAGATGGCACAGGCAAGATTCCCGGCATGTTAACTATACTCTATTCAATCCAGCTTGGCGAAAAATTGCTTTCCCTCTCTCTGAAATGCTGAGCTAGAAAAAGAGATTGACACTAAAATATGGTGCTTCTCTCTCTCTCTCTCTCTCTCTCTCTCTCTCTCTCTCTCTCTCACACACACACACACACACACACACACACACACACACAGGCTCATGCATACACACATACAATCAGCTGCAATCAGTCACTTCAAACTTCCCTTACACCAAAAAAGTTTTAATTAACAACTTTTGGGCTCTGTCCCTCCCAGCAACAGCATTAATTAAAAGTAATAACGATAATAAGATAAGGATATAACTGTCTGTCTGTCTGTCTGTGTCTAATACCTGTCTGTCTGTCTGTCTGTCTGTCTGTCTAATACCTGTCTGTCTGTCTGCCTGTCTAATATTATGTGTCAAATTTTAGTTCACGTAGGGGTGCAATATGAGACGTATACTGTATATATCGATCTGTCTATCTAGCTATCTACCGTTTTGTCTAGCTGTCTATTTATCAGTCTATCTTAAAATCTATATCTATCTATCTGTCTATATCTATCGCCTATGGTGATATATCAATCTCGCCCTAAATGTCTGAAATGTCTGAAGGAGCCTAGCACCGGACCCCTACGCTCCTGAGAGAGAGAGAGAGAGAGAGAGAGAGAGGGAGAGAGAGAGAGAGAGAGAGAGAGAGAGAGAGAGAGAGAGAGAGAGAGTGTGTGTGTGTGTGTGTGTGTGTGTGTGTGTGTGTGTGTGTGTGTGTGTGAAATATATTAACCATCAATAACATCCTCACCCACATCAGCCATCCACATCCTCCACCCAAACAGCACTCAGCCATCCACATCCTCCACCCAAACAGCACTCAGCCATCCACATCCTCCACCCAAACAGCATTCAGCCATCCACATCATCCACACAGCCTGCCACTGGATCTGCCGCAATTTACATAGCAGAGAGACCTGACTGGCCCGAGGGACATGTATACATGTCCTCTACACCACACTGCAATGCGCCACCAATGTCTCTACACCGCTACAAAGAACTACAAAGGAGGACAAAGAACTACAGAGGCGTACACAGAGGAAGAAATGGGAACACAGAATTACAAAGGAGAACAAAGAACTACAGAGGCATACACAGAAGAACAAAGGGAACACAGAACTACAAAGAACATACGACAAAGGGATACAGAGAACAAAGCAGCGATAGGAGCACTTTTCTTTCTACTCTATTTTCCAACGGGGTATAGAGAACAAGGCACAGCTAAAGGCCTATTTTTTCACTCGTCAATTTCTCTAGGGGTAAAGAGGAGGGCCACAGCACGAGGACTACTGCCTAGTTTTCTTTCCAGGCTATTTTTTAAAGGGGTACAGAGAATAAGGCCCATTTTTTCACTAGTCCATTTGTCTTGGGGTACAGAGGAGGGCCAACACAAGAGGCCAACTGGTTCACTCTTGACTTGCTTATATTATTTACTATCTATCTATCTATAGCCCGACGCCCTAATCCCGCAAAGGGTGGCCGCAGACAAAACACCTCCAAGTCGCTCTGTCACCCACCTTTTGACTACCCTCCCCCCAACTCACTCCCCCCTCCTTCATTTACCTCTCAACTCCATCCCTCCACCTCATTTACACAGAACACAATACCCCGTGTTTCGCCAGGCCAGGAGGATTTCCAACACTTCCTTAACTATTTATTTTAGTTACTACAAGACTCCTGTATATGCAGTGCGGTATATCACACCTTAATACACAATACAGGATAAAAAAATACAGGTGATTACAAATATTACTGATGTCATTACTGGAAATACCTAAAGCTGGGTTAATTACACCGCAATAACTTACTGTGTGTACCAATTACGGGTGATTAATAAGAGTAATTAGACTCATTATACATCAACACAAAATATAACCCCAATACAACCCTGTCTGTCCCCGTTGTGATGTTATTAATGGCACAATACGTTTATGTGATTTATGTATCTTATTCACACACACATACACACACACACACACGCTATCTCTCTCTCTCTCTCTCTCTCTCTCTCTCTCACACACACACACACACACACACACACACACAAAATCTCTTTCTCTCTCTTTCTCCTCTCTCTCTCTCTCTCACACACGCACACACACACACACACTTCACCCGAGCCTCTCAAAATAATCTCAGGGAGTGCACGGCTGGAGTGGCCACCTGTATGCAGTCCAATATCGCCATACTCTGCATCCATAAATCACAGAAGGATAGTAACCACCCATGTCTAGAAATAAATCGCTGCGGAATAAGTGTTAGGGATCATCCTTACCCGACGAAAATAGGGGATTCAGACTCGTAAATTTCCCTGTTATCAGAACGAGTTTACGTGGCGCTTAGTGGAAGAGAATGATAGAGTTGTGTCCATCATTAACGGGCAAGAATTAAATAAATAAAATAAAGATAAAACAAAATAGAGAAGGACCACAAGGGGGCATAGAAAAACTGTCGTGGAAATTCATTAATAAAGCTGAAGGGATGATTTTTATTTATTTTTTCCACACAGCGAGACAAATACCTTAGCAGCGCAGCGAAAGATCGACGGGATGGAAGCACACAGGATGACGTGACAAGCCTTCCCATGTCACCACTTGGACGTTTGTGTGGCTGTGTGTGTGCGTGTGTGTGTGTCTGTGGTTCAGGATGGATGCTGTTTGGTAGAAGGTGACATACACATTTTTTTAATTTATTTATTATTACCCGGAGGTTTTATGTGGTTGTGGTTGTGTGTATGTTTGTGTCTGGTGCTGGTTCATGAAGTATGTTGCTTGGCTGGAGGCAACATTATATATATATATATATATATATATATATATATATAAAATCTTTATTTATTTACTTATTCATTTACTCAATCTTTTAGGTAGCCACCCTCCTGATGAGTGTGTTGGGTGTGTGTGTGTGTGTGGCAGGTAGGCATAAACCGTGTGAGTCACGATGCAGTTTTGGTGTTTGGACCCAGGCTCATGTAGATCAGGAACCCCGTGGACTAAAGCCATAAGTTGTCTTATTATATGCGATCTATCAACCCTCTTTCGAGGGATATGGAAAGACCTGAGGTCCGTTTAAGTAGTCCACCACCCCTCTTCCGAGGGATCTTGAGGGACCTGAGTCACGTTAGTGTAGTCCACAGTCCCTCTTTTGATGAACGAGGAGGGACGTGAGACACGTCTGTGTAGTCCACAGTCGCTATTTCGAGGGATGTGGAGGGACGAGAGGGACGTTTGTATTATCAGGCGTGGAGATCATTGGTCACCACGCTTAATGTGGAGACGCAAGTTGACGTTGCGTCCCACTTGGGACGACGTGGACTGGCTAACCCCCTCTTCCTTCTTTTCCCCTTTATGGACAAGTTCCCCTTTAGACTCTATTCCATCCCGCTTCTCTGCTTTCTTACCCTTATTCACCCTTTTAGTTGCCTCATGTCCAGCCTCCTTTTCCACGATCACCCACTTTTTCCTTCCCTCCACCTTTTCTCCCTTCCTCCTTTCAGGAGAGCTGACCAAATTTTGGGGGAGGAAGCCACCGAGAGACACATTTATAGTGCTGTACGGGTGTTCCTCCACAGCCACCAAAATCTTATTCTTTGCTTCCTGGGCCAGTTCTTCGGCCCATTTCTCAAGGACGATGTATTCGTCTTTGGTAAGACGACTGGAGGGAGTGGGATGGCTGAAAAGGGGGGAGGAGGAGGAGGGGAAGAGAACCCCAGGCGCAGTGGCCAGTGGGGTTTTGAGAGATGGGGTAGGAAAGGGAGATGGAGGGGACAGAGGAGTAGAAGTAGGAGTGGGAGGAGAAGGAGTTTTGAAGATGGTTGGGGGTGAAGGGGTTGGTGTAGGGGTCTTGAAGATGGTTGGGAGTGAAGGGGTAGGGGTGGGGGTTTTATACAGGGTTTGGGCGGATGGGACAGGAGGTTGGTGGGTGGGAAGGGGACGGGTGCAGGGTTGTGTAGGGGGCATGGTGGTCCACTGCACCGGCTGGGTGGTGGTGGTTAGCGGCACTGGCTGGGTGGCGGTGGTCCGCTGCTCCAGCTGGGTGGCAGTGGTCAGCTGCACCGGCTGGGTGGCGGTGGTCAGCTGTGGCAATAGGGTGGGCTGTGGCAGCTGGGTTGCAGGCTGCATCTGCTGCTGGGTGGGCCACTCCTGGGTGGGCCGCTGCTGAGTGGCCCGCTGCTGGGTGGGCCGCTGCTGGTTGGGCCGCTGCTGGTTGGGCCGCTGCTGGGTGGGCCACTGCTGGGTGGGCCGCTGCTGGGTGGGCCACTGCTGGGTGGGCCGCTGCTGGGTGGGCCACTGCTGGGTGGGCCGCTGCTGGGTGGGCTGTGGCCGCTGCTGGGTGGGCCACTGCCTAGTGGGCCGCTGCTGGGTGGGCCGCTGCTGAGTGGGCCGCTGCTGGGTGGGCCGCTGCTGGGTGGGCCACTGCTGGGTGGGCTGAGGCTGCTGCTGGGTGGGCCGCTGCTGGGTTGGCCGCTGCTGGGTGGGCCGCTGCTGGGTGGGCTGTGGCCGCTGCTGGGTGGGCCGCTGCTGGGTGGGCTGTGGCCGCTGCTGGGTGGGCCGCTGCTGGGTGGGCTGTGGCCGCTGCTGGGTGGGCCGCTGTTGGGTGGGCTGTGGCCGCTGCTGGGTGGGCCGCTGTTGGGTGGGCTGTGGCCGCTGCTGGGTGGGCCGCTGTTGGGTGGACTGTGGCCGCTGCTGGGTGGGCCGCTGCTGGGTGGACTGTGGCCGCTGCTGGGTGGGCCGCTGTTGGGTGGACTGTGGCCGCTGCTGGGTGGGCCGCTGTTGGGTGGACTGTGGCCGCTGCTGGGTGGGCCGCTGCTGGGTGGACTGTGGCCGCTGCTGGGTGGGCCGCTGTTGGGTGGACTGTGGCCGCTGCTGGGTGGGCCGCTGTTGGGTGGACTGTGGCCGCTGCTGGGTGGGCCGCTGTTGGGTGGACTGTGGCCGCTGCTGGGTGGGCCGCTGTTGGGTGGTCTGTGGCCGCTGTTGGGTGGACTGTGGCCGCTGCTGGGTGGGCCGCTGTTGGGTGGTCTGTGGCCGCTGTTGGGTGGACTGTGGCCGCTGCTGGGTTGGCCGCTGTTGGGTGGACTGTGGCCGCTGCTGGGTGGGCCGCTGCTGGGTGGACTGTGGCCGCTGCTGGGTGGGCCGCTGCTGGGTGGACTGTGGCCGCTGCTGGGTGGTCTGTGGCCGCTGCTGGGTGGGCTGTGGCCGCTGCTGGGTGGGCTGTGGCCGCTGCTGGGTGGGCCGCGGCTGGGTGGGCTGTGGCCGCTGCTGGGTGGGCCGCTGCTGGGTGGGCTGTGGCCGCTGTTGGGTGGGCTGTGGCCGCTGTTGGGTGGGCTGTGGCCGCTGCTGGGTGGGCTGTGGCCGCTGCTGGGTGGTCTGTGGCCGCTGCTGGGTGGGCTGTGGCCGCTGCTGGGTGGTCTGTGGCCGCTGCTGGGTGGTCTGTGGCCGCTGCTGGGTGGTCTGTGGCCGCTGCTGGGTGGGCTGCGGCTGCTGCTGGGTGGGCTGCGGCTGCTGCTGGGTGGGCTGCGGCTGCTGCTGGGTGGGCTGCGGCCGCTGCTGGGTGGGCTGCGGCCGCTGCTGGGTGGGCTGTGGCCGCTGCTGGGTGGGCTGTGGCCGCTGCTGGGTGGGCTGTGGCCGCTGCTGGGTGGGCTGTGGCCGCTGCTGGGTGGGCTGCGGCTGCTGCTGGGTGGGCTGCGGCTGCTGCTGGGTGGGCTGCGGCTGCTGCTGGGTGGGCTGAGGCCGCTGCTGGGTAGGCTGTGGCCGCTGCTGTGTGGACTGTGGCTGCTGCTGGGTGGGCTGCGGCTGCTGCTGGGCGGGCCGGGCTGTGGTGTGGCGTGAGGCCAAATGGGGTGGCGCCGAGAGGGGGGGATTGTGGAGGGTGGGGAGGGGCAGGGGACTGGAGGCCTGCACGCCCATCACGCCCCCCTTCGCCTCCGACTTCGCCTTCGCCACCCCGTCCAGCTCTGCCACAACATTGGCAAATCGGTCCCTCTGACCCGCCGAGACCTCGTAGGGTCCCCACCACATGCCCTGCTTGGCCCTGGCGCTCTTCAACACGCTGTTCTTTTTGAAATTCATGATCTTTTTTTTTTTTCTCCGCAGTAAAAACCAGAAAAACTACACAAATAAAGTTCACATCACACACCGTCAGACAGAACAGCGACAGTGACACTAAGATTGTTTCTCTGACATGTTCAAAGGTTCATCATCATCATCATCATCATCAATAAGCAGCGTAAAAAGATGGTGATGATGATGATGCCGAAAAGGGTGACCACAAAGGAATCCCCTCCATTTCACCCTGACCTACACACTATCAGGGTGTCCTCTCCCCAACCCACACTGGTGTACCTACCCACCCCATATAGAGTGAAAGGAGTGAGAGACTGACTAGGAGAGCGAATGTGTGATGGAGGACGGAGGGGAAAAGGGGGACTAAGGATGATGATGAGGGATGGGGTGGAGAGGTGTGTGGGTGGGGAGGATGTGAGTTACAGGGAGGGCAACCTGACGGTGTACATAGGGTGACGTGGAGGCGATTCCTTGTGGCCACCCTTCCCGGCAGTCCCCTCCTTCTCGTTCTTCTTCTCCTTCCCCTGCTCCTCCTCCTCCTCCTTCTTCTCCTCCTCCTCCCTGTCAACCTTTTGTATTCTTTTGTATTCCTTCTCCTCCTCCTCCTCCTCCTCCTCCTTCTTCTCCTCCTCCTCCCTGTCCCCCTTTTGTATTCCTTTGTATTCCTTCTCCTCCTCCTCCTTCTTATCATCAACATCACCTCCCTCACCCTATCCATAAGTGGGAAAAAAAAAGTTCATGATGATAATGGTGATGATGATGATGATGATGTGTGTATGAATGAAAATGATGATTATGATGGTGATGATGATTGTGTATGGATGATGATGATGATGGTTACTGTACTGATGATGACCTAAACGTTAAAATCATCATCATTAAACTTTCTGAAATACAGGGCGAAGCATTTTGAACCACCCTGTTCCTTATTTTCTTCTAGTGCTCAGAAGTACATTGTAGTAGTAATTGTTGGACCCCCAAGCCCATGGGAAACGAGAACCCAGTGGACTGCAGGCTGAAGTTCATTTGCAGTTCACCGTCTTCCTTTTCGGGGATAGGGAGGGAGTTGAGGGACGTTTGTTTAACCAGAGACTTATCACAAAGTTTCTACACGTTTCTCAGGTGTATTCATTAACTCCTAACACCTGTTGCATATACGAGTACACACACACACACACACACACACACACACACACACACACACACACACACACACACACACAAGCACGTTCTCACACGTACACACCCACTCTCCTCCTCACACACACACACACACACACACACACACACACACACACACAAGCACCTTCTCACACGTACACACCCACCCTCCTCCTCACACACACACACACACACACACACGCACACACACACACACACACACACACGTACACCTGTCTACTACACCTGCCTCACGTGCGATAACTGCCGAGCGCCAATTAACGTCACTCTGATCAACAGCTAAGCTGACTTTGATACCGAGGCGCCTTAAATTATTTACCTGGTGATTTAAAATGTGTAAATAAAAAAAAAAATATGAAGTTTTTGTGTTGGTGGGGGAAGTGGGAGGGTGGAGGAAAGTAGGGGAGGAGGGATGGGGGAAAGGGAGCGGGGGTGAGAGTAGGGGAGACGAAGGAAGGGCAAGGAGAGGGGGACGAGACGGGTGGGGACGAAAGTGGTGAAGGACGAGAGGGATGGATGAGAAAGGGATAGGGGGAGGGGGTGGGTGTTAGTGGGGAGAAGGAAGAAGGAGGGGTGGTAGGAGGAGGTGGGGGTAGAGAGAAATTTGAGGGGAGGGGAGACAAGGGAAAGGAGATGAAAGGCAAAAGAAGGGGGAGGATATGGTGGGAGTGGAGAGGGGGGAGGGTAAACTCTGAAGGAGGGGGGGGCGGGGTAAAGGGAAATGGGGTAAGGTGGGGGTGCAGGGGAGGGACTGGGACATGAGTGTGAGAGAGAAGTGGAAGAAATGAGTGACGACAGAAAATTAACACTGGAAATGAGGATATTCGTGGCGAAGGGGTATATGCGGGAAGTGGTGAGGAGGGGATTGGTGGAGGAGGATAGGTGGAGGGATGGTGGTAATAGGCTGGTGGAGGGGGACTGGTGGAGGGATTGGTGGAGGGATTGGTGGAGGAATGGTGGAGGGATTGGTGGAGGGATTGGTGGAGGGATGAGTGGAGGGGAAAGTAAGTGGACAGTGGGGATAAGAACGCTGATGTAAGCTGCTTGAGAGAGAGAAAGAGAGAGAGAGAGAGAGAGAGAGAGAGAGAGAGTAGAGGGAAACTGGAGGGGGGGAGGAGAAGGAAGGGGAGGGAGGAGATAGGGCAGAAGACGTATGCTGCTTAGGGGAGGGGAGGGGAGGGGAGAGGAGTTTGAGAGGAAGAGAGGGGAGAGGAGAGTGGAGTTTGGGAGGAGGAGAGGGGAGAGGGGAGGGGAATCAGGGAGGAAGGAGGCTATAAGGGGGGAGTTGATGGAAGGGAGCAAGTGTGATGTGAAGTAGTGGTGTGGAAGAGGCTCACGGCGATGAAAGAATGGGGTGAGTAAAAGTGGAGGTGGGGAGAAAAAATAGAGGGGGTGAAAGGGAGGGTCTTGAGAATGCAGAAGGGAGAAGGAGGGGGGAGGGGAAGGGAGGAAACTAAGTGGAGGGGGTGAAAGGGAGGGTCTTGAGAATGCAGAAGGGAGAAGGAGGGGGAAGGGGATGGGAGGGACCTAAGTGGAGGGTGAAAACAAGGGAGTGTAACCGGGGGAGGGGAAGGGTGACCAGGGGGTAGAGCTGGGAGAGGTGGAGAGGGAGAGTAAATATATCAGAGGAGCGGGTGGGGAGGGGTAGAACAAGAGAGGGAGAGAAGCAGAAGAGATGTGAGACTTCGAGGGGGAACGGAAAGGGGATGCGAAAAAGGATATTATTTTTGATTGAAGGGGAGGGAAAAGATGTCTGAGAGGAGGAAAGGGGTAGGGGAGGAGAGCTGATGGGAGGGGGGAGGCAGAGTGGAGAGATGTAGAGATGGGAACGTGGAGATGACTGAGAGGAAAAGAGAGGGGAAGAGAGAGAGAGTCGAAAGAAGAGAAGGGAGTGGAGGCATACTCGTAGGAGGAGGAGGAGGAGGAGGAGGAGGAGGAAGAGGAGGAGGAGGAGGATGGTGAAACAGAAAGGAAGGGTAAGGAAGAAAGTATCAGATAAGAGGAGGGATGGAAGGGGGAGAGGATGGGGACGGAGTCGGGGGAGGAGGGATGGAGAGAGGCGTGAAAGGAGGGAGGGAGGGGAGGGAGGGGTGAGGAGGGGTGAGACATGACGGGAGGAGTGTGGAGGGGGAAAAGAAGGATGAAGAGATCAGGGAGATAAGGGGGGGGGGAAGGATACAGACCAGAGGCGTGAGAGGATTGTAGTGGATGAGAACATGGTAAGGAGAGGGAAGGGGTGAGGGGTGAAGGGATCAGGAAAGGGATGGGGAGGGGGGAGAAAAAAAGACGAAAAGATGAGAGACGCGAGGGGATTGGTGTGGGTGAGAACATGGTGAGGGGAGGGGAGTAGAGGAGGATAGGGGGGGAGGGAAGGATATACAGGGAATTCTGGGGTGGGGGGAAGGATAAGGAACTGATGCGTGAGAGGAGAGTGAAAGGTGAGAAAGGGGGAGGAGGAGAGGATGAAGGAATCAGGAAGGGGGGAGGGGAGATGAGAGAGTGTTCGAGAAGGAGAAAGGAAAGGAAGGGTGAGGGGAGAGGAAAGGAGAGGTTGGAGGAGGGGAAGGAAAGATAAAGAGATCAGGAAGGGGGGAGTGAGAGAGCGTTGGAGTAGAGTGTGAGGGAGGGAGAGGTGGGGAGGGGAGAGGCGTGGGGAGATGAAAGTGAGGGGTGGGGAGGATGGCAGAGAGAAGATAGTGAGGGGGTTGGAGGAAGGAGGGGGGGGGAGTGGTACGTGAGGGGAACGACGGAGAGCGAAACGTGCGAGAAGGGGAGAGGGGAGGAAGGGGGAGGGGAGAATGGGAAGGAAGGAAGGAAAGGGAAGGGGGTGAGAGGATGGGAGAAGGGTGAGGGGAGGGGAAAGCGGGGAGGGGGAGGGAAGTGAGGCGTGAGAAGAGAGTGGGAGAAAGGAGAGTGAGGAAAAGAGGGGAGTGGGTAATAGGAGGGGAGAAGGGAAAGGGAGAGGAAAGGAGGGGAAGAGTAAGGGAATGGGAGGAAGAGAGGAATGGAGGAGCTGAGAGGGAGAGGGGAGGAGAGAAGGGGTGAAACGGGAAGAGGGGGCTGAAGTGAGAGAGCGTTGCAACACAGCGTGGTCAACAACACAAGGCAACACTGCAAAAGGTCATTCCCACTGCAACGTAACACCAACAACCCTTATTATATATACCCGCCATTAATTCAACACAGCACAACACCTGATCATAAGACAACACAACACCACAACACACCAAAGCACCACACAACACAATGCACCATAACACAACAAAACATGCCAAAACACTACAACACACCAACACAAACTCCACTCCACCCCACCACACCCCCACCACCACACCACCACACCCAATACTCATCCTCCCCTCGCCCTATAAACAATAAACACGAACATCTAATTTCGCTACATTTTCATCGTCGTCATTTATAACTTATTCATGCATATATACGAAATTTGGTAAATAAATGAGCCGGCTCCTCCTCGTGTGTTGTAGTTTGTGTTCTGAAAAGTTTACATTATTTACAGTGATAAAGCCTGGCAAATTGAGAGGTGTATAAGGAGGGGATATGGCTGGAGATGCTGGTGTGTGGTTATTGAGGGGACTGAGAGGGGTGGAGGGGGTCGTGGAGATGTGTGGTGAGAAGGTGGGGGTTGTGGTGTGTGAGGAGGAGGGGTTGGAGAGGGTGCGGTGTGGTGAATGAGGGGTGGGAGTTGAGGAGGTTGGTTAGTAGGGTGGGGATGGTATGTGGTGAGGGAGGTGGTGTTGGTGTGTGGTAAGAATGGTGTGGCTGTTAGGTCATGGCTGTGATGATGTGTGGTGCGACAGGCGATGATAGTGGGAGTGCTGTGTGGTGAGGGTGGTGGTGGGGTACGGTAAGGGTGTGGGATGTACAGGCAGTTATAGAATGAACGTAGCGACGGTGTAGATGGGGGAGTAGCAGTGAAAATATAAGTGTGGCTAGAGTATGAGGTGGATGTGGTGATGCTGTGATATGGGTGTTAATATGAATGTGGGTGTAACTTGACTGTGTTGTGGGTGTGGTCAGAGTGTGGTGTGGGGATGGTGTTTGTGGTACTCGTGTAGGTGTGGTGAGGGTATTGGTGTGGTGTGGGTGTGGTGAGGGTATTGGTGTGGTGTGGGTGTGGTGAGGGTGAGGGTGTGGTGTGGGTGTGGTGAGGGTATTGGTGTGGTGTGGGTGTGGTGAGGGTGAGGGTGTGGGTGTGGCGGTGTATGAATATGTATGTAACAATTCACTGGCTGGGTCGACCCCTCACTCTCCCCCCCTCTCTCTCTCTCTCTCTCTCTATCTCTCTCTCTCTCTAAGGGCTCCACTGCGTCACTCCACACACCGGTACCACTTTATAACTTCACACTACAGAAGATACTCACTCCACATCTGTCACTCCACACTCACCCACACACCAGAACACCAATCCACACTGCTGCATCTCCTCGTTCCACATCTGTTACTCCACACCTATGCATCCACATACTGCATCACTCATCTATACTTTCCCTACTGCTTTACCTACATCTGATATCATTTCTTCTCATTTACCTTTGCACACTCAATTCATTTATTTCAGCAGCACATTCTACATACTCCGTTCAGTAAGAAGTAACACATTTCCTGCGTTCTTCACTAGAGCATCATCATCATCATCATCATCATCATCATCATCATCATCATCACAACCACCACCGACACCACCTTCATCATCATCATCATCATCAACTTCATCACCACCATCACCACCACCACCACAACCATCATCATCACCATCATCATCATCTTCATCACCACCACAACCACCACCATCATCATCATCCATCCTCTTCATCACCACCACAATCATCATCATCATCATCATCATCATCATCATCATCATCACCACCACCACCACAACCATCATCATCATTATCATCATCATCATCATCATCATCACATGGTAGGAACATCAAGAAACTCAGCTCCTTGATCTTTTAAAATACATAAATCGAAGGAAATGGGGAGGGTAGGGAAGGTAATGGGAGAGAAGGAAGGGAGGAAAGGTAGGGAATGGAGAGGGGAGGGAAGAAGAAAGGAGGAAGGTAGGGAGACATGGTAGGTATTAAAGGAAATGGAAATCCAAACGCCATTTCTCCCCCCCTCCTCCATCTCCCCCTCATCCCCATCCCCACCCTCACCTCCTTCCCTTTATGAAGATCTAGGACGCAGTTTGCACCTCACTGGATGGGGAGTCGCGTAACCACATTCCTACGCCGGTACTACAAAGGGAGAGATGGCTTCAGTTTACAATTTCCCTTTTCACTCGTAATACTACAAAGGGAAGGACCGTTCTAAGTATCTCCTCCCCTTTCCACTTAATATTATAAAGGGATGGATGGTTACAGTTTCACATTTCCTTCCCTTTCACTCAATATTACAAAGGGAGAGAGAGTTTCAGTTTACTATTTCCCTCTGTTTCACTCGTAATACTACAAAGGGAAGGACGGTTTCACTTTCCTACATTCTTCCTTTTCACTAATAATCGAACGACGGATAATTCCAGTTTCATATTTTCTTCCCTTTAATCGTTATAAAGGGGACAAATTTATGCAGACTTAAACGTCCCTTTCTCCCGTAATACTACAAAGGTATGGACGCTTCCGGTTACATCAATACCCTTTCAATCCTCCTCAAGAAATTGCAAGAAAACCCAAACTAACTCCTATATCCTCACATGTAATTTAATTCCTATTCTATCCTTAAAGTACAAAGGAAAGCACACAGCAGCACAAACAATCCTTCAGAGGCTGCAACGGGAAAGGACAGAAGCTTGATATATATTCTTTTCATTTACAGGCTGCCCCCTTCTTGTTTTCCTATCTTCATTTTCACCTCACAGAATGAGATATATGACAACAGAATTATATACGAATGCCAGTGTCTTCTCTGTAAAAATAACCTCGAAATGACCACTAGTTTGAGGCTCCTTGCATTCTTTGTATTCCTTTGTATTCCTTCGTCCACATCAATATCTCTGAGAAAAACCTGCATGAAAAAGTGAAGGAAATGTGAGGGAATGGATGCGTAAAGAAAAACTGTAGTACTGTGCATTATTTTACGTGTGTGTGTGTGTGTGTGTGTGTGTGTGTGTGTGTGTGTGTGTGTGTGTGTGTGTGTGTGTGTTTTATGCAGGGAAGAAGGAACCAAATGGAATAATGCTTCAATATTTACTTACTCCTGGTGTAGCTGTCTTCTACTGACCTGCAAAAAAGAAAAAGGTAAATTACTATCTGAAGAAAGGCATAGAGTAATTTTCATACTTTGTTTTCAATACTATACTCGTTTTTTTCCTCTCAAATCACACCACACCTCAGATTTCATAATTATTCAAAAATCTATACTGCGACAGTTTCTATTAATACCTACAGGAATTTTGTAACCTCTTTATTACACTCTACACACTTCCCAATTCACCCTTACTTTATATCTTTACTACCCTCCCTTACTATCCTTGTGTCCACGCCACTAATGAAATACCAACACTTTTCATTCTCTAACCTACCCCACTGCGCACTTATATCTGCTTTTCACCTGTTACCTGCTACTTGCCTCCACTGGCTTTCAATACTGCTCGCTCCACACCTTCCACACCTCATTCCACACCCTCCACACCTCATTCTACACCCTGTTTCACACCTACCTTACCTCAACCCATCCACACCCACACTGGACATCATACACATCCTACTCCACATACACTCCATCTGCTCCACAGTCCACAAACTCACCACAACCCACCTCCACATACATTATATATTACACACCCTCCACATTCCACTCCACATCCTTCACACTACATTCCACTATTCCAAACTCCACCAAACACCACCCATGTCTACTCCATACCGATAAATATAGTGTCACTCCATTCCCTACACATTCCTCCTCCACACGCATCACTGTCTACTCCACACCCCACTGCACAGCCTCCACATCTTCCACAGCCATTCCACACTTTACTACACACTATTCCACATATATCACATCTTCCACACCCACCACATCCTACTCCAAACTTCACTTCTAATACCATACTCCATTCCACACCCCACTTAAGACCTCCACAATCCACTCCACATGCATTATTGTCCACTGGCTACATCAAAGTACCCCTCCATCCTATTCCACACACATCTCAATATACTCCACATCTCTCTCAACACTCTCCACATTCTCCACACTCCAAAACACAACTCCACATCCCATTCCACACATCATAACATACCTCACACCCTCCTCACCCCACTCCACACATCACAACATACTCCATACCCCACTCTCACAACATACACCACACACTCCATACCTCACTCCACACGCACCACTGCCTACTGCATTCCACTCCTCCACCTCGTCCACTCTGCCCCTGACTAACCAACTGTGTGGTAAACTGACTGGCTATATTCCTGCCTGTCTAATTGCTTGTCTGTCCCCTGCCTACCCACACCCTCTGCCTTACCCTCCTGCCTCTGTGCTTCTGCCTACTCCTTGCCTAACTACTATTCTCTCTCTCTCTCTCAAAATTTTCCACTTCCTTGATTGCCAATAATTTTTATTTCTTTTTTTTTTTTTGTCACGCATTTCTTTCTCAACAGTTCATCTCTCTCTCTCTCTCTCTCTCTCTCTCTCTCTCTCTCTCTCTCTCACACACACACACACACACACACAGCTGGCCTTATCTGCATCCTGTTGGACCAACTGGCTGTCTGTCTCTCTGAATTCTTTCTTTTACATTTCTCCTTTAACCTACCTCCCTGCCTGCCTGCCTAGCTGCCTGCCTGCCTGCCTATCTGTCCTCTTGCCTTCCTCCCTTCTTTCTGCACCCTTCAAGTCCTCCCACCTCCTTCATTTCCTTCCTTCTTTCTTTCCTTTCCTTCTCTATCCCAGCCTGCCTTCCTTCCTTCCTGTTGCCTTCTTCCCTGTCTGCCTTCCTCGCTGCCTGTCCAATACCCTGCCTTCCCGTCTTTATCTGAATGACTGTTTTCTTTCCTTACATCTGGCCTTCCTTCCTTCCTTCTTTTCCTTTCCTTTCTTCCATCCTTCGTTCCTTCTTTCCTGTCTGCCTACCTGCTTGCTTGCTTTTCTGCCAGTCTGTATTCCTTCCTTCTTTCCTTCCTTCATTCATTCCATCCATCCACCCATCCATCCATCCATCCATCCACCCATCCATCCATCCACCCATCCACCCATCCATCCACCCATCCATCCATCCATCCACCCATCCATCCATCCACCCATCCATCCATCCATCAATCCATCCATCCATCCATCCATCCTTCCTTCCTTTGTATCTTCTTTACTTCCACGTTCATCCATCACTGTTTCCTTCCCTCCAGTCTCCATTCCTTCCTTCCCTCCTTCCTTCCTTCCGTCCTCCCTTCCTTCCTTCCGTCCGTCCTTCCTTCCTTCCTTCCTTCCTTCCCTCCATCCCTCCTTCCTTCCTTCCTTCCTGCCTTCCCTGTCAGTCCGTCTGCCTGCCTGTCTACCTCCCTCAGCGATTTTTCCTTCAGCCAATCACGGCAAAGGAGACACACTTGATTTTATCTCCTCTCTCTCTCTCTCTCTCTCTCTCTCTCTCTCTCTCTCTCTCTCTCTTTCGATTGCTTTCCTGATTTTCTATTTCCTTTCTGTTCGCATCACCCTTGGTTTTATTCCTCTCTCTCTCTCTCTCTCTCTCTGGAATTCTGTTGCTTTCCATTGTTTTACTCTGTTTTTCTCTCCCCCTGTGCCAGTGTTAGTTTCCCTCTCTGCACACATGACTTATTCTCTCTCTCTCTCTCTCTCTCTCTCTCTCTCTCTCTCTCTCTCTCTCTCACATTTTCCCCTCCCTTCATTCCATCCTCCCCCTCACCCCCACACACCCCTCATTGAATAGTCTAACACTCCCCCACCAATTCCTTGTTTCTCTCTCTCTCTCTCTCTCTCTCTCTCTCTCTCTCTCTCACCCACACGAATTTATTTTTTTTACAGAAGAGGAATTGAGGAAGGAGAAACATATAAAAAAATAATTCCATATACCAGATTACAGGTGTCTTCACAGATCATCCCCGCTAATACCACTACATTAGCCTGCAATAAGACAATACCAGGTACTCAATATGGACGGTGGGTATTGGTGCTCGAGTGGTGACATGTGAAGGTGTAGACGGTAGGGGGAATGTTGATCTTCAGGGAACGGACTATATAAACCCCATACCTAAAGCTGGATACGCAGGGAAAGGCATGTACCATACCCCGCCACTCACAGACACCCTCTCCCTCACACACACACACACACACACACACACACACACACACACACACACACACACACACACACACTTCCGCACCATCGCAGCAAAAACATCCCAACACAACAACAACCTCCCAAGAGGCTCCCCCCTCCCTCCTGTACTCCACAAGGCCGCATTCTTCTCGTCCTCACTCTTCTTCTCTTATTCTTCCTCAAACAGTATTTTCTAACAGGCAAAAGAAAATTACCGCATTTTTCTTCTTGTTCTTCCTCGTATTCGTGTTTCTTCTCCCTCATCGTCATTTTTATCACCAACAATCTTCGTCTTCTTCCAATCACCCCCTCTTATACAACTTCCTTCATCAAATCACCCTCCTTCTTTACTCCTCCACCTCCACCCCAGTCCACCTCTTCTTCTTCCATCAACACCCTTACCTCCTATCAAAGAAACAACATGAATCTTCTTTTCCTTCATTTCGTTCTCGGTCTGTCTCTTCCTCTTGCAAACACTATTATATAAATTAGAAAAAAGTATACACAGCCCCTTATTCTTCCCTCTCACCTTGGCCTAAATTTAACAAGTTCAACACCTCTGTCTTTTTCCTTGACCATCTCTAGCTTGTTCCTCCGTCTCGTTCTCGGTCTACCTCTCCTTTTTCCCCCACCAACAGTTTCAGATCCACCCAAACAAAAATGCAGCCTATGTTTTTCTTCTCCAGCTTCTTCCTCTGTCTCCTTTCACACACACACACACACACACAAACGAAAACACTGGCCACGACAACAACGGCCTCAGAATAAAAACAACGCACCAACTCGGCTCGTAAACAATGGCACCGAATTATCCAGCCCGTCTACCACTTTTGTTTATACGCGGTGGGTGGGGTTCGCCTCGCTTGTCTGTCTCGGCTCCTGCTCCTCCACCACTCTCCATCCTTTCTCCACCACTCTTCCGCCTCTCCTTCTCCATCACGGCCTTCCACTACGCCTGTCCACTCCCTTTCTTCACCACAACCATCCACCATTCTTGTCCCTTTCTCCACAACTCTACGTCCCCTTTTCTCCTTCACTCTTTCTCCTCTCTCCTCCTCCTCCACCACTCCCGTCCCCTCACTCGCTCCAAGCCATCTCCTTAAATTCCTCCTCCTTCTCCCCCTCTCCTTCCCCTCCCCTACCTCTACTCGCTTCCCCTTCCCCTCCCTCCAACTGCACTGTTCTCACTCTCTCTCTACGCTATCCATTCCAATCCCTCTTTTTTCTTCCTCATCTTGCCATCCTTCTCCACTATTATCTAATTTTACTTCTCTCCCCTCCCCTCCACTTCACTCCATACAGACCTCTCTCTCTCTCTCTCTCTCTCTCTCTCTCTCTCTCTCTCTCTCTCTCTCTCTCTCTCGCTGGTTCCGGATGTAAACACAGTATATCACATGGCCTCATAAATTGAAGGCTTTTTTCTATGTCTTCAATTTATCATAGTCTCAGAGGGGAGGAGAGGAGAGGATGGAGGTAGGAAAGGCTTAACAGGGGACAGGAAGTGGGGAAGAGAGGGGAGGGGGAGGGAGAGAAAAAGGGGAGGTAGCAGAGGGGGAGGGGGGGGAGGAGGAAAGGAGTGGGGAAGGGAGTGGCATCAGGTGGGAGTGATTAAGTGATTGAATGATAGTAAAAGAGGATGAGCGAGATTAGTGAGGTGGGGTGAGGGTGGGGGTTTTGACAAGGGTAAAGGGACGACGTGTGTGTGTGTGTGTGTGTGTGTGTGTGTGTGTGTGTGTGTGTGTGTGTGTGTGTGTGTGTGTGTGTGTGTGTGTGTGTGTGTGTGTGTGTGTGTGTGTGAATGACGTGGGGAGATTATGAAATAAGTGAATTAATATGCTGACAAATGAAAGGGAAAAAACATCATAAACAATACTAAGGACAAGGTGGGGAGTTTACCTGGGAGTTACAAGACTCAAGGAATTTGGAAGAATAAGAAGAGGCAAACCAGGAAAGATGCTGAGGGAGAAAATGGGGATGACAATGGGTAAGGTGATATACGGGGCAGAGAGATGATAAAATGGGAGGATATAGGAGAGAATGGGTGCTAAAAGGGATGAGTGGGGAAAGAGGTAGGAAGTGATAGAAGGGGAAGTGTAAGGTAGAGAAATAGGTAAGAAATATTGATGGGGATGAAGGGTAGTGAAGGGAGGAAAAGGGACTAAAAGGGAAGGGGGAGAGAAATGGGTGAGAAGTATTGATGAGGATGAGGGGGGGGGAAAGGGGGGCAGAAAGGACTGGCAAGGGAAGAGAAGGGGGATGAAAGCAGGAGGGAAATATTGAAAGGGATGAGAGGGGGAGGAAGGTGTAAAGGTGAGAGAGCAATGGAATGGAGAGGGGAGTAAAGGAACTTACTAAAAAAGTTGTGTGATGTGACTAGACTATGGAAGAGCTGGTGTGAATGTAGAAGGTGTACAAAGTTGGCGAAAAGGGTAATAAAAGGGACAAGGGAGGTAGGATGATAAGAAAGTGTTATTTAGAAAGAGGGGAGTGAAGCATGATGATGATGGTGATGATAAAAATAATAACAATAATAACAGTAGTAGTAGGAGTAGTAGGAGTAGTAGTAGTAGTAGTAGCAGTAGTAGTAGTAGAATAAAAAATAAAAATAATAATCGTTGTGACTGGACTGCAAAATAAATTAACACGTAGAGACCAAGTAATGAGGTGGTATGGAATGAAAGGAATCATGAATGGAAGGATGTAAGGTTGTGCTTCTTTCCAATCCTATTATATTTTTGGCGAGGGAGACGAGAGAGGAGAGAGAGAGTAAAAAAGAGAAGAGAGAAATGATGCTACCAGGTAAAGGTGTGAATATAAGAGATGTATAAAGCTGGGGACAGGTGTAGTGAGGGGCATGAGGGGAGAGGAAAGGTGTGTGTGTGTGTGTGTGTGTGTGTGTGTGTGTGTGTGTGTGTGTGTGTGTGTGTGTGTGTGTGTGACGAGAGTGCAGAAGCGGAGGTGATAATGAGGGAACACGTCAACCTTGGGGTAATATATGATGCTACCTGGCGTCTGGGGGAGACTGATATACTTTCTTTTATATTATTACTCTGATGTTAGTGGGGCAAGGGGTTACCACCATCCTTGCACCACTGGCTGGATTTTCTGTGACTTTCTATTCCTGACTCAGTGGGTGTTAGGATTTGTGTTGTTAAACGCAGTCGACCTAACATATTAGTCAGTAATTGGGTTAAGGTACTGATGATGATAATGATGATGATATTAAAAGTTGGTAATAATGATGGAAGGCAGTGATAAGTGAAGCTTGGGGTGATATATATGGGAGCTGCCGTGTGAGGGTCAATGATGCTTTTCTTCCTATCTTTTCCTTTTTTTTTTTTTTACTGAGTCTCCTGTCACTAAGGCAAGCCATAAACACCACCCACGCGGCACAGGCTGGCTTTAATGTGGCTTTATGTCTGGCTCAGTGGGTATTATATTGTCTTTTATCTGGCTCTATGTCTGGGTCGACGGGCATAATGGCTTGTGTTGTACAGTGTTGCCCATACCACATATCACAGGGACACACACACACACACACACACACACACACACACACACACACACACACACACACACGTGGTGGACATTGTTTCCCGTGTTTTACTGCATAATTTGAGAGAACAATAATGAGTTATTTAAGAGGAGCCTGTGGAGTCACATGGAGAGACAGGCTGACAAATGAGGATATAAAGAAGCATTGTGGTGTGGATGTGGATGTGATAGGAAGCGTTAGGAGGAATACACTGAGGTGGTTTGGCCATGTGGAGAGGATGGAGGGTGAAAGACTGACGAAGAGAGTGTATGTGAATGAGGTGGAGGGAGGGAGAGGGAGGGGGAGGCCGAGGATGAGATGGAGGGATGGGGTGGAGAGGTATATGAGAGAGGGGGGTGTGAGTTGGGAGCAGGGCAGTGAAATGGCGGGGGACAGGGCGACGTGGAGGCGATTTCTTTGTGGCCACCCCGAACGGGATTGAGGCGTCTGGCAATAGATAGATAGACAGATAGATAGATTAATTTTTCTCTCCTCCACTACCCCCTCTCTCTCTCTCTCTCTCTCTCTCTCTTCCTGCCTACCTTTTTCAAACAATTAACTCAGGTGCCAATTAGCTACCTGGTCTACATCATGTCTTCCTGGAAACTCGCTTGTCAACTGATACTCCTTTCACACACACACACACACACACACACACACACACACACACACACAGCGTTTCTCTTGTCACTGAGTACTCTCTTGCCTTGTATACACACACACACACACACACACACACACACACACACACACACACACACACACACACACACACACACACAAATTTCCCTTCTCGTGTGAGCTGTACATAAAACACAAAGGCGTGCAAGCATTCACACTAAAACAGAATTTCTCTCAATGCCTATCTATCCATCTATCTATTTATATATGTATGCATGTATGTATCTATCTATCAATCTAACAATCTATCTATCTATCTTCATCTCGTCAATGGATATTTTTTTACTTCTATATACAGTACGGTACATAACGAGCACACACACACACACACACACACACACACACACACACACACACACACCAAAGCCAGACAGGTGGACACAAGGTAATTGGGCCTCACAGGTAAAGGCTCAGTGCCTCTACACAACAGCCCTCTTTTACAGTCAGTTTAGTGCACAGTTTTAGTATCCGTCATGGTGAGGGGACGAGGGTGGACTGATGAGTGGGTGGATGGGTGGATGGAAGGGTGGATGGAGAGTTGGATGGATGACTGGCTCTGCAGGTGGACTGATGAGTGGGTGGATGGATGGATGGATGGAAGGGTGGATGGATGGATGGATGGAAGGGTGGATGGAGAGTTGGATGGATGACCGAATCTGCAGACTGATCTAAATAAGGATGGATGGATGGATGGATGACTGGATCTGCAGACTGATCTAAAGCAGTGTGGATGGATGGATGGATGGAAGGAGGGTGGAAAGAAATGAATGAATGGAGGGACGGACGGACGGATGCATGGATGGATGCGTGGGTAGGTGGATTGACAGATGACTGAAAAGGTAAACTGATGGATAGATGGAAAGACAGCTGAAGAGACAGATTGATGGATGGATGGACGGATGGATGGATGGATGGATGGACACACACACACAGGAGAGAGAGAGAGAGAGAGAGAGAGAGAGAGAGAGAGTTGCCTCCACATCCACACATCTACCAAGCAATTACATTATCAACAAAAGCAATGATCCCCTTTTTCAATACAATATATTCACATGACCCTAGATTTAATTCTGATAACTGCAAACCAATTCTATTTAGTTCCATCTGTAAAATTACCTCCATTATATTTTATGGCAGTCATTGGATTATTTTTTTAGCTAACGAGTGTCGAAATATTGAAGGTGGATAAAGAACACAAATATTTACAAACACAACTACACACACACACACACACACACACACACACACACACAAAGCTAATGTAACTGATGAGCAATAGAACAGAAAAAAACATGTGCAGCCTTGGCATTTACAGACAATTATACATTAATCATTTCAACAACAAACACAAACACCCTCTCCCTCATCCACACACACACACACACACACACACACACACACACACACACACACACACACACACACACACACACACACATCGACTCCCCTCCCCACACACAAATACTAACACATACTGTACACACAAAGAAATATACTCAAACAAAAGCATATTCACTCACACACATACACACACACACACACACACACACACACACACACACACACGTGGTGGACATTGTTTCCCGTGTTTTACTGCATAATTTGAGAGAACATTAATGAGTTATTTAAGAGGACCCTGTGGAGTCACATGGAGAGACAGGCTGACAAATGAGGATATAAAGAAGCATTGTGGTGTGGATGTGAATGTGATAGGAAGCGTTAGGAGGAACACACTGAGGTGGTTTGGCCATGTGGAGAGGATGGAGGGTGAAAGACTGACGAAGAGAGTGTATGTGAATGAGGTGGAGGGAGGGAGGGGGAGGCCGAGGATGAGATGGAGGGATGGGGTGGAGAGGTATATGAGAGAGGGGGGTGTGAGTTGGGAGCAGGGCAGTGAAATGGTGGGGGACAGGGCGACGTGGAGGCGATTTCTTTGTGGCCACCCCGAACGGGATTGAGGCGTCTGGCAATAGATAGATAGATAGATAGATAGATTAATTTTTCTCTCCTCCACTACCCCCCCCCCTCTCTCTCTCTCTCTCTCTCTCTCTCTCTCTCTCTTCCTGCCTACCTTTTTCAAACAATTAATTCAGGTGCCAATTAGCTACCTGGTCTACATCATGTCTTCCTGGAAACTCGCTTGTCAACTGATACTCCTTTCACACACACACACACACACACACACACACACACACACACACACACACACACACACACACACAGCGTTTCTCTTGTCACTGAGTACTCTCTTGCCTTGTATACACACACACACACACACACACACACACACACACACACACACACACACACACACACATTTCCCTTCTCGTGTGAGCTGTACATAAAACATAAAGGCGTGCAAGCATTCACACTAAAACAGAATTTCTCTCAATGCCTATCTATCCATCTATCTATTTATATATGTATGCATGTATGTATCTATCTATCAATCTAACAATCTATCTATCTACGAGTATCATCATCTCGTCAATGGATATTTTTTTAATTCTATATACAGTACGGTACATAACGAGCACACACACACACACACACACACACACACACACACACACACACACCAAAGCCAGACAGGTGGACACAAGGTAATTGGGCCTCACAGGTAAAGGCTCAGTGCCTCTACACAACAGCCCTCTTTTACAGTCAGTTTGGTGCACAGTTTTAGTATCCGTCATGGTGAGGGGACGAGGGTGGACTGATGAGTGGGTGGATGGGTGGATGGAAGGGTGGATGGAGAGTTGGATGGATGACCGAATCTGCAGACTGATCTAAAGAAGGATGAATGGATGGATGGATGGATGACTGGATCTGCAGACTGATCTAAAGCAGTGTGGAAGGATGGATGGATGGAAGGAGGGTGGAAAGAAATGAATGAATGGAGGGACGGACGGACGGATGGATGGATGGATGCGTGGGTAGGTGGACTGACAGATGACTGAAAAGATAAACTGATGGATAGATGGAAAGACAGCTGAAGAGATGGATGGATGGATGGATGGATGGATGGATGGATGGATGGATGGATGGATGGATGGATGGATGGATGGACACACACACACACACACACACGAGAGAGAGAGAGAGAGAGAGAGAGAGAGAGAGAGAGAGAGAGTTGTCTCCACATCCACACATCTACCAAGCAATTACATTATCAACAATAGCAATGATCCCCTTTTTCAATACAATATATTCACATGATCCTAGATTTAATTCTGATAACGGCAAACCAATTCTATTTAGTTCCATCTGTAACATTACCTCCATTATATTTTATTATGGCAGTCATTGGATTATTTTTTTTAGCTAACGAGTGCCGAAATATTGAAGGTGGATAAAGAACACAAATATTTACAAACACAACTACACACACACACACACACACACACACACACACACACACACACACACACACACAAAGCTAATGTAATTGATGCGCATTAGAACAGAAAAAAACAAGTGCAGCCTTGGCATTTACAGACAATTATACATTTATCATTTCAACAACGCACACAAACACCCTCTCCCTCATCCACACACACACACACATCGACTCCCCCCCCACACACACAAATACTAACACATACACACAAAGAAATATACTCAAACAAAAGCACATTCACACACACACACACACACACACACACACACACACACACACACACACACATCGACTCCCCCCCCACACACAAATACTAACACATACACACAAAAAAATATACTCAAACAAAAGCACATTTACACACACACACACACACACACACACACACACACACACACACACACACACACACACACGCACAACGACGCTCCCCCTCCCAGCACATCAAAACAAGGCAAAACAATTCCGTGTCTGGAAATTAAAGACAAAACACTACCAGGGCCACCAATATCAGCCTCTTAACCCTTCTGCTTTGTTGCTCCGATAATGGTGTTTTTTTAATTAAAACTTTGGCCACGATAAATGTACCAATGGCGTTTTGTTCCGCTGGGGTGTGGCGTGTGGTGGGGTTGTGGTGGGGTTTGTGGTGGGGTTGTGGTGGGGTATTGGTGGGGTTGTGGTGGAACTGTGGTGGGGTTGTGGTGGAACTGTGGTGGGATTTTGGTGGGGTTATGGTGGGGCACTGGTGGGGTTGTGGTGGGACTGTGGTGGGATACTGATGGGATTGTGGTGGGGTTTGTGGTGGGGTACTGGCTGGATTGTGGTGGGGTTTGTAGTGCGGGTGTGTGGGGTTGTGACCGGGCTGTGGTGGAGTTGTGGTAGGGTTGTGGTGATTTGTGGGGGTTGTGACAATGGTGGTGAATGATTGTGGTGGTGGTGGTGGTTATGGTGGGGGATTCCTGACTATGGCTGAATTTTGGTGGGATGAAGATTACTGAGGGGAATGTGTTGGGGGAGGAAGATTGTGCATAGTATGGTGAGGACTGTGGTGCGGACTGTGGTGGGGTTATGGTGGATTTTGTGGTGGTTTGGTCCTGGAGGGGGAAGGGAGATCGTGTTGGGGTTGTGATGGTGTTCAGGAGATATGTTTGGTGAGGTTGTGGTGGAGTGGTGGTGGTGGTGACACTGTGATGAGGAATGGGTAATGTAGTAGGAGGTATGGTGGAAGCTGTGGTGAGAAATAGTAATGTTGTGGGGACGTGGTGGGGGTAAGGGTGTGGTGGAGGTTGTGGTGGGGGTGGGAGTGGGGTGGAGGTTGTGATAAGGGTAGGGATGTGGCGGAGGTTGTGATGGGGGTGGGGGAGATTGTGGTGGGGGTAGAGGTTGGATGGAGGTTGGGGTGGCAGAAAGAAATAAGAGAAATATGATGGTGCTCTTTTCTTTTATTTATTTATTTATTTTTTGGCTGAGTTAAGGTTGTGTCATGACATCTGGTATCTGCTGAAAAAAATGTATGGATTCAGGGACCGGATTATTTAGTCTATGCTAATAAAACACACACACACACACACACACACACACACACACACACACACAAAACCATTTCAACATACACATACGCTTCTCTCTTTCTCTCTCTCTCTCTCTCTCTCTCTCTCTCTCTCTCTCTCTCTCCACTTCCTTCCCCTTTCCTCTCATTCCACATTCCTCCTTCGACCTCGCTTCCTCCTTCCTATCTCATCCTTTCCTTCAGTTATCCCTCTTCTTTATGTCCCTTCTCGTCGTGTTAGCTGTTTCATACCTTCAAACTTTCCTCCTTACTCACTTTCCTCTCTCTCTCTCTCTCTCTCTCTCTCTCTCTCTCTCTCTCTCTCTCTCGTTATCTTCCTAATCTTCTGTTTTGTCTCTACCTCTTTCTTCTCTCTCACTCTCCTCCATCTTTATCTTCCTTTCTTTACCTATCTTTAATTATCTTTCTCTCTTCTTTCGCGTTCCTACACCTCCATCTTTATCCTGTTTTCTCTCTTCTCCCTCTCTCTATTTTCTCTCTCACCTTCTCTCATTACTTTCTTCTCTCTCTCATGCCTGTTTCCTCTCTTTTACCTGTCTCTTTATTTTTTTTTTCTCTCTCTCATCGCTTACTTCACTCATACCTGTTTCCTCTCTTCTACCTCTCTCTTATTCTCTCTCTCTCTCTCTCTCTCTCTCTCTCTCTCTCTCTCTCTCTCTCTCTCTCTCTCTCTCTCACTTTCTTCTCTCCCTCTCATGCCTGTTTCCTCTCTTTTACCTGTCTCTTTATATTCTCTCTTTCTCTCATCGCTTTCTTCACTCATGCCTGTTTCCTCTCTTCTACCTCTCTCTTATTCTCTCTCTCTTACTTTCTTCTCTCTCTCATGCTTGTTTCCTCTCTTCTACCTCTTATTTTCTCTCTCACTTCCTCTCACCTCTCTCTTCTTTCTCATTTCCATCTTCTCTTCACCTCTCGTTCTCTCTCTCCCCCTCTCTTCTTGTTAGTGGTGATCCCTCCCTCTTTGCCCTCATCCCCTATCATCTTCCAATCATCTCCTTCATCTCTCCTCCCTCACGTTGTCATTTTTCCTTCCCGCTCCCTCTTATACTTTATCCTCATTTCTCTCTCTCTCTCTCTCTCTCTCTCTCACCTTCCGATCACCTCCATCATCTCTCAACCCTCACATTCTCATTTTTCTTTTCTTCCTGCTCTCTCACATAATTTAATCCTCACCTCTCTCTCTCTCTCTCTCTCTCTCTCTCTCTCTCTCCTTCTCTCTCATGCACGAGGTAACTTTAATAAACCCAGGCAGGTAATATCCAGCGACGTCAGTGCTTCTTTGATTAGCTTGGAGCATGACAGAGACAGAGGGAGAGGGAGGGAGTCAGACTGAGACCACGAAACTTTTGTCATAATACTCTTGTTTCATTTGCCACCCCAACAGCATCAAAAGTGCAGCCAGGAGGGGAATGAGAGGCGTTTCAAGGACAGCGTATTTTAGTCGTATATTATATGACGCCAGCGCTTCCACGCAAACATCTCCGGGACTAACTAACGTCCTTTCCATCACAAAATTTTTGCAAATATAATTATCTTCGTTTGCATACCGTTATTGAGCTCACAAGGACCAATTCTGACCAAAAAGTCGAAAAAAATCACTTTCGTGTTTAGCGGTTTCCGACAGTTTCGCGCCGTCACGTGGCGCGCGACCACCAAATTATTGTTTTATAATTTTTTCACACTCCCTGCACTTACCTCGACCTGATGCAAAAAGAAACAGGACCATACTGTATATGATGCCATTCTCGTGAAAGAAACGAACAAACGCACACACATACAGTGCTCTTTCTCTCTCTCTCTCTCTCTCTCTCTCTCTGCCACATCTCCTCAACACATATATTATCCGTAGTGAGATAAAACACTGGGTCCATTATTCATATTAAATCCTACTCACACATCGTCACTACACCTGCTCACTCTCTCTCTCTCTCTCTCTCCACATACTGTATATATATATACCTCAGCCTCACCGGGTCACCCTCCAGCTCTTCAGTCACCCCACAACCACCGAGGGAGAAGGTTGTTGCAGCTCTCTCGTCCCACCCCACTCCCTCTCCCATCCTTCTCAACCTTTGTGAACAAAATCTACAACTCTCTCTTCCTTTCATTTCCTCACGTTAACCTCAAACACCTGACAATTTTAGAGATGAAATTGCGTTAAGCTTGGTGAGAAGGTACGAGAATATTTTTGAAAGGCGACCGTGAAATTTGACATGATATTTGTTGGGGGGAAGAGCATGACCTTTCGAACGTCATTTTGGATTCTCGGGGTTAAAATGAATAAATAAAAATAAATAAATAAATAGGGTAAATAAAAAGGCTATTTGTATTTCACGAGTATGTTTACGTTTGACACTGATATACGGAATACAAAGACGGAATACAAAGACGATAGACGGAATAGAGTAATATTATGTAACTACTCCTACCAAGTTATGTAATGCGTTATGTTCCGGAAGCAGCAACAAAAAATCAATCAATACCCTAACATAATCTAACGCAGTACAGCCAAACCTTACATGGCAAACTTAACCTAACCTAACCTAACCTAGCCTAACCCAATCCAACCCAACCTAACCTAATCCAATTCAATCCAATCCAACCCAAATCAACCCAATCCAACCCAAACCAATTCAACCTAACCTAATGCTATCCAACCCAACCTAACCCAATCCAACCCAACCCAACCAAACCAAACCCAATGCAATCCAACCCTACCCAACCTGATAAAATCCAACCCAACCCAACCTAACCCAGTCCAATCCAGCTCAACCTCACCTAACCCAACCCAACCTAACCTAATCCTGTCCAACCCAACCCAACCTAACCCAACCCAATCCAATCCAGCCCAACCTAACCTAACCCAACCCAACCTAACCTAATCCTGTCCAACCCAACCCAACCTAACCCAACCCAGTCCAATCCAGCCCAACCCAACCTAACCCAACCCAACCCAACCTAACCCAACCCAACCCAACCTAACCCAACCCAAACTAACCCAATTCAATCCAGCCCAACCTAACCTAACCCAACCCAACCCAAACCAATCCAACCGAACCTAACCCAACCCAAGCTAACGCTACCCAACCCAACCTAACCCAATCCAACCCAATCCAACCTAACCTAATCCAACCCAACCTAACCTAACCTAATCCAACCCAACCCAACCTAACCCAATCCAACCCAATCCAACCCAACCTATCCCAACCCAATCCAACCTAACCAAACCCAATCCAAGCCAACCTAACCTCACCTGACCAAGCCTAATCAAGCTTGACCTAAAACAACCATATATATATATTTTTTCAATGGATTTCGATCAAAGAATCAGGGGAAGGAAAAAAATAATAATAATACAGGTGATATAACACGTGTACATATCTTCCGGAAATAACAGGTAAATCAGGAGAGAGAGAGAGAGAGAGAGAGAGAGAGATCAAAGGCAAAGACCTTAAAGAGTCATAATATTTACATTTCATTTCCTTGGCGACTGCTCTCTCTCCCCCCCCATCTCTCTCTCTCTCTCTCTCTCTCTCTCTCTCTCTCTCTCTCTCTCTCTCTCTCTCAGGTACAACAATATAAGCTCAGAAACACGATATTAGGTCATTTTACTTCCTAAGAATTAATTAAATCTTTGTGTGTATTTTCGGCCTGCAGAATGAGAGAGAGAGAGAGAGAGAGAGAGAGAGAGAGAGAGAGAGAGAGTGTGTGTGTGTGTGTGTGTGTGTGTGTGTGTGTGTGTGTGTGTGTGTGTGTGTGCTGAGTGAGTGAGTGAGTGAGTGAGAAATCCTTGAGCTTTTTGTTTTTATCACGGAAGAATGATCGCCATATTCGTCATTCATCAGTTGTTACACTAAATTATTGTACATTTATATTAGTCTCTCTCTCTCTCTCTCTCTCTCTCTCTCTCTCTCTCAAATTTCTCAAGAATCAATATGGCTTTTATGTTTAACTTGTTGTGTTTTGATCCATTTATTTCGAAAACATTTTTCTTTAGTCCCTCCTAACGTCAGACGATTATGTACTGCTTCCAAAAACATCAGCAGCAAAAACGACCACCACCACCACACCACCACACCACCACAACAACAACCATCACCACCACAAGAACAACAGCAACCACCACCACCAACACAACAACAACAACCACAAGAAAAATAACAACCACAATCACCATTAACACAACCACTACCACTACCACTACCACCACCACCACCACCACCACAATCACCACCACAACAGGACAATGGAGTGGTTTATTTTATTCTTGCTATCACACGAGGGGACAAAAGACACAGATGAAAATTTTGGCTGACAACTGGACTGGCGAACTGTATTTGTGTGTCAGCGTAAATTCGTGAATATTTGGTCCTTTAGGAGTTAATGACTGACAGACGGACAGACAGACAGACAGATTGACAGACGGACGGACGGACGGACAGCAGACAAACGGACGGAAAACGACAGACAGACGACACACATAGACAGACGTAAAAAGGGCACACGGACAGACAGACAGATTGACAGACGGACGGACGGATGGATAGAAGACAAACGGACGCAAAACGACACACAGACAGACGGAGAGCCAGACAGACGATACACAGACAGACGTAAAAAAGGCACAATGACAGACAGACAGACAGACTGATTGACAGACGGACGGACGGAAAGCAAACGGACGAAAAACGACAAACAGACAGACGGCACACAGAGACGGCCATAAAAAAGGCACACCGACAGACAGACAGACGGACAGACAGCAGACAGAAACCGACGGACGTACAGCAGGCAAACGGACGGAAAACGACACACAGACAGACGGACAGCCAGACAGACAACAGAGACAGAGACAGACGGACAAATTCCAGAAATAGAGACGGACAGACAGCAGACAGAAAACAGACGCATGGATGAAAAACCATACGGACAAACAGACACACTGAGAGATAGCAAACACAGAGACAGACGGACGGAAGGAAAACGACACAGACACGGACAGGCAGACAGACAACAGACACAGACACAGACGGACAGACAGACAGACGCGACACAGAGACGAACGGACGGACGGGAAAAGACTCAGACAGGCGGTAGACACAGACAGACGGACGAAGGGAAAAACAACACAGGCATACGGACAGACGGACAGTAGACACAGAGACAGATGAATAGATAGAAAAACAAGACAGACAGACAGACGGACAGACGGATGGAGAGCAGACAGAATGTTCACGGACAACACGGCAGTAACAACAACAACAACAACAACAATAATAATAACAATAAAAATAATAATAATAATAATAATAATAATAATAATAATAATAACAATAATGAAATCAACCTCATCTTCAACAGGGATGATAATAAAACAACCAATCCACTACTACCACTACTACTACAACTACTGCTACTACCACAACTACTACTACTAATTTACTACTACCACAACTACTTCTACTACTACTATTCCTACTAAAGTCATATCGAGGCTTCACTGCACAGAACTGAAAACCTTGGCAAAGTTTTGAAAGTGGCACTGCATATCTGACTGGCCTGTCGCTCACACACATGCCCCTCCCCTTTCCCTACACCCTTCGCCCTCCCCCTTTCCCTCCTCTACACTCCCCTCTCTCCTCCTCCTCCTCTCCTCACATCCCCCCTTCCTCTTCCCCCCGCCTTCTCCCCTCTTCCCTCTTTTACTCACCTGCCTCTCACCTTCCCCTCTCACCTTTCCCACACTCATCCCCATTTCCCTTCCCTATATCCCCCTCCTCTTTTCTTCCCCCCTCCCCCCTCTCATCCTCTCCACCCCTGTTTCCTTCTCCTCATCCCTGCTTCCTATTTCCCCCGCCTCCTCACCCTCCTCTCCCTTTCCCTCTTCCTCCTCCTACCACCTCCTTCCCCTCATCCCCCTCCACATTCCCATCCCTCCCTCCCTCCCTCCCCTCTCCTGAACTTTCTCCCACTCAGGAAAAAAAAAAAAAAGTTATTCAACACGAGGAACATGTCATAAAAACGACTGGAAATGACAATGCAAAAATATAAAGGAATTGGGGAAAACGGTATGGAGAAATTCTGAATACATTTATAAAAGAATCGTATCATTTTACTCCAAGAAAGAAGGAACCCAAGGCGAGAATGCTAGAGGTGTACGATTACATTAAGAAGAGGAATACGCTGAAGTAAAGAATTGAAGTGGCACTGAATATTTATCAAGAGAGAGAGAGAGAGAGAGAGAGAGAGAGAGAGAGAGAGAGAGAGAGAGAGAGAGAGAGAGGTCACTGATAAGACTAAATGCCACGAACACCGAAACACAAAACAATACGATAAATTCACGAAATGAAACGAAAACACCAAATGAAAAAAGTTGAACGAAAAATGTGAAACTAGAAAAATACTAACAAAATACAATAAATCCATAACAAAACAAAGGAGGGAAAATGTCAATAAAAGAAATGGCGATACAGGCATGGTAAAAAAAAAAAATCTTGAATGTCAAAAAAATAAATGAAAAAAAACACTAAAAACTAAATTGTTGATACTGTCCCTATTAACCCTTTCATGGTGGGAATAACTCTAGTACAAATAGATATATACGATAGACTATTAAGCTGAGGGTGAGTTATGGATGCCTTGGTGTTGAAAAAAAATGATGATAAAGACGAAAACTGAAAAATAAAAAGACCTGTATAGCCATGAAATTAATAAATAAAAATAACAAAGAAATATAACTGATAAAGATAAAAAGGCGAAGAACATTGAAAAATAAAATGAACTGCATAGCCATTAAATAAAATAAATAAATAAATAAATAAAGACTGAACGGGTTATCAGAAACATGGAAGACCCCCCCCTTCTCTCTCTCTCTCTCGCTCTCGTCCAAACACGTAGAGAAGCAAACACACGAGACACGAACACACATAAAAACACAAACGTATGGCCTCGCAAAACACACACACACACACACACACACACACACACACACACACACACATACACACACATACAGAGAGAGAGAGAGAGAGAGAGAGAGAGAGAGAGAGAGAGAGAGAGTGGGGGAAACCTAATCAAATTTCCTCCAAACATAAAAAACAAGAAAAAAAAAACTCCCCCAAGGCTAATAAACAACTAGAGGCGAAAAAAAACACACAGAGAAAAAAAAACAGGAAATAAAAAGATCAAATTTATTACTGTGAGTTAAATTACTTAGGGGAAAAAATCTCTAATTTAGGCTGATTTTAATTAGAGATGGGAATAAATTAGGTGAGAGAGAGAGAGAGAGAGAGAGAGAGAGAGAGAGAGGAACCACATCACCACACTTTGTCAACAGTTGAACCGGACCATTTCCTCGGGGGGAGAGTGACAGCCAATAACATCCTTTCCCTAAGCTGGTTAAGTACGAATGAAGGGGATCTGAGTGAAGCAGCGTGAGTGATGTATATTGAAGGTGAGATATCGTAGTGGCTATGTCTGTATGTAGCTTTTTTGAGTCTGTACGAGCGTGAGGAATAATAAATAAAAGAGAGTGTAAATAAGCACATGAAAGGACATACTACCAGACCAAAATTTTTTGAACCATAGATTTGGGCAGACGCATTGAAAAGGATGACCCCCGGACCAACTACAAATTTCAATAAGGATATAGTAAAGAAAAACGTATATATTAATCTCAATAATAATAATAATAATAATAATAATAATAATAATAATAATAATAATAATAATGACAATAATAATAATAATAATAATAATAATAATAATAATAATAATAATAATAATAATACCTCGAACAAGTAATAATAATAATATATATATATATATATATATATATATATATATTATTTTTTTCTCTATACAAGAAGACGTGAAAAATTCCTGTATAAAAACAAATATATTATTAATCTTTGCAAAACACGAAAAAAATAACAAATAAAAAAAACAAACGAATAATGTCCTCTTGTCTGGAAAAATATGAAAAAAAAAATCTCAAAGATAAAAGAAAATAATAATCTTAAACTATATGTAACTCTGACGTCAATAAAAGAAAATAATAATCTTAAACTATATGTAACTCTGACGTCAATAAAAGACCAGGTAAACAATTCAAAAAATATAAATATTTTTCTTTATAAAATGCGAGATTAAAATTTTCCCTTTTCTCCATTAACAAGGTAGGAGGGGAATATCAATAACGCGCATCCCCCCTTTTATTGGTTTTTGTTCCCTACATGTAAAAGGTAATAAAGAACACAGGTGATTGGAATAGGAGAAGGTCAGGTATTCAAAAGACTGGCCTCTCTCTCTCTCTCTCTCTCTCTCTCTCTCTCTCTCTCTCTCTCTCCTCCAGTTTCGGTATTTCTCAATTTGTCTTCACTAGCATGATATTTTCTTTCTGTGTGTGTGTGTGTGTGTGTGTGTGTGTGTGTGTGTGTGTGTGTGTGTCTGTGTCTGTGTCTGTGTCTGTGTTTCACTCCACCAAAATCAAAACAGCTGCAGAGAAATATATAAAACAATAAACCTGCCAGACACAAAATCCTCTCATCTCCAATCCATTTCGAAAAACCATAAAAAAAAACGAAAAAAAAAAAATGAAAATGTTGGAAATGTGTGCAATGGTGGGAGAGAAAAATTGAAGGGTGAAAATTCTGCTTTTTTTTTTCTTATATATATATTTTTTTTTCATTTTTCACATTTCAAAAAAGTAAAAAGAAAAGAAATATTGTTTGATTTGGAAAGGCGATTTGGGATTCAGTCTTGATTTTAGGTGTGTATTGATTTTTTGACTCTCTCTCTCTCTCTCTCTCTCTCTCTCTCTCTCTCTCTCTCTCTCTCTCTCTCTCTCTCTCTCTCTCTCTCTCTCCAGTTCTCCAGCTTTCGTCACGTCCATCTATCAGTCCATCTATGTATCTATCACTCTGTTTATCTATCTACCCAACTATCTGCCAGTCAATATCAGTCACAGAATCAGTTTATCAATTTATCTATTTGTAAGAGTATATTTTTCCCTTGTTCTCTACTCATTGTTCCACTCTCTCTCTCTCTCTCTCTCTCTCTCTCTCTCTCTCCCCTAGGACATGAAAAATAGATTCGGTGCCTGAGATTGGGTCGACTCGCCTCCCAATATTGGCATTAAACACACACACACACACACACACACACACACACACACACACACACACACACACACTCCATCTATCAAGCTCCCTGTTTTTTTCTCTCTCTCTCTCTCTCTCTCTCTCTCTCTCTCTCTCTCTCTCTCTCTCTCACTCTCTCTCTCTCTCTCTCTTTCTCTCCTGTACGGGGGCAACAATTTCTTACCGACTTGGACCCGGGGATATCACAAAACACACAAGACACAACGATTTTCTTTTACTCACTGTACCACACATAGAGTTGTAATCAGTACTATTTCTCCACCAGATCTTGCGGTTACAAAATATTACAGCCATATGTGATCCCTTCTTATCTGCTTTTAATATTACTAAGATGGCAGCAAGAAATTATAAAGTTCTGACAAGGTTTTCAAGAGAGTAAATGATTTCCTTAGACAATAAATGAATTCCTTAGATAATAATTGAATTCCTTAGACAATAAATGAATTCCTTAGACAATAATTGAATTTCTTAGACAATAAATCTACACAATAAATTAATTCCTTAGACAATAAATGAATTCCTTAGACAATAAATGAATTCCTCTGATAATAACTGAATTCCTCAGACAATAAATGAATTCCTTAGACAATAAATGAATTCTTTAGACAATACATGAATTCCTTACCCTAATTCCTGAAGGGGTCTTAGCAATGGAAGAAGGTAGGAACAGGTGTGGTGTACCTGAGGAAGCTTACCTGAAAGAAATAAGAAATACACAAGGAATCAGTAACTAGTCTTCAGTCAGTAGCGTATGTTTACGTTTTGTTCTTTTTTTTTAGATGATCAGAAGTAAAAAAAAAAAAAAATACATATACAAAAATCCATATATATATACCAGATTACAGGTGTCCTCCATTCATAAAAAAAAATCTTTTCATTTTTTTTCAGATGAAGACAAGGAAAATAAATAAATGTACAAAAATCCAAATATATACCAGATTACAGGTGTCCTCCATTAATTAAAAAAAAAAAAATGTTACAATTGGACCTGACCTGCTGTTGGCTGCAGTTTGGGGGGGGAACTAATCAGAGGAAGGGCTCCAAAGAGAAGTATTTTCGGGAGCAAAGGAATTCTAATATATACTCATACACCATACACATACAGAAACCATATATACACGGAGACTCTACAAATTTAGTGGTGTTATTTTTAGAGAGATGGAATTTATGCATAGGTAGAGATAAGGGAAAAATGCTCAGAATTATGCAAATGGTAATACTTATATCCAACAGAACTTGACAGAGAGAGAGAGAGAGAGAGAGAGAGAGAGAGAGGAGAGGAGAGGAGAGAAGAGGAGAGGAGAGGAGAGAAAACAAGACAAGTACGATAAGAGAAGAGAAGAGAGGAAAAGAGAAAAGAAGAGAGAAGAAAGACGAGGATAGCAAGCAGAAAACACCCACCCATCCCAGCCTCTCATTTTCGCCATCAATTCTATCCACATAATAGGCCACAAAATACACCCAGGCCTCTCGCATTAAGGAAAGGGGCTTAAGACATGTAACTCACGCCTTAAGTGTCAGGTAGAGGAAATATTTTAAGGGGAAACTGCGCTAAGGTAAATGGCAATTAGGGTAAAAGGCGATCGATGGGAAATGGATGGATGGAAGTAGCTTGGGTGATGGAGAGTTGGTGAAGTGGCTGTACATGGTATGGGTGTGTGTGTGTGTGTGTGTGTGTGTGTGTGTGTGTGTGTGCTGGGTGATGCAGAGTTGCTTGAGTGACTTGTAAATGGTAAGTGTGTGTGTGTGTGTGTGTGTGTGTGTGTGTGTGTGTGTGTGTGTGTGTGTGTGTGTGTGTGTGTGTGTGTGTGTGTGTGTGTGTGTTATATTATTCTTACTCCAGATGACTTGGGAAGAGTAATGGGAATCTGAGAGTGAAAAGACTGTCTCAAATAATCTATCTATCTATCTATAGCCCGACGCCCTAATCCCGCAAAGGGTGGCCGCAGACAAAACGCCTCCAAGTAGCTCTGTCACCCACCATTTGACTGCCCTACCCCCAACATCCTCCCCCCTCCCTCATATACCTCTCAACTCCATCCCTCCACCTCATCCTCGGTCTCCCCCTCCCTCTATTAATATTTTACATAACTCACACTATTTTTTCTACTTCCTCTGACAAGCCATTTACACATTTCATAATACAATCTACATTTTTCATTTCCTCTGAGCTTACGTTCCAAAATTAATATTAACTTCGAGATGAGTGAAAAATGAATGGGGTACAAGGAGAATTACAGAATGAAAGTGAAAATGAAAAAAAAAAAAAAGATTGAGATTACATACCTCAAAAGACAAACACTACTTTCTTGCCAATTACACTGAGATGTGGATGTTAATAGAACGTGTTAGGAACTGAGGTGGTTTGGCCATGTGGAGAGGATGGAGTGAGAGACTAACTAGAAGAGTGTGTGAGGTGGTGGGAGAGAGAAGGAGACCAAGGATGAGATGGTGGAATGGAGTGGAGACGTATATGAGAAAAAGGGGTATGAATTGGGGGACAGGGCAGTGAAACGGCAGGGGACAGGGCGACATGGAGGCGATTTGTTTGTGGACAAAACTCCTTATGGGATTAAGGCGTCTGGCTATATACAGATTGATAGACACACAATGAGAGACTTACGGATAAAATGAATAATAAGCTACGGTAGAATGAAAAATGAATAAGGGGCAAAGAGAAGCTATAGAATGAGAGAGGAAATACTGTTACATTTGTTCACGGGATATACCGGTAAACTACAGTCATTCATCATTCACGCGGAATGCCTCACTGGGAAAATGACTGAATGAAACTGAATGAAAATGACTGAGGTAAAAAGGAAAGCTACAAAATGAGACTGGAAATGGAAAAACGTATATAATTCATCGGATATATATTTTTTTTTAATTCAGTGAGAGGCTCGTCGACAAAATGAAATACCGTTCCAGCAAATGAATAATGAATACGACACCAAAGAAAAATAAATAAAATAAATGACAGGAGTATAAATTAAAAACTATTATTGTTATTATAATTATAATTATAATTATAATTATTATTATTATTACTATTACTATTATTATATTATTATTATTATTATTATTATTATTATTATCATTATTATTATTCGACGTGTATAATCTGCTTTGCTCTATAGGAAATAAAGCTGAATAACACTAACCAAAAAAAAAGAAACAAAAAAAAAGCAAGCGAACTAGAAAATGAAAAAAACAAGCTTACTAAAAACTGAAACAGGAAATGAAACACAATTATATGATTTTCTGGGTATAATCTATTTTTTCTGCTGCCAATCCCACTCAGTTAAAGAGAATATTGAATTACAGTTAAAAAAAAAAAAAATAACCACAGGACACAACATGATGGAAGCGAAAATTAAGACTCATATATTCACAAGGCACTGCAAACTTTCTATCTATTATCTATCTACCTACCCATCTATCTAGCTGTCTATCTACAGCCAGACATACAACAAATCGCCTAAATGTCACCCTGTCCTCTGCTATTAGGCTACCCTCTCTTCAACTCACCCTCCTCTTCTACATCTCACCACCCCAGCCCTCCATCTCATCCTCGGTCTTCCCCTCCTCCTCCACCTCATTCACATACACTCTTCTAGTCAGTCTCTCACTCGATTATCCCCATGTGGCCAAACCTTGCTAAATCAAAATAAATATTATCTTATATTAAAATTAATCAGAAGTACGTTGCCATGGAAACGAAACTATACTCGCTTCACTTCACCCTGGCCCAGATTTTAGTCCTTTTGCAGCTTAGTTCACACAGCTCTACTTTCCCCTCCATTGCACTTCTTCGTGACTAGCATCCTATTTTACTGTTAATCTTTTGATGTCTCAGCATTCAAGACGGAGAGATAGCAATTTTAAGCCAAGATAGAGTGAAGAGAGTAGAATAATATTGTACTAGTATTCTATCTATCTATCTATTGCCAGACGCCTTTATCCCGTTAGGGGTGGCCACAAATAAATCGCCTCCATGTCGCCCTGTCGCCCGCCATTTCACTGCCCTGCTCCCAGCTCACACACCCCTCTCTTATATACATCTCCACTCGATCCCTCCATCTCATCCTTGGCCTCCCCCTCCCTCACCCCCTTAGCATTTTCACGAGGCATAATTACTTTCTTCATCAACTAGAAAACACGGTATATCAACTTTCTACTTCTACTGGAAAACAAAGTAGATAACAAGAATATTAACTTACAGAATGAAAAATTAATCAGGTGAAACAGGTGACAGGAAATGATAAAATAGAAGTGAAAATAAAAATCCTGTTAATCTACTTCTACTAAAGAAAAAAAAAATACATAACACGAATATTAACTTGGAAAACGAAAAATAAATCCGCTGGCAAGGGGGATTACATAGTGGAGGGGAAAATAAAAATCCTGTTAATCTAATACTTGTACTGAAAAACACGGTACATAACAAGAATATTAACTTTAGGGAACGAAAAATGAATCCGCTGGCAAGGGGGATTACACAGTGGAAGGGAAAATACAAATCCTTTTACAAAATTCAGGGGTACAGTCTGCTTTACTACCTGTACCGATGTGGTAGGTCTCCATATTATAATTGCAAATCATACTAGATAGATAGATAAATAGATAGATAGAGAGACAGATAGAAGCAGGAAGTCAAATGATGAGAAGGTGTTGTGTTTGCGAGAAGCGAGCAGCGCTAAACGCTTACACGGGGGAAAGCTGACGACAGCGGCCAGTAAGGAGATGATTCAGTTAGCTGTCAGCAGTCCTCTCGTGAGAAAGTTCTGTTGCCACGAGGAAGATACGCGACACACACACCCTACTACACGAGATGTTAGGAAAGAGAGTTTAGAAGGAGACAAGCGACCCTAGAGAGAGGTCGAGACGGAGATTAGCTTTAGAACAGAGAGAGAGAGAGAGATAGCGAGACAGGGAGGTAGCTACCCAGGACTTATACTATTATACCTGTTTAATATTTCCAAGACAAATAAAAATAGTCCCATACTATTCTTTACCTCTCCCGTCACTACATGACATCTGGTGGGGAAACTACTACAAGATATAAAAGCCGCTCGACCACAAGTCTAAAATATACTTCTCTACAAGTAACTACAAAGTCTTTACGACATTTGGTAGCAGCGAACGTATACGAACCTCGTCTACGAATCAACATTAAATTCCTACAAAATATCAAGATTGACAACAACCAACAATATCAGCTCCTGCCCCCTCCGTCTCCCAGATCATTACGCTGATGCAGAGGTCAAGAGATCACTCGACGCCTTGCAAGTAGCTTAACGACAAACCAGCAAATCTGCGGACATCGTCTCCGAATTAAAAGCAAATTTCTACAAAAGCAACCGTGACTACAAAGTTAGCTTCAGTTCTACAAAGTCTACAGCCATCTACAATCAACTACAGCCATCTACAATCAACTACAATTAACAACTCTACGTCGTCTGTATAATCTTCTACACGCACCTACAAGAAGCGGCAGTCTTCATCCCACAACGAGTAAATCACAAGAAAAAAGGACCAAGAATACATCAAGAAAGAAAGAAAACAAACAAACAAACGAAGAGTGAGAGACGATTCACAACTCATAACCACCAGACCTCACCCTCCTCTCTCTGCTACATCCACCAAACCCCCAACGCTTACGCAGGTGTGAAGAGGTCAATGCACGCAGCAAAAAAACCAAGTCCATATTTACAACTCATCTTACTCACTCGTCTTCACTCAAGTTACTCATCGCTACTCATTCACTCACCACAGCTACCAGTGTGGGAAGTTGAGGTCATCATGCGTGCTTGCTGAACAGACGCCACGTCAGTCAACACACCACCTGCACCACCACTCACACCATTTCCCACCACGGTAAAAATTAGTAAGTTACATAGTTACTTCATTTATACAATACACAGTGATAGACAATAAGCTTCTGCACAAACATATAAAACGTGCTGTATAGTTACAGTTTAAATACACATACTTACTTCAATTATCTTCATAATTCAATCATTAAATACTTGCACCAACAATAAACATTCTACACAGTATATATTCATTCATTTATTATAATATTTATTTACTACCAACGAGTGTTACCATTTATACCTACGTAAAATACGTGTTTCATACATACAACTATACATTAATTATATCTACAAAGCGATAAAGAAAATATACCATCACAGTTACTCAGTGAGCAATTAAAAGAACTGTATTAAACATTTATTAATTAAAGCTACCTAGTGGAAACATACAAATTAAGTTACAAGGTAAACTAGAAAAAAAAAAAAAAAAAAAATGGCCAACACAAATGCCGTTAGCAAGAGTGAACATCTTCAACACAATCGTGAAGACAATGATTTCCACACAGTGCTGACACACATATTACTCACGAGAGGTACAGGTGAACAAGTCAGTGTGTATAGTTAATACTGTATATATGTATATATATTTTTTTTATATAAAATAACAAAATATGGGACTATATAATATCATTTTATAGTATCTGTGCAATATAAACTAAACTTTGAAAAAGTATCCCAAGAAAATTAGCCAGTAATTATGTAACCATGAACAACATGGAAACAAGCGTACACAAGCAAAGAGAAAAAAAATATGGAAAATCAATACATACAAAAAAAAAAAAAGAAAGAAAGAAAGAAAAGTAAAACAGAAAAAAGAGAAATAGAGTAAGATCACATAACAAACAAATGAAAATAAGTGTAAGTGTTACTACATAAGCCAAAATACCACATAAACTACAAACAAAAAAAGCAAATTGTTGTCTCCACATACAAGTGGCACGACACATCATCACTATCATCGACCGCAGCATATGTTAGGACTGCAGTTATTACAATTGTTACTCCATATTATAATTATGTAACGACAAACGATTGCATTATGTTACACTTTGCCAATTATGTAACAGTTGCATTAACAAGATGTAACTTTTATGTAACTTTAACTACAATTATGTACCTACAAACGATATGTAACAATTATGTAACGACAAACGATTGCATTATGTTACACTTTGCCAATTATGTAACAGTTGCATTAACAAGATGTAACTTTTATGTAACTTTAACTACAATTATGTACCTACAAACGATATGTAACAATTATGTAACGACAAACGATTGCATTATGTTACACTTTGCCAATTATGTAACAGTTGCATTAACAAGATGTAACTTTTATGTAACTTTAACAACAATTATGTACCTACAAACGATATGTAACAATTATGTAACGACAAAACAGTTGCATTAACAAGATGTAACTTTTATGTAACTATAATTATAAGGCCAACACAATTATGCATTAACACAATATTTGGTAACAATTCATAAAATGTTACAATTATGTAGTACCACAATGTTAGTACAATATTATAAGTCATACAATTATAGCACAATTCTATATTACCAGTATCATCATACAAGTTAGGTGAAATATTAGACATTACTAAAGTGATAACTCAAATATGTAATGTAATAACCTAGCAGTATTACCATTGCACAATTATATGCGTAATATTACTGAATAATCACTATTTACTATGAATAATATATGTATACAATATTCATACAATTATGTTACTTTACAATATTATGTATTTCACTTAATTAGCTTATAAGTTCATTATAATGTATATATAATATGTATTAATATGTTATGACTATTAAATGTCGATGGTACGCCATTTTGCGCGGCAGAGCAATGTGGTAGGTCTCCATATTATAATTGCAAATCATACTAGATAGATAGATAAATAGATAGATAGAGAGACAGATAGAAGCAGGAAGTCAAATGATGAGAAGGTGTTGTGTTTGCGAGAAGCGAGCAGCGCTAAACGCTTACACGGGGGAAAGCTGACGACAGCGGCCAGTAAGGAGATGATTCAGTTAGCTGTCAGCAGTCCTCTCGTGAGAAAGTTCTGTTGCCACGAGGAAGATACGCGACACACACACCCTACTACACGAGATGTTAGGAAAGAGAGTTTAGAAGGAGACAAGCGACCCTAGAGAGAGGTCGAGACGGAGATTAGCTTTAGAACAGAGAGAGAGAGAGAGATAGCGAGACAGGGAGGTAGCTACCCAGGACTTATACTATTATACCTGTTTAATATTTCCAAGACAAATAAAAATAGTCCCATACTATTCTTTACCTCTCCCGTCACTACATGACATCTGGTGGGGAAACTACTACAAGATATAAAAGCCGCTCGACCACAAGTCTAAAATATACTTCTCTACAAGTAACTACAAAGTCTTTACGACACCGAAACTACTGCTAAATAAGAGGAATATTAACTTAAAGGAGAAAATATAACCAAGAGAGCTAAAGAAATCTACGAGAGAGAGAGAGAGAGAGAGAGAGAGAGAGAGAGAGACTAGGAATAAATGACAAAAAACAGAACGACATTGAAAAATTTAGCAGCTCTGTCGCAAAATTACGAAAATATAAACAATTTTTCATATTAGAGAGAGAGAGAGAGAGAGAGAGAGAGAGAGAGAGAATGGAACTAGGAATAAATGAAAAAGAACAGAACGAGACTGTAAAATTTTCACAAAATTACGAAAATAATAACAATTTTTTTCACATTTTCATCTACTTACTTATATAGTTATCTATTTAACTATTCATTTATCTATTTCATCTACTCAAGAATATAATATGGACTTTTACCTGTTCTATCTAATTAACTTTATATAATCGTGTCATCGAAAATGGCAAGATAGTTTATATCCTGAAAATTATATGGGAAGATTATTATTATTATTATTTTTTTTAACTCTGATTCGTGGTTTAACTTTTTAATTCATTTTTCTTTTGCCTGACTGGGATGACGCTCCAGTGGTGTGTGTGTGTGTGTGTGTGTGTGTGTGTGTGTGTGTGTGTGTGTGTGTGTGTGTGTGTGTGTGTGTGTGTGTGTGTGTGTGTGTGTGTGTGTTAATAAAGAAAACTAAAACACAGCCTCTTCTTATTCAATAAAGTAGTGTAGTGTCAACTGGAAAATAGCAATAGACTTCTCCTAACCATGAACGGGTTGATGGCGGCAGTAATTACACAATATAAAGAACGAACCTAAAAAAAATAAGTAAAAACAAAAGAAAAAAGAAGAAAAAAAAAACAATAAAAAAATAAAATAACTGCATCTGGTGTTAAAAATTTCCCAGGGCATAATTTTGGCGTTTGGGCTGCGAGGTCTACCCCTGGAATGAAGGATGAATAATATACACTAGTCCGGGTCGTGAAAAATAGAGCAGTGAATAACGGAGCAGCAGCCGGACCCCCGTGAATAAAAAATGAATGGATGTAGAGGACTTTGTGGAGGCCTTTGAATAATGAACAGAGGGTTTGTGACTCTATACAGGATGGTATTTATACGTCTCTCTCTCTCTCTCTCTCTCTCTCTCTCTCTCTCTCTCTCTCTCTCTCTCTCTCTCTCTCTATCTATCTATCTATCTATCTATCTATCTCTATCGATCTATCTGTCCATCCATCCATCTATCTCCTCTTTCCCCCCTCCTCTCTCTCTCTCTCTCTCTCTCTCTCTCTCTCTCTCTATTTAATCTCTATCTATCTATCTATCTATCTACTGCGAGAGAGAGAGAGAGAGAGAGAGTGTAAGAGAGAGAGAGAATGATTGACAGACCAAATTTCAGAGCCGTCAAGATGTGGAATAGACACCTGGGTACGTGTCTATCAGCCCTTCTATCTAATTCAGTATCTATTTATTTCTATCTAATTTTCTATCTGGCCTGTGTAATTCTGCCACCTATAATCTGTCTCTATATCATGTCTATCTTGTTTATATTATGTCTATCTACCACTATCTATCTATTTTTGTCTATCTATCTGGTCTATGTAATTGTTATCTATCACCTGCCTTTTTATATCTATCTATCCATCTATCTATCTATCAAAATGTAGTGATGAAAATTATAATAAAGACCATGATGATAACGCCAATAATGCAATAAGAAAAAAAAGCAAAGAAAATGAGAGAGAGAGAGAGAGAGAGAGAGAGAGAGAGAGAGAGAGAGAGAGAGAGTTTCCCTTCACTTTTACGTGGGTGAGCTGCTTAAATATGCAAGACTATTTATTTTCCATACACATTACATTTATAACCTCCTGAGTTGTGTGTGTGTGTGTGTGTGTGTGTGTGTGTGTGTGTGTGTGTGTGTGTGTGTGTGTGTGTGTGTGTGTGTGTGTGTGTGTGAATACAGGAATACATACCAGTAAATGTGAACGAGAATATTTAGATTACCTCAATGTTCCAAGAAAAAATATAAAAAAATAAATAAATAAATAAATAAACCCTCTGCTGTAACTAAACCTCAATATGTAAACCCCCACCCCACCTTCTTAAACCCCAATAACCCCACTACCAAACCCACAACCATCCCTACCACCACAATCTGAATATCCACACTTCATATTCCCACCCTACCCTCACCCTACCCACTACAACCCAACTTCTTCATATCCCCACCCTATCCCCACCCCATACACTCCTGTCTGTAACACCTCCTCAATTTGTAACGCTCCTCTCCCCACCCACCCCACCATAACCCCCTCTTCCTGTAGACTTCATAACATGTGCTAGGAAACACAAAAACAGGCTTCATATAAACTGCAATCCACTGTGCAACCTCACCCCCACCCCCACCTATTTGCCCCTACCCCACGCCACCCCAACCTCCACACTCCCCCACTCCCTGTAGATCTTGTAACCCCTCCTACTACATTCTTGAAAAAAAGGTTCATAACTAAACCCCACCCTACTGTACAACCAACCCATATCCACAACCCTTCTCCCTCCTACCTCACCCAGATTACCTAACCACATCCCCCTCCCTGCAGACTTTGTAACCTTTGCTAGGATGCTCTTAAAACAGACCAGACCTCCCCACCCCAAGCTGCAACCCCTCTCACCTCTACTCCCACACACCACCACCGCACCACGACCCCCTCTCATCTCTACCTCCACCCCACCAACGCACCACAACCCCCTCTCATCTATACCCATACCCCACCATCGCACCACAACCCCCTCTCATCTCTACCTCCACCCCACCATCGCACCACAACCCCCTCTCATCTCTACCTCCACCCCACCATCGCACCAAAACCCCCTCTCATCTCTACCCCCACCCCACCACCCCACCACAACCCCCTCTCATCTCTACCCCCACCCCATCACCCCACCACAACCCCTTCTCCCTGCAGACCACAGAGGCCTTGTTAGCAAACTCTCTTAAAGCAGACACAGGAAAATACAACCCAATCTTTAACCTCCCCACCACCCACCACAAGCTACAACCCCTCTCCCTCCCACCCCACCACCCCACAACCCCATCTCCCAGTAAAGTCTGTAACTGCTGATGGTAAACTTTTAAAACAGGTTAAACCTCCTCCACTTAATTACCAACTTACTAACCCAGCCGTGACCTCCCTACCCCACACTACAAACCCCTCTCCCCCTACGCCACCTCCACTACCCCACCACAACCCCATCTCCCAGTAAACTCTGTAACCTCTGTCAGTAAACTCTTCTTAAAACAGACCAGACCTCTCCACTACTACTTACCCACCAAAATATAAACCAACCTTACCCTCCCCACCTCAAACTACAACCCTTCACCCCCCTGTCACACCACCACTACCCCACCACAACCAGCCCCGCTACCCCACCACAACCCCCTCTCCCTGTAAACTCTGTAACCTCTGCCAGTAAACTCTCCTAAAGCAAGCCAGACCTCTCCCTCCCCTATTAACTTACCCGGCGGATTGGAAACATTTGCATGCATATGAGAAATTGCCTTCCTCCAGACACGCGCTGGGCTATATAAATTACACCAATGACACACTAATGACGTGGTGATTAGGGAGGGATGGTGGGATATTAGGTTGGTTCATGGTCTGGCTAATTAGGTATGGTTGTTAATGAAGTTGTATGAGGGAAAATATAAACTATGATGATACTCCTTGTGGTTATACAGATTAGATTAAATGACACACTAATGACGTGGTGATTAGGGAGGATGGCGGGATATTAGGCTGGTTCATGATACGGCTAATTAAGTATGGTTATTAATGAAGTGGTATGAGCCAAATTATACTCTGTGATGATACTTTTTTTCCCTGGTTATACTGATTAAATGACAAACTAATGACCTGGTAATTAGGGAGGGCTGAAGCACATTAATTAAGTATGATTGTTACAGTAATGCCTATAAACAGTGCTAGCACGTCACTAATTACATACTAATGACATAGTGATTAGGGAGGATGGTAGGATATTAGATTACTTAATGACCAGGTTAATTACGTACGATTTTTAGAGGTACCGGGGTATATCGAAAAACTGTTGCAATATTTTGACTTTCAACTTCTATCAGACTCAATGACCAGCTAATGACACCGTAATTAGGAAGGATGGCAGTAATTAGCTAACTTCATGACACCTAATTACGTAGGAGCGGTACAGGACTGGTTATAAACTTTGGTAATATGTATCAATTAAGGTCAATGACAGACTAATGACAGGGTGATTAGGGTAGGGAGGATGGTGTGTATAAATTACATCGTGTTAAGGTTAAGTAGACGTGTGTGTGTGTGTGTGTGTGTGTGTGTGTGTGTGTGTGTGTGTGTGTGTGTGTTTTGCAGGGGGGGGATGGTTATAAACTGTAATAGTTTTTTTTATCTCTTTTCATCCGTGCATAATAATAATGATGGTGATGGTGATGATGATGACGATGATGATGATGATGATGATGATGATGTTGATGATGTTGATAATGATGATGATGATGATGATGATGATGATGATGATGATGATGATGTTGATAATGATGATGATGATGATGTGTTGATAATGATGATGATGATAATGCCACTTTCAATATTATATTATTATTATTATTATCATTATTATCGGCGCAGCAGCAGCAGTATTAATTGTACAGTAGTAATGGTGGTGGTGGTGGTGGTAGTAGTAGTTGTAGTAGTAGCTGCAGCAGTAGTAGTAGTAGTAGTAGTAAGCAGTAATATTATGCACTAATAACAT
>NC_137035.1:3812500-3815000 GCF_032717465.1 Coenobita brevimanus
GGAAAAATATCTAGGGAGGGAGGGAAAAATATCTAGGGAGAGAGGGGAAATTATTTAGAGAGGGAGGGGAAAATTTCTAGGGAGGGAGGGGAAAATATCTAGGGAGGGAGGGGAAAATGTCTAGGGAGGGAGGGGAAAATATCTAGGGAGGGAGGGGAAAATGTCTAGGGAGGGAGGGGAAAATTTCTAGGGAGGGAGGGGAAAATGTCTAGGGAGGGAGGAGAAGATATCTAGGGAGGGGTACGATATCAAGGGAGAAAGGGAAATAATTGGGAAGGGAGGGGGAAGGAGGGGAAATAATCTAGGGAGGGGGGGGGAAGGAGGGGAACGTATCTAAGGAGGGAAGGGAATATAACCTGCGAGGGAGGGAGGGAGGGAGAGAGGGAGGGAGGAAGGAAAAAATAACTAGAGGAGGGGAAAAAACCTCGGGAGAGAGAAAAAGAAAGAAAAATAATTGGGCGAGAGAGAGAGAGAGAGAGAGAGAAAGGCAGTAATGCGGGTGGGCAAGAAGAGTTGCAGTTACCAAAAAAAAAAAAAAAAAAGTTATACAAATATACGAATCAAGGTCCTAATTTTGTCTGTTTTTAGCAAGCCTTCCTTAGCATCAAAAAGAAAAAAAATGGAAAGCATCTTAGAGTGCATACCTCCGTCAACGCAAAAAAAAAAAAAAAAAAAAAAAAAATATATATATATCTATAATTTTTCGTTCCTCTAGACCAATACTTTTACGGTGCCACATAGTCAATTAATTTTAGGTTCTTGGTCTGATCTATAACATAATTTCACGGAGCGCATACCTCCTCCAATGCCAGCAAAATTTACGATATACTTCAGTACTGTAATTCCTCCGCCTCAGACCTATACTTTCACTGTGCCACATAGTCTACTAATTTACGGTCTTAGTCTAACCTGTTATATAAGTTCAGGGAGCGCATACCTCCGCCATGGCCAATATCGGATTTCCTGCTTCCTGTTCCGGATCTACCTCAAAATCTAATCAACTCTACCTTGACCCACTGCCCACCTGTCCCCCAAATGTCATTGAATTCCGACCACAGCTTCTTGAGAAATCTTGTACACCAACAGACAAACAAGACACTGGTAAATACACAGCCTCCTCCAACTTCGCTTGCGGAGGTAAAAATACGTCACTAAGGTTTAAGAGGATCAGAAAAACAAAAAACAAAAACAAAAGAATATATAAAAACGAAACAAAAACAAAAACAAAAAAGAAACAAAAACAAAAAAGGAAACAAAAATAAATACGAAACAAAAAACAAACGAAAAATAAAAACGATGCAAACAAAAAACGAAAAACAAAAAAACGAAAAAATAAAACGAAAAACGAAAAAAAAATTACCAAACAAAAAAAACTACTAAGTATTCATTTTTTTATTTTACATTTAGAGTTTACACTTCAACCTCCCAACCCCCCCCAAAAAAAAAACAGGTGCGTGTAGTCCACATAATTCCACTGCCTTTTAATTTCTAATGCTGATTATGACCTAATTTATATTAAAGAGAGGTTATAAAAGGGGAGAGAGAGAGAGAGAGAGAGAGAGAGAGAGAGAGAGAGAGTGGTATAGAGTCTTTACCTTTTTTTTTTGAGAGAGAGAGAGAGAGAGAGAGAGAGAGAGAGAGAGAGAGAGAGGTATAGACAGTCATAACCTTTCAATTTTTTCATTTTTTTTTTCTTCCTGTAGACAATTCTGTTTATCACGGGAAAACCCCCAGTACTGAAGGGGTTAATTAAGATCTAAATCCAACATCACCTTCAAAAAATCTCTAAGTATTTTGGAGGCAGCAAGAATCAACTCCAAAAAGACATCAACATAGTGAAGAAATTAGGTGGAGACGAAAAACTGAAAATAAAAACAGAATTGGTGTCATAATTCTCACCTCTCTCTCTCTCTCTCTCTCTTTCTGTGCGTGTGTGTGTGTGTGTGTGTGTGTGTGTGTAACCTCTTTACCATCAGCATTTATAGTAAGTCGAAAATAAATACATAAAAATCTCGTGTTGCGACAGGCTTAATACCGGAAGCCTCAGGTGAAAAAGGTATTCATGTAATTAGGAGGGTAATTAGAGGACTGAGCTGTAGGTAATTACGTACTGATGACAGCCATGGACGTGGATACCACAATAATGCCATTTAGAGGTGATTATAGATGGAATGGGTGTTATATTGAGAGAGAGAGAGAGAGAGAGAGAGAGAGTCGCTTAAAATAGTCTAATACCCGGTACTGCTGAGACGCCTTCACGTGGTGGCTCCGATACTTCCTAGCGGTGGGGCTGCCTGATTATACAAACACCCTTCAACTCATGCAGCCCTGAGGTAAATAATGCTAATAATAATAATAATAATAAGAAGAAGAAGAAGAAGAAGAAGAAGAAATAATAATAATAATAATAATAATATTGCGTGTCATTAGGAGGTAATTACAGGCTGAGTGGGGTTAATTAGGCACTGATGATAACGCTGACACAAGACCCCAAAACAGT
>NC_137035.1:3820000-3855000 GCF_032717465.1 Coenobita brevimanus
CCACAGCACTAAAAGACCCCAGCAATGATGACTAAAACTTCGAGAGAAACTGACCAATTACAGCCCTGGACCACAATAACGTCACAGCCCCACGGTCCAATCAGCGTCCAGAGCCTCACTATAACCACTCCTCTACTGTAACCCCCCCTTCTTCCCCCACGTCGTACCCAAGTGGTGGAAAGGAATGGAGGGGGAGAGGCGTGCAGCAGTAGTAGTAGTAGTAGTAGTAGTAATGGTGGTAGGTTCATGGGAAACGTGAACCCAGTGGACTGCAGGCTGAAGGTACCCTCCTCCTACAGTCCATCATCCTCACTTAGGGGGCCAGTGCGGGTGCTGAGGGACGTTTGTGTAACCTGCAGTGGTAAGTGGTGGCGACATCATCCACCCACTTAACACAGTGCTGCCTGCGTACTGCTTACCAAAGGGACACTACACTGAGTTACAAGCCTATTTATAACAATGGGTGGCAGCCACAAAAACAGAAACGGGGTCAGGTGGAGCCACGTCCGATGTCCCTGTTAACTGGGTGGAGAGACGCAAATGCGACGTCCATCCAGCAACTAAGCCTCGATATTCTTTGCCGCACCTCCCTGTGGCAAGGCGCTGTCCACCGAAAGAGAACATTGGTTGTTTGCCTGCGACTGATGGGTCTGTTCCGCCAGACAGACTGGAGTTACTTTGCTACAACTACCTATCAGTGAAGCTGCCCAGTTATATCAGTGCCACCACGTGAAGGCGTCCCTCTCCAGCATAAAGTGTGTGAAAGTGGGAAGAATGGAAGAAATGAACCGCGGAAGACTGATGGAGGGGAAGGAGTGGAGGCGGTGAGGTGAAAGTTGGAGAGAGGGAAAAATGGAAGAAGAAATGTGAGGGAAATGGAGGAAGGGGAGGATTGATTAGCAGTAAAATTGATGATGGTGGGATGAGGAGGAGGATGGGGGTGGGAAGGAGTTGTAAAAAGTGTAGCCTGGGTGAAAGTTTGTGTGTGTGTGTGTGTGTGTGTGTGTGTGTGTGTGTGTGTGTGTGTGTGTGTGTGTGTGTGTGTGTGAGAGAGAGAGAGAGAGAGAGAAAGAGAGAGAGAATGGAAGATAGGGTGGTGGTACTTTGTTGAGAAAGAGTTATCAGAGTGTAAAAGTTATCCCATTTCTCTCTCTCTCTCTCTCTCTCTCTCTCTCACACACACACACACACACACACACACACACACACACACACAGTAAAAGATGCGAAAAGAGGATGGAGAAAAAGTGCAGAAATGAACAAATGTGGCACAGATAGAAAAGAAGCACAGAAAAAGGACAAAAAGACGGGAAGGTAGAATTAAGAGAAAATAAAGAAGAAAATGAGAGAGAGAGAGAGAGAGAGAGAGAGAGAGAGAGAGAGAGTAAATGGAGGGAAAGACGACGACAAGTGAGGAGGTAAAACGAGAGAGACAGAGGAGATGAAAAACAAGAGAGTGAGGAGATGAAATATGAAGAGAGTAAGGGGAGGTGCGAAGAGGAAAAGAGGAAGCGGAAGGAAGCAGCCAGAAAAGAGCGGAAGAGGAGAGAGAAATTACATACTGACAAGAGGAAAAGAGTAGGAAGAAGTGATAAATAAAAGAGATGAGAGAGGACGCAAAATAAAGAGTAAAAACAATAAATGAAAAGAGGGCAAGATAAGAGAGGAAGGATCCGGAGCCAACACGAGAGGAAGGAGTTGAAGGAGAAGAGGAGAATGAGGTGAAGGAGAGAAGGAAAAGAGTAGGAGAGAAAAGAAGAGAAAGAAGACAAGAGGATCCACCAGGAGAGGGAGGAGGAGAAGAAGAAAAAAAAAGTGGGAACGTGGCGAAGGAAAGAATGAAAAGAGAGGAGGTAAAAGGAAAAAGAAGAGGAGGAACAAGAGGAATTATCAGGAGAGGAAGAGGATACGAGAGAATCCACCGAGGCAGGTGTGGAAAAAAAAAACGGAAAAGCAGGGAAGGAAAGACAATAGAGGGGAGGGAAAAGGGAAAAAGAAGAGGAGGAAAATGAGGAACTATCAGGAGAGGAAGAGGTGAGGAAAAACAAGAGGATCCACCAGAGAAAGAGTGGAAGAAAAAACAGAAGAAAAAACGGCAAGGGAAGGAACGAAGAAGAGGGAGACGAAAGAGGAAAAGGAAGAGGAGCAAAAGGAGGAAAATTCGGGAGAGGAAGACGCAGGGGATCGGTGACCAAGATTGGAAGGAGGGGAGGAAAATTGCAGAAGACAGTTTGGAAAAAGAGAATGGGAGAAGGAATAGATATTGGAGAAGTGGATAGAAACAGTGGAGGGAAGAAAGACTGGGTTAGAACTGGAGGAAAGTTTTATAGTACTGCCTGAGAGACTGGATGTAAAAGATTTGGATGAGAGAATGAAAGACCGGAGAGACACAAAGAAAGATAGATATTTAGACAGATTATGTAGACAGACAGATAAACAGACTGACTGACAAATGTGTGTGTGTGTGTGTGTGTGTGTGTGTGTGTGTGTGTGTGTGTGTGTGTGTGTGTGTGTGTGTGTGTGTGTGTGTGAGAGAGAGAGAGAGAGAGAGAGAGAGAGAGAGAGAGAGAGACTAATGGTGGGAAAACTTCTGGGAGGAAATTAGATAGGTTGAAGAGAGATTGGAATGTGGAAGGAGAGGAAAGGTGAGGCGAGGAGGAAATGGAAGGAAAGAGAAAAGAGGAGAGGAGAGGAAGAAGAAATGGGGACAGGAGATTGAGCAGCAGTAGAGAGATGGAGATAAGTGATATGAAAATGGGATCGATTAGATAAAGAAATAAGAAAGAGAAAACATAAATGGAGGGAGAGGAAGACAGGAAGTGGTGAAAGACAAGGAAACTGAGGAAAACAGGATAGGGAAGAAAAGAAGGAAAAGATGGATATGAGGAGAGTGGAGAGGAAAGAAGTTGAGAAGAATCTGAGGTAAAAAATAAAAAAAAGTGATGAAGGAAAGAAGTGAAGACGATACCCCGAGAAAGAGAGAGAGAGAGAGAGAGAGACGATACACCACCACAATACACCACACACATAAACAGACTTGGGGTAACTTTGCCATTTTCTCTTAAACTTCGCCTAAACCATGCAGCCATCTCTCTCTCTCTCTCTCTCTCTCTCTCTCTCTCTCTCAAGGAACAGTAACACAACGAAGAAAAAAAAAATACGGACAAGAAAACAACGATATGAAAAACTAAACTAAAAAGAGAAAAAAAATAATGACAAAAAAAGGCACGATATGGAAACTAAATTAACAAGAAAACGAAGAAAACAAAAATATGGACAAGAGAACAACAGCACGATGTGAGAAACAAAACAAAAAAAAACGGAGAAAAAAATACGGACAAGAAAACAACACAAAAACAGAAGAAAACAAAAATACGGACAAGAAAACAAACATAAAAACAGAAGAAAACAAAAATACGGACAAGAAAACACCACGATATGAGAAACTAAATTTAAAAAAAAAACGAAGAAGAAATACAGACAAGAAAACACCACGATAAGAAACTAAAAAAAAAAAAAAGAAAATACGGACAAGAAAACAGCAGCACGATGAGAAACTATATTAACCAAAAAATAAATAAATAAATAAATAGGAAAAGACAATTCTGCCGAGGTCTCAGTCTGGCGGTGTATGAAGCTGAATATTTTCCAAGTGGCGCGTTGTCTACATATTTCCCCCCTGTTAAAAATGATGTAATGAACTTGATATTATGCTGGGGTGGAGAGGGAGACGAGAGGAGGGGAGGAAAGGTGTGGAGAGGAGAGGAGGTGAGATGAGGTACAGAGAGGAGAGAAGAAAAGGTATGGAGAGAGAGAGGAGGGGAGAAAAGGTATGGAGAGGAGTGGAGGGGAGAAAAGGTATGGCAGGAGAGAAGGGAAGGAAAGGTATGGAGAGGAGAGGAGGGGAGAAAAGAATCTGAGAAGAGGGAGAAGGGGGGAAGAAAAATAACAGAAAGAACACAGCGGAAGGAGAGGACAGATGAAAAGGAATGTAGAAGGGAAGAGGACCACGAGGAGGGAAGAAAAGGAATGAGAGAGGGGAGAAAAGGCGATTGATAGTGTGAAAGGAAGGACGAGAAAGAGAGGAGAAAAGGGTGTTTGTAGAGTGAAGGAGAGAAAAGGAAGGGAAAGGAAGGAGCTGGTGCGGTGAAGAGAAAGAACGGAGAGGAGAGGAGAGGAGAGGACGGTAGAATTGAGATGGCATGGAATGGACAGGGGACTGGTATGGTGTGTGTGTGTGTGTGTGTGTGTGTGTGTGTGTGTGTGTGTGTGTGTGTGTGTGTGTGTGTGTGTGTGTGTGTGTGTGTGTGTAACTTTCTGGGCTGGAAGAAAACAGCAACAACAGATCTTCATTTTCCAGTATGGCTTCCAGCGCGGTCCACATTTTTCCAGTTTTCTCCTTCCCTCCACTTCCAGGGTTTCTCTCCGTTCCCTCCCTCCCTTCTCCCCTACTGTATCCCTCTTCCCTCAGTTTTTCTCCCTTTGTCTCCCTTGTTCCCTCCCTTTCTCTGCCAATTAACTCTCTCCCCTCCACTGATTTTTTCTCCCCTCATCCTCTCCTCCTGGTCAGTTTCTGGGCCTTCTCCATCCCTGAAATCTCTCCTTCCTTCCTATCTCCACTGCCAGCTCTTTCTTAGCCTCTCTCTCCCTCTCTCTCTCTCTCTCTCTCTCTCTCTCTCTCTCTCTCTCTAACGCAGTAACCATGAGGTGCTAGTGAGGAACGCCTTCCCGAGGTGGCACTGATATATCCAGGCGGCTCTACGACCGGGTTATGGAAACGTCCCTCACCTCCCACCCTATCCCCGTGAAGGAGGATGGTGGTGGGCGGCGGGAGGAGGGCAGCCTCAGCCTGAAGTCCACCGAGTTCACGTTTATATGAGCCTGAAGTTACAGTTACTACTACTAATAATAATCCTGACTTCCTAAAAGAGAATTATTATTTTATTATTTTTCTTTACCAGAGCAGGAGGTCACATTCAAGGGTATTTATTTATTTATTTATTTATTTACTTTGGCAGGGCAAGAGAGGGTCGAATTCACGGGCATTTTATTTTAGTTTATTTTATTTTTGGCAGCAGGAGAGGGTGGCATTGAAGGGTATTTTTATTCTATTTACTTTTTTCATTTATTTATTTATTTTGGGAGGACTGGAAAGGGTCGAATTCAAAGGGTATTTTATTTTACCTTATTTTGTGTTATTTTTTTTATTTTTTTTTTTTTGGCATAGCAGGAGAGGGTGGCATTCAAGGGTATCTTTATTCTATTTTCTTATTATTATTTTATTTATTTATTTTTGCCTGAGCAGGAGAGGGTCGCATTTAGGGGTATTTTGGTGCTGAAAATTCTTATGGCTAGTTTCAATACAGCCAGGACTTAAAAATATGAAGGAATAATCACGCTTAAAAGGTGGAAGGGAAAGACGAACCCAGTGAACAGGAGGGAGAGATTACACAGGATTACACAGGAAAGCAAACAGCAACAGACCTTATGGTCCTTTCGAGGCTGCTTGTTAGAGAAAACTATGACTACAAGATCTAACTCTACATGTTGAAGGATAAGGATAGGAAAGCAAGAAGGCTCCCCCCACCACCAAACCCTCCAGGAAAAAGTGAGAAAAACCACCATGCAGCATGGAAAAACTGACATGGAAATTTTATAGGAAACACTGGAAAGGAAAAGTCACATTCTATAATACTTTATCTATAAGCTACCCGATAGAGTAACCTGAAAGAGAAAGTAAACAAATAAAATAATAGTTACGGCATGACATTATAAACCAGTTACATTGAGTTAATGGGAAGTCTGTGGACATAACGTGGAAGCTACACACTGCACAGTGTGGATGTTTAGGGGTGGTGCAGCAGCCTTGCCTGGGCCCTTTAAGGTAGGCAGCAGTCAATCAGGCCCTACCTCCGTTTGCTCCACTGAGATAAGGAACTCTCCCATGTGGGACAAGTACACAAGTTTCATCCTGAAGCAGTGACCCCTGGTACATTAAAAAAAATCCCGATGGTGGTCACTTGACTAACAGGGACCCTCAGTGATCCACAGCCCATCACAGGTCGAAAGTAAGAGTAGTGACCGTTAACTCAGGGTTATCTGTGCAGCTCCTAATCTGTGCTTATATTGCTTTCTTTGCGCTGGGGAGACTGAAAAGTATATAGGACGGGTGTCTTAGATAAAAGGGGACTGCACAGTGCACAGTGTGGATGTGCAATGCACAGAGTGGATGTTTAGGGTGGTGCGGCAACCTTCCCTGGCGCTTTTTAGGTAGGCAGCAGTCAATCAGGCAATAGCTCCGTTCACTCCACTGAGACAAGGAACTCTCCCATGTGGGACAGTACACAAGTTTCATCCTGAAGCAGTGACCCCTGGTACATTAAAAAGTCCCGATGGTGGTCACTTGACTAACAGGGACCCTCAGTGATCCACAGCCCATCACAGGTCGAAAGTAAGAGTAGTGACCGTTAACTCAGGGTTATCTGTGCAGATCCTAATCTGTGCTTATATTGCTTTGTTTGCACCGAATAAATTGAAAATGTATAATATCGTGACGCAACACTATGTACGGGTACATTGTTTACGGGGTGTCTTGTAGACTAAGGGGGCATGAACTTACATGTACCGTAGCTATAAAAGCAAGTTATTCGGACAGAAAAAGAGTCAGCTGAGGATTTTCGTGCAAATACTTGTCTAATTTGTTTTTGAATGTCTCAATTGAGATACTGTTCACGGTATCTGAGGGTAATCTGTTCCAGATATTTACAACTCTGTTAAAGAAGAAGTATTTTGCTTCGTGGGATTGGAATCGTTTTCCCATGATTTTGCAGCCATTACTTCTGGTTTGACTCGACCGGTCTATATCAAAATATTTATTCATGTCTAAGTTGTCATATCCCTTCATGATTTTGAAAACTTCAATAAGGTCCCCTCTTAACCTGCGCTTCGTTAGGCTAAATAGTTTAAGTTCTTCAAGGCGTTCCTCATATGGTTTGTTTCTAAGTCGTGGTACCATTTTTGTGATTCTTCGCTGAATTTTCTCTAATTTTTCAATGTCCTTTCTGTAGCACGGAGACCAGAATTGCACACAATACTCAAGATGGGGGCGCACTAGCGAGTTGTACAAGGCAAGTATGACTTTTTCCGATTTAAACTCGAAAGTTCTTCCAATAAAACCCACTAGCTTGTTTGCAATTTTTACCGCATCGGTACACTGCTTGCTTGGTTTTAGGTCATTTGATATTATCACACCAAGATCCTTTTCACTGTCTGTACTTGATAACTGAATATTGTTCATTTTGTAATTTGCATGGACATTGTTACTTCCAATATGAAGTACTTTACATTTTTCTGTGTTGAATTTCATTTGCCATTTTTCTGCCCAGCTTGCTAAAGTATTAAGGTCATTTTGTAACTGCTGCCACTGTAATTTTGAAGTGACTTTACTGGTTATTTTAGTATCATCTGCAAATTTGGATACTTTACAATTTAGACCCTCATCAATGTCATTTATATAGATAATAAAAAGTATCGGTCCAAGTACTGAGCCTTGGGAACGCCGCTGATCACATTACGCCATTTGGATTCCTTTCCGTTTATCACAACTCGCTGTTTTCGGTCTGACAGCCAGTCTTGTAACCATTTTAGCGTCTTTCCTTTTTATTCCATGTGCTTCTATTTTTCTCATGAGACGCTTGTGAGGGACAGTGTCAAATGCTTTCTGAAAGTCGAGGTAAATTATATCTACTGCTCTTGAGTCATCGTATGATTTGTAAACATCATGGAAGAAGTCCAGTAAGTTAGTTAAGCATGAACGACGATGTCTGAATCCATGTTGCGAGTCTTTAATTATATTATTTTCTTCTAGATAATTAACTATTTTATCTCTTATGATTTTTTCCATTAACTTGCACACTACTGATGTTAAGCTGATTGGTCTGTAATTTCCTGGGTGCGACTCATTTCCTTTTTTGAAAATTGGTGTTACATTTGCTAGTTTCCATTCGCGTGGAACTTTCCCAGTACTTAATGATTTATTGAATAAGACAGAGAGTGGCAGCAGTAACTCATGTTTTGCTTCTTTGAGAATTCTCGGTGATATTTTATCGGGGCCAGGGGTTTTGTTTATGTCCGTACTATTTATGGCTGAAAGGATATCATTATTATGGATAGCATAGTTACTAAGGACTGTGCTATTTGCTTGGTTTGTGGGTAACAGTAGGTTTCTGGTGGTGTTTTCTACTGTAAAAACAGACGCAAAGTAATCGTTAAGAATGTTTGCCATTTCGACCTCATTTTCAGTGTGTCTGCCATTGTTTGTTTCTAGAGGACCTATTGATGTAGTCATAACCTTTTTCTTTCTAATGTAACTGTAAAATTCTTTAGGATTTGATTTGCACGTATTAGCAATGTGGATCTCCAGTGCTCTTTTGCTTTGTTTAATAAGTCTTTTCGATGTGCGGCGTAGATTATCGTATTGTAATTTATCATCATTATTTTGTGTAGCTTTATATTTATGGTATGCCTGTTTTTTGGCTATTAAGTTACTTTTTATTTCACTGGACCACCACTTTGGTTTACTATTTCCAGCTGGACGTCTGTTACATAGTGGCACACATGACTTTACCACTTCATTAAATTTTTCGGTGAATATTTCCCATGCTTGGTTTATGTCATCGGTTTCAGACATTTGATTCCAATCTGCAGTTGCAAGTAGCGCTCTGAGCCTGTTGAAATTAGCTCTACGATAATCTGGGACCTTTTCTTTGCTCTCCGTTTCTTTTACTTTTTCAGTAGTAATATTAAACTGTATAGTTCGATGATCACTGGAACTAAACTCAGGTCCTATTTCAACGTTGTTGACTAGGTTATCATTTGTAGTCAAGATGATGTCTAGGATATTGTTTCCTCTCGTTGGGTATTCTACGTGTTGGGAAAGGGCGCTTTCCTGAAGATTCGTATAAAGCTCTTGTCCTGAGTGTGCCGCAGTGGTTCACCCCACTTTGTTACCGGTAGATTAAAGTCTCCAAAAATTACGCTATCCTCTTGACAACAAATTTCCGCAATTTGATCATAAAGTTTTTCATCTGTCTCAGTTGACTGTGCTGGCGGACGATAGATGAGACATATATTTATTTTGTGTGAATTAATACTTAGCTGAACATAACTGGCATCTATGTTGGTAATACTGGGTTTGGATAGCACAAGGGGATGGAGACTAGTTTTCACATATAGTAAAACACCGCCACCAGCTCGATGTGGTCGCTCACAGCTGAAAATATTGTACCCTGTTAGTGAGTATTCCGCTAGAAAGTCACGGTCAGATGTGTTAATCCAGGACTCTGTGATGCCAATGATGTCATAATTTTCTAGGTAAATTAGAGATTCTAAATCCTCAAACTTGTTACGTAGACTACGTGCGTTAGCATAGCAGACTCTAATTCCGTTCCGAACAGTTGGTGATCTGACTTTGTGGGTATTTACGTTAAGGTTACTGTTCCTGGACGTGCCGCGTTTTTTGAGATGAGAGAAAGGGAGGGAGATGAGAGAAAGGGAGAGAGATGAGAGAAAGGGAGAGAGATGAGAGAAAGGGGAGAGAGATGAGAGAGAGAGAGAGAGAGAGAGAGAGAGAGAGAGAGAGAGAGAGAGAGAGAGAGAAAGAGAGAAAGATGAAAGGGAGAGGAGGAGGAGGAGAAGGAGGAAAAATGGGCTTGGAGGAAAGATAGAAACATAACCTGGGGAAAAGGGGAGGCACACAGATAGATATAGACATATAATGATAGACAGACAAAGATGTGTAGGTAGGTAGACAGACAGATATAGATAGATAGACAGATAGATAGATAGACAGACTGGGGTGAATAGGAGGGAGAGATGAGAGAAAGGGAATAGGAAAGAGGGAGAGAGAGAGGGAAATGTGGACGTGGAGGAGGAAAAATGAAAAGAAAATGACTTGGGAAAAAGGCAGACAGATATGGATAACAGATACAGATATTTACGATAAAGGAGGATATATTTACAACTGCATTTACGATAGAAAGTCTGACTATACTCGTACCTGCATATTTCCGACAGCAGTTGCGACAGGGGACGATGGGGTACATATTTACAACTGCATTTACGATAGAGAAATGTCTAAGAAACCGCCCATACTTACAACCGCACTTACGACAAACGATATATTAATTACGACCGCAGTTACGATAAGGGAGGATATATTTACAAAGTGCTTACGATAAAGGAAAGCCTAACGATTGATTATTTACGATCGCAGTCACGATAAGGGAGTTTATATTTACAACGCCGATTACGATAAAGGAAAGCCTAACGATAGATTATTTACGACCGCAGTTACGATAAGGAAGGATGTATTTACAACAGCGCTTACGATAAAGGAAAGTCTAACTATGTATTATTTACGACAGGCGTTACGATAAAGAATATATTATTTTACGATATTTACGACGCCACTCTCGATACAGGACGCATTTACTACCCGTTCCCGATGTCGTAATAGCAGCGGCGAATACCTGGAAGAAAAAAAATATCACACTCATACTGTTCTGAAAGATGGAGTGAAAAAAGTAAGAAGAAAAAAAAGAGTACAATTTGTAACATCCTTGTGTGTGGCACGTCATTCTTCTGGGTTCAACGTGGGGCAGGGAGAGGGCAGACGAAGGGAGAGAGGGATAGAAAGAAGGGAGAAAGGGAGGGGGGGGGAGGGAAGGAATGGTAGCGAGGTAAAAGGAAGGGAGGAAGTGAGGAGGGAGGGCAATGGGGAAGGAAAGGAGGGTAATGGGGAAAGGGCAGGAGGAGGGAAGGACGAAGGAAGGGAAGAATGGAGGAAGAGAAGAAGGGAAGCACTAGGGAAGGAAGGAGGGGAGGAAATGAGGAAAGGGCAGGGAGAAGACGGGAAGGGAAGAACGGAGGAGAGAAGGGAGGAAGGAATTGAGGACGGGAGTCATTGGGGTAAGAAAGGGAGGAAATAAAGTAGGGTGAAGAATGAGGGTTATGGTTTAGAAGGAAGAAGGGAGGAAGCAAGGAAATGGACTAGGGAGGAGGGAAAAATGGCAGGGAGGGAATTTTGAAGGGAGGAAGGGAAGGGAAGGGAGGGAAAGAGGAAACCGGGTGTGGATAAGGCGAAAGGGGTACGGAGGGAGGTTAGAAGCGAGGCAGACAGGGGAAAGGAAGGGAAGGAAAAGGGAGAGGAAAGAGGAAAAGAGGGAGGACGGAGGGGAGGAGAGGAGGAAGGGAGGAAGAGGGAAAACTGAAGAGAAAGGAGGGAAAAGGGGTAGGGAGAGGGAAGGAAGGAGGAAGGACATAAGGAATGACAAAAGAGGAATTGAGAGAAATCGAGAACAAATTAAGAAGAAATGAGGCAGTGAAATGACATGGGGGAGAGAGAGAGAGAGAGAGAGAGAGAGAGAGAGAGAGAGAGAGAGAGAGAGAGAGATGGGATGAGCAAATAAGAAAACAGATACGAGAGGAAAAGGGACCCGGAAGAGAGACGAAGGGGAAAGGAGGTGGGAAGGAACGGGGCTGGAAAGGAAGGAATGCAAAGACAAGTGAGAAAGGAAGCAAATAAATATAGGACAAAGGAAACAAAGGAAAATGGAAACAGGGAAAGGAATAAGGCAAAATAAAGGCCAAGGAGGTGAGAAGGAAGGGATGAGGAAGATGAATGGATGGGAGGCAAAGGAGAGAGAATGAGAGAGAGGGGGGGGGGAGGAAATGAAAAGGGGGGGAGTGGGGGAGAAGGTATTTCATTTACTGGAGAACGCAGTGGGGAGAGAGAGAGAGAGAGAGAGAGAGAGAGAGAGGAAACTGAAAAGCTGGGAGGAAGGAGAGTGAAGAGACAGAAAGAGAAGGAGGGGAGATAAGAGGAGAAAAGAAGGAGCGGGGATAGAGAAGGGAGGAAAGAAAGATGGGAAAGATGGAGAGAGAAAGGGAGAATAAAGAGGGGAGAATGGGAACAGGAATGAAAACCAAAGACTCTGGTAAAACAAAGAGGAAAATAAGAAAGAAACGAGAAAAGAATTAGGAGAAAACAACGAAATGAAAGACGAGGGAAGCAATGAAAAAAGACAAAGAATATAAGAAAGGAAAATTATACTTCTTTCAAATGCTAAAAAAAAACCATCTGATATTCATTATAAGGGTATATTCAATTTATCCTTATTTTTCTATTCGCCAATCGGTCCAAAAATATACTGAGTTACTGACAAATCAATAAAGGAACAAGTAATTCAATTATTGTATTTAGAACCCGTGAACCATACATCTGACAGCCATCCAAACTAACCAACCATCCTTCCTTCCATGCACAACATCCAACCAACCCTTTCTTCCATCCAACCTTTCAGCCATCCATCTATTCATCCAACCAACCATCCTTCCATCCAACCTTTCAGCCATCCATCTATCCATCCTGCCAACCATTCTTCCATCCAACCTTACAGCCATCCATCTATCCATCCAATCAACCATTCTTCCATCCAACCTTTCAGCCATCCATCTATCCATCCAACCAACCATCCATCCATCCATCCATGCACAACAACCAACAAACCATCCTTCCATCCAACCTTTCAGTCGTCCATCTATCCATGCAACCAACCATCCTTCCATCCATCCATCCACGCACAACATCCAACAAACCATTCTTTCATCCAGCCTTTCAGCCATCCACCAATCCCTCCAACCATCCAGGACCCAGACCATGAAACCATCCACTCATCCGCACATCATCCAACCTACCACTCTTCCAAACAAAACATCCAACCAGCTCTGTACCCATCCACTCGACCATCCAACCACGTCAAGCAAATGTACAGTCAACCATCTAATCATCCACTCGATCAACGATAAACCATCCATATCAACCAACCATCCATCCATCCATCCAATCGCCAACCCGAATCAACTATCAGCCATCCAACTGAACTAATAAATGGATATAGTTAAGCAATTAATCCCCAATCCATCCTTTCCAATCAAATCCCCAATCTATCCTTTCCAATCAAATCACAAATCCATCCTTTCCAATCAAACCCCCAATCCATCCTTTCCAATCAAATCACCAATCCATCCTTTCCAATCAAATCACCAATCCATCCTTTCCAATCAAATCACCAATCCATCCTTTCCAATCAAATCACCAATCCATCCTTTCCAATCAAATCACCAATCCATCCTTTCCAATCAAATCACCAATCCATCCTTTCCAATCAAATCACCAATCCATCCTTTACAATCAAATCACCAATCCATCCTTTACAATCAAATCCCCAATCCATCCTTTACAATCAAATCCCTAATCCATCCTTTCCAATCAAATCCCCAATCCATCCTTTACAATCAAATCCCCAATCCATCCTTTACAATCAAATCCCCAATCCATCCTTTACAATCAAATCCCCAATCCATCCTTTCCAATCAAATCCCCAATCCATCCTTTACAATCAAATCCCCAATCCATTCTTTCCAATCAAATCCCCAATCCATCCTTTACAATCAAATCCCCAATCCATTCTTTCCAATCAAATCCCTAATCCATCCTTTCCAATCAATCAAACAACTATCCACTTATCAACCAAATCAACCAAACACCATCATCTATCCATCTATCCAACTTCACTGCTTCCCATCAGCTATCCATCCAGCTTCCCTCCACTTAACCATCCTTCCTTCCTTTCTCCCTGGAACTAACCATTCACCTAGCCTCCCTCGAACTACTGATCTATCCTGCCCTTCCGCCTACCCTCCCAACCATCCACCTAACCACCCAACCATCCACCTACCACCCAACCATCCACCTAACCACCCAACCATCCACCCAATTTGCCTCCCTCCCTCAGCTGAGACAAGGGACCCTCCATTAATCTTGACCCACCACACACATAAATAAATGCATACTGCACATACACACACACACACACACACACACACACACGCTCCCCCACACACACACATATCCGCCTACATGCTCCCACACACACACCTACAAGCCCTCCCAAACACACACATACACACACACACACACACACACACACACACATGGTATGAGCTAGATAAAAGTTAAACATACAGTACATATCCAGACAACAAGCATAAGTAGGTACATATAAAAAGGACATGAATTCTCTCTCTCTCTCTCTCTCTCTCTCTCTCTCTCTCTCTCTCTCTCTCTCATTAAAGTGTTTTTCTCCGGGCAAATTGGGTTGCTCGCTAATTAATCTTTCGTTTCATCCGTCACCACAAAAGAGGAGATTAAAAAAACAGGACATTTTTTTTTATAATTCTGGGAAAGAGTTTTTGAGGTTGATAATCTCTCTCTCTCTCTCTCTCTCTCTCTCTGCCCCAAGATAGGCAGATCCCTCCTATCGACAGACAGGATCCTCTGTGAGCCTTGAGGTGTGTGTGTGTGTGTGTGTGTGTGTGTGTGTGTGTGTGTGTGTGTGTGTGTGTGTGTGTGTGTGTGTGTGTGTGTGTGTGTGTGTGTGTGTGAGAGAGAGAGAGAGAGAGAGAGAGAGAGATTACCATGGATGTGATATACCGTGCAAGTGGAGTGGATGCTTCCAAAATATCCTCACTCTCACCAACACACACACAAACACACACACACACACACACACACACACACACATTAAACAAGGAAATGAGTTCATATTTGTTTCATCTCTCTCTCTCTCTCTCTCTCTCTCTCTCTCTCTCTCTCTTTCACACACACACACACACACACACACACACACACACACACACAGGCATACAGGTTTCATTTCCCCCACCCCCACTAAAAATATATACCTTATAGCCTATATAAATGTGGACGAATATTAATCCAACAAATGCATACTCTCGCTGGTATGGTCACACTAACTCTCTCTCTCTCTCTCTCTCTCTCTCTCTCTCTCAGGCGCCACACTGTCGCTCGTTCCCTGTACTGAATCCAGGCGGAAAACAAGGAGGAAGAAAGGAAGGAAAGAAGGAAGGAAGGAAGGAAGGAAGGAAGGGAGAATATAAAAGGGAGGTCAGAGGGAAGAAATAAGAACGGAAGGAAGGATTTTGGGAGGAAGGTACAACGAGAGAGAGAGAGAGAGAGAGAGAGAGAGAGAGAGTAATGAAGCTACTGATATACACTAAGGGGCCATGACCCCTCCGCCCCCGCCTCAATAAAGCAATCATTATTCAGGTCAATATCAGAATTTATGTGACTGGCAGAATGGATCACGACAGGGACAAAGGGGATGCTGGAATTGCCCCCCCCCCATCCTCTCTCTCTCTCTCTCTCTCTCTCCTTGTACATTCCTTCTCCCCCCTCCCTGTTCCTGCATTTGCCTTCTTCCTTTTTCCTTATTCTTGTCTTCGCCTTCCTCTTCTTCCCTTTCTTCCTCTCTTCCTTCCTTTCTCTTCCACTCCTCCACCTCCTCATCTCCCTCCCAATCTACTTCAACTCATTTTTCTTTCCTTCTTTTTCTCTCTTCCTCCATCCCTTCTCCTACTCTTCTTCCTTCCCTCTTCTCTCTCTCTCTCTCTCTCTCTCTTCATCCCCCTCCTCCTTCATCCTCATCTTTCTTCATCTTTTATCCCTTCTCCATCCTCTTCTTTCCTCCCGTTCTCTCCTAGTTTCTTCTCTACCTTCCCTCTTCCTCCTTCCCCTCCTCCTTTTCCTCCTTTTTTCCGCCTTCTCCGTCTTCTTCCTCCCTCCATCCCTTCCTCCCAAATCCTCCCTCTCTTCTCTCCTCTTCCTTCTCCCTCTCTTCTCTCCTCTCTCTTCTCCCTCCTTCCCCCTCTCTTCCCGTTTTCTTCCTCCCTCCATCTCCTGCTACATACACATTTCAAGGGGTGACTACGCTATAAGGCAACACAGTGGTGGGAGTGCATATTGGATAGAGTGAACAAGTACTCTCCAGGATAATACATCTTGCACTCCATAACACATTCCTCTTTAGTGCTCTCTCTCTCTCTCTCTCTCTCTCTCTCTCTCTCTCTCTCTCTCTCTCACACACACACACACACACACACACACACACACACACACACACACACACACACACGCAGTGGTAACGTTCTCGCTTGCCATCTGGTAGACGGGATAATACGAAGACTGTCAAGGTGGAATAAGAATTGGTGGAGGTTTAACGAGTCCACAGGTCAGTCGGCCCTCGTTGAACATGGCCTAATTGGTCTGGCCCCGCGGCATACATCACCTCGCTCAGGTTGCGAAAAGTTTCACTGACGAAGTGGGTGGTTACTGTCCCCCTTGAGCAAGGGGACGGGTGTGTGCGTGTGTGAAGGTCACAGCCTTGCCCTTAGATCGGACTATATGAGCTCTCAGCTCCCTTCCGGGAGGGTAAAATGCTGACGATCACGACCATCAAGTGATCCTGACCGACCCGGTGAATTACAGAGAGAGAGAGAGAGAGAGAGAGAGATGAATACAGACCGAGAGAGATAAAGGCAGCGCAGACATACTTCAAAGGCAGATAAAAAGACAGGCAGAGTGAATGTCAAGAGAGAGAGAGTCATTTAGGACGAAGATCAAAGAGAAATGACGGAGAAAGAGCGAGCAAAAACGAGAGAAAATGAGAAAAAAAGAGAGGAAAATGAAAGGGTCTTGGAGGGAGAGTAAGAGGGCCGCAGGGTGTGTGTGTGTGCGTGTGTGTGTGTGTGTGTGTGTGTGTGTGTGTGTGTGTGTGTGTGTGTGTGTGTGTGAGAGAGAGAGAGAGAGAGAGAACAGGCACATCGATAAGAAACACACCTCAATCAGATGTCCTATTAACCCTTTCAGTCTAAGAAGGCAATATAACTCCTTCTACTCATCTTAAGGCAGATTTCAAGGAACTGGAGGCTTAGATGTTGAAAAATAAGACGCTGCAATACTAGCAAAAGATGGCTGTGAAGAGGGGGAAGTGACAGACATGAAACGAGGAAGAATAAGAGGAGGCAGGAACGAATGGCTGGGAAGGAAGGATGAGAAGAGAAACGGAGCAAGGAAGAAAAAGATTGGTGAGGAAAGTGGGGAAGAGGAGGAGGAGGAGAAGGAGGAGGAGGGAACATGAAGATTTTAAAACAGAACTCCTTCAGGTAAATGTAAATAATGTGGTACCAAAAAATAAATATAAATCAATAAATAACCTGGAGACAAGTCATCAGGTTGAAAGGATTAGTCTGGAGTACCTTAACCACAAAATACCCCCTAAGACGAAATTCTTGCGAAAACTGTAAGGAATAACCGCCCAAGAGGAGCAACTTCCTGTGTGGCTTGGGTCCTGTGCGGAAGTTAAGACATCCCCTAACAAACTTCACTCACAAACTTAGTCCACCCCAAGAACTGACTCAAGGAAGTTAAGTTTTCCTCAAGAAGCAAAATTCTATCAACTGCAGCCTCGACCTTTTGGATTCGGCGACCTGTTTTAATGTATTCTTTACTACCGGTGCTGGAGGGGGGGCAGCGATATGACGGGGAGGTGGAGCTGCCCTGTTATATAAATGTTGCTCCGTCCATCTCTATCCCCGGAGGAGAGATTGGTGTGGTGTGATGTGGTGTGGTGCGGCGTAGTGTAGTGTAAAATGGTATGGTATGGTATGGTATGGTATGGTGTAGTATGGTATTTTTTGGTGTGGTATGGTTTGGTGTGGTGTAGAATGGTATGGTATGGTATGGTATGGTATGGTATGGTATGGCGTGGTGTGGATTCGCTACGCATACTAAGGTGTACGGGAGTGAAGCAATTCGCGTCCGAAAAAAGCTAGTGAGAGACTGACGGACCGGACATCCTAGAGCTCCCCCGCATTGAAAAAAAAAAAATCTGGTAAAGAAAAATAATGGACCACAATAAAGGAATTACTGGGAGAAAAACGATCAGCAGGGACAATAAAATAGGGGGAGAGAGAGCAAAAAAAAAAAAAGGAGGGGGTAACACAATACGAGAGAGAGAGAGAGAGAGAGAGAGAGAGAGAGAGAGAGAGAGAGAGGAGGTAACAGCTGCAAGGCGAAAAAGCGAGAGACAGGCAAAATGAGTTTAGCAATAGAAGGAAGAGAACCTGGGAGACTGAATGAGAGTGGATGGAGAGACAAACGAGGTAGCGAAGGAAGGAAGGAAGTAAAGGAGGAAGGAAAGGGAGAAAGGGAATAAGAAAGGAAGAACCAGAGCCCCAAGGAGAACATGCGAGAGACTGAGGACAAAAGGAGAGAAGGAGAAACAGCAGAAGGACGACCAACGTGGTTTAATAACAGTGGCTGGGGTGGACGTGGAAGGAAGGAAGGAAGGAAGGAAGGAAAGTACGAAAGCAGTAAGGAGAGAGAGGAAGAGCAAGAACCCAAACTGCAAGAGCTGGGGATAAACATTTGAAAACAGAAAGGACACTACGAGAAAGCAACATTACAAAGACTGTCAAGGAAGGGAGGAAGGAACGAAGGATGAAAGGAAAGTACGAACACAGTAAGGAGAGACAGCAACAGAATAGGAACCCAAGGGCTAGAGGGAGAATAAGTGAAAGAGAGGGCACTCTACGAGAAAGCAACACTATGAAGACTGTCAAGGAAGGAAGGAAAGAAGGAAGGAAGGAAATTAGGAAAGCAGTTAAGAGAGAGACAGAGCAAGAGAAAAAGAACCCAAGAGCTAAAGGGAGAATAAGTGAAAGAGAGAGAGAGAGGGCACACTAAGACAAAAATCAATAATACGAAGACAGTCAAGGAAGGGAGGAAGGAAAGTAGGAAAGCAGTAAAGAGAGAGACAGAGCATGAGAAAAAGAACCCAAGAGCTAGAGGGAGAGTAATTGAGAGAGAGAGAGGGGGGGCAAACTAAGACAAAGAACAACAATACGAAGACTGTCAAGGTGGAATAAGAATTGGTGGAGGTTTAACGAGTCCACAGGTCAGTCGGCCCTCGTTGAACATGGCCTAATTGGTCTGGCCCCGCGGCATACATCACCAAACCAGACGCCCAGACCACGGAAAGAGGAGGGGAGGGAGAGGGGAAGGGGAAGGAAGGGAAGGATAAAAGGGGAGAGGAAGAGAGAGGAGGGAGAAACGAGAGGAAGGAGAAAAGGGGAAAGGAGGAGACAGGAAGGCGAAAGAGAGGAAGGATAAATGGAGAAAGAAGGAGAGAGGAAGGATAAAAGGGGAAAGGAGAGAGGAAGAAGAAAGAGGAAAGGGAAAGGGAAGGAGACGAAGGGAAGGGGAGAGAGGGGAAGGGAGAGGAATAAGAAAGAGAGGAATAGGAGAGAGTGACAGGGGGAGGGGGAAGAAGGGAAGGAGCATGAGAGGAGAGGGGGGGAAGGGGGAGATGGGTAACAGGGAAAGGGGAAGAGGGGAAGGTGAAAGGGGATTGGGGAAAGAGGAGGATGAAGTGGTGGAAGCGATGGAGAGAGGGATAAATGAAAGATGGAAGAAAAGGAGGAAGGGAAACAGAAGAAGGATGATGGAAGAAGGAAAATTAAGAAAGGGAAGGAGAACAGTGGGAAGGAGGAGAAGGGTGTAAGTAGGAGGGTAAAGAGGGAGGTGTATACAGAAGGCGAGGAGAAGCAGGAGGAGGACGAAAAGGTAGGGAGGAAATGATGGAGAGAGAGAGAGAGAGAGAGAGAGAGAGAGAGTTACATAGAGTTACACAGATACACAGACCACACAGACCTTACGGTCCCTACGAGGTGGTCCGGCCTTAATCCTAATATAGTGCATAGGAGCAGCAGAAAAGGATAGCACAGCAGAAGGCTCTCTCCCCCACCCTCCAGACCCTCCGGCATTTGCCGTACAGGAAGCAAGAGAGGAAGTAATACCTTGCAGGAATGAAAAACCTGAAGGAATTTTATAGGATCGGCAGAAAGTAGAATAATATGGAAAAGGAAAATTTGGGCATACAGCCACATACTTACTCTATACATGCAATTTTTTTTCTTTTTATCAAAAGATGAATAGAATGTTTATCTATTATTTATATTCTATAATATTGTCTGTGTCTAACAGACACATGAATGCAGACGCGAATATGCAATAATTGCTCCATCCTAACTAAACGATACCAATTGCGTCGAGATACATGTCCAGTCTCTTTTTAAATATATTTATGATACCACTCTCAATCACATTCCCAGGGAGTTTATTCCATTCGCATACAACAGAGTAAGTGAAGAGAGAGAGAGAGAGAGAGAGAGAGAGAGAGAGAGAGAGACAGACAGACAGACAGACAGACAGAAAAAGAAGAAACAAATGAAATAAATGAAGACAGGGGACGGAAATAATAAGAAAAAAAGGGAGGGAGAGGAGGGAGGAAGAGAGGGATAGGGAAAGAGAGACAGAAGAAGGGAGAAAAAAGAAAAAAAAAGTAGGAAGAGAGGATGGAAGGAAGGAAGGGACGGAGGGAAGAGAGGGAAGGAAGGAAGGGACGGGTGGATGAAGGGAGGCTGAGTAGGAAGGGAGACTGACAGAGGATGATATGCAGATGAAAGGAGACGAATGGTACTCTCTCTCTCTCTCTCTCTCTTCACAGCAAAAGGAGGGAAGGGGAGAGAGACGAGAAGAGGGGAAGACGGAGAGGAGAGGAGGGAAGGAGGGGATGAAGGGAAGAGATGTAAGAGGGGAAAGAGGAAGGGAGGAATTAAAATCCATAACTGAACTAAATAAATCTGAAATACCATCCTGAGTATTAAAAAGAAAATGTATGAAGATAGCAAAACTATGAAACGACGTCGGCCTGAATGGGTTAAAGGGTCAATGGACGCCCAGTAGACACACACACACACACACACACACACACACGATTATACTTCACTTACTGAGACACAAAAATATACGTCAGACATACATCAACACACACACACACACACACACACACACACACACACACACACACGATTACATATCACTCTTACTAGAACATAAATATACGGTATCACACACACACACACACACACACACACACACACACACACACACACACGATTATACTTCACTCTTACTGAGACACAAAAATATACGTCAGACATACATCAACACACACACACACACACACACACACACACACACACACACACACGATTACATATCACTCTTACTAGAACATAAATATACGGTATATCACACACACACACACACACACACACACACACACACACACACACACACACACACATACATCTATACTTCACTCTCCTTGAAACATAAATATACATCATACATACACCAACACACACACACACACACACACACACACACACACACACACACACACACTTTTCCATTTTCTATAACATTTTTCTTTGGCTTCTGCTTTGACACAGTCCCCCCTTTTGACCCGGACGGAGCATAAGAAGAAACTCGAAGAAAAAAACGAAGACAAAAGAGAATGATGGAACGCTGAGATTAAAGCAGAGAGAGAGAGAGAGAGAGAGAGAGAGAATTAAAGCAATGTTCTTCAGTAATCTTTTAATCACTTCAGTACAAGGACGTGTTTATCATTGCATTCTTGCTAGTTACACACGATCTAGACTTAAGATCTGTGTGTGTGTGTGTGTGTGTGTGTGTGTGTGTGTGTGTGTGTGTGTGTGTGTGTGTGTGTGTGTGTGTGTGTGTGTGCTACTCAGATCCAGCCCTAATTAACCCATTCTCATCAAAATCTCTCTCCTAAATTAAATAGCGTGTCGGTAGCAAGGATGGAGGATAAAATAGGTCATTAGGAGGAAGTGGATAAATTAGCATAGTCTTTAATTATTACTCATCTTTATTATTACACATCTCTCTTGCTTTACTATCTTTCTTTGCTTTATTTATATTATTTATCTATTTCATTACTGGGTCTATTAAGGCTAAATTGTTTTCACGATTAGGGAGTCTTTTCCCGATGCCTCTCTCTCTCTCTCTCTCTCTCTCTCTCTCTCTCTCTCCCGTGGTCGGAGCTGGGAATGTCTAAAGTTTCTACAGCAGCCATTGTGAACGAGAGTGATGTTAGTATTATTTCCTGAGAGAGAGAGAGAGCGAGAGAGAGAGAGAGAGAGAGAGAAAGAGTTACATAAATACACAGGCCACGCAGTCTCCAAGGTTCTTTCCTGGCAGTTCGGCATTAATATCTTTAAAAATTTAAGAGAGAGAGAGAGAGAGAGAGAGAGAGAGAAAGAAGAGGGTGTCAAGAAGGGAGGGAAAAACAGTGAGAGGAAAATAACAGTGAGAGGTAGCGAGAGAATGCAGGAGAGAGAGAAGTGGGAGAAAGGAACGACGGAGGAAAAAGAAGGAAGATAAAAGAAGGAGAGAAAAATATTTGGACCGCGGAAGTGTGGAAGACAAGAAAGTGTGAGGCAGGGGAGAGAAGGAAGTGGGATGAGAATGAAACGAGAGAAACGTGAGAGAGGAGAGATGGAGGGAGAAAGGGAAGAGAAGGAGAGAAGACTGAGTGGGAAGGAAGAAAGGAGGAAGAGGATGTAAATGGGGAACAAACAGGAAATTGCTTACTGGAAAGTCCCCCAGTGGATAACAGGTTTCCTTTACGAGAGAGAGAGAGAGATTAATACTAACAATCTTACACACACCTTACTCCTTACCTACAATCTCAAATTATTCTTTGTCTTTACTACCAATAAACGATTTTACACAACTTAGGGATTTTTTTTTTTTCATAACAGATAAGTTACAAATATCCTTCATCAATCACTTCTCCTATACATGTCTTCCCTAAAGTTAATAAAATCGAGTGAGGAAAATTATCACGCCTTTCAATTCCTAATACCCACTGACACACGAGTTATCATTTCATCATCCCTATTCCCTCAATGTCCTCTCAAGCTCCTATCCTCTCAAGCTCCTATCCTCTCAACCACTATCCTCTCAGGCCCCTATCCTCTCAACCCCTATCCTCTCAAGCCCCTATCCTCTCAAGCCCCTATCCTCTCAAGCCCCTATCCTCTCAACCCCTATCCTCTCAAGCCCCTATCCTCTCAAGCCCCTATCCTCTCAAGCCCCTATCCTCTCAACCCCTATCCTCTCAAGCCCCTATCCTCTCAACCCCTATCCTCTCAACCCCTATCCTCTCATGTCCCTACCCTCTCATGCCCCTATCCTCTCAACCCCTATCCTCTCAACCCCTATCCTCTCAACCCCTATCCTCTCAATCCCCTATCCTCTCAAGCTCCTATCCTCTCAACCCCTATCCTCTCAACTCCTATCCTCTCAAGCTCCTATCCTCTCAACCCCTATCCTCTCAAGCTCCTATCCTCTCAACCTCTATCCTCTCAACCCCTATCCTCTCGATCCCCTATCCTCTCAACCCCTATCCTCTCAACCCCTATCCTCTCATGCCCCTATCCTCCAAGGCCTCTTCCCCTCCTTTCCCCCCCCTCTCACTTCCTTTTGTCTCTCACTTCTTCCTTCCCATTGTCCCTTCCATTCTCTCCCTTTTCTCCTCCCTTTCCCTTACATTTTTCCCCATCTTCCTTTTTCCCATATCCCCCCTCCTCTCTCTCTCTCTCTCTCTCTCTCTCCCTCCCTCCCTCCCTCCCTCCCTCCCTCTCTCTCTCTCTCTCTCTCTCTCTCTCTCTCTCTCTCTCTCTCACCCCTTTAATCCCACACCACTCACTGCCACACAACCTCTAATCTCACCTCATCACCCTCTCTCTCTCTCTCTCTCTCTCTCTCTCTCTCTCTCTCTCTCTCTCTCATCCCTTCGAACCCACACCATTCACTGCCACACAAACCTTAATCTCACCTCATCACTCCCTCTCTCTCTCTCTCTCTCTCTCTCTCTCTCTCTCTTACCCGTTCGAACCCACACCACTCACTACCACACAATCCCTAATTTCACCTCATCACCTTACCCTCTCACCCAAGCCTACTTAACTTCCTCTCTCACGCGTGCCTTTGATGTCTTTCCAACAATTCCAAGACAATTCCTTTCAATTAACCTTCCCAGTATCATCAATCTTCCACTCCCTGATCGTATTTCTCTCTCTCTCTCTCTCTCTCTCTCTCTCTCTCTCTCTCTCTCTCTCTCTCTCTCTCCTCGTTCACCTACTTTCTCTCCAATATCTCTTCCCTTATATTCCCCTTTCAATCTCCTTCCATACTTCCCATTTCCATACTCTTTCACACACTCTGTACCTCCCTCTCCTCTCTTTCCTCCTCTTCTTCTACCTCCCTCCTTTCTTCCCTTTTGTCTATCCTCTCGTTATCCCACTTTCTCTACTATATTTTATTTTTTACTTTAATCAGTTTATCTCTTTCCTTTAATCTTTCACTCTTCCTTTCTTTCCCTCTCCCCTCCCCCTCCCCTCTTCCTTCCTCCATCCCTTTCCGTTCCTTCCCATCTCCTCTTCGTTAATATTCCACAAGCTCTCCCATCACTCCCCTCCTCTCACTTGTCTTTCTTCACCCCTCCCCATCTTCCCTCCACACCATCTAGCCCCCTCCTTCCCCTCCCTACTCGTCTCCCTCTTCCACCTCTTTCCATATCTCTCTACCTCCTCCTTCTTAACCGTCCACAGTCTCTCACTTTCTCCTTCCTTTCCCTCCCTTCTCCTTTCCCTCCCCTCTCCTTCACTTCCCTCCTCTCTCCTTCAATTCCTTCTCTTCTTCATTTCCCTCTCCTCTCCTTCTCTTCCTTCCCCTCTCCTTCACTTCCCTCTCTTCTCCTTCCCTTCCCTTCCCTCCCCTCCCCTCTCCTTCCCTTCCCTTCCCTCCCCTCTCCAGCACTTCCCTCTCTTCTTCACTTCCCTCTCGTTTACTTCCCTCTCTTCTCATTCCCTTCCATCCCCTCTCCTTCCCTTTCATCCCCTCTCCTTCCCTTCCCTCTCCTCTCCTTCACTTCCCTCCCCTTTCCCTCCCTTCCCTCCCCTCTCGTTCACCTCCCGCTCTTCTCCTCCCTTTCCCTCCCCTCTCCTTTCCTTCCCCCACCGCCTCCTCTCACCGTTTTAGCACAAACCTTCCCAGACTCAAGTTTCAGTTCATTTTTTTATTTTTTAAGCTCAAAGTTTGGTCCGTTCTTTCTTGCCTACAACTGAGTCAATAATGTAGTTAGATTTCGAGGGGAGGGAGGGAGGAAACGGGGAGTAGGATACGAGGGAAGAAAAGGAACAGACGGGGAGGGAGGGAGGAAAAGGGGGGAGTAGGATACGAAGAAAAAAAGGAAGAGACGGGGAGGGAGGGAGGACACTGACAGCAAGACAGGAAAAGAAAAAGCAGACGGGGGGGAAAGAGGGAGGAAGGGGAAGTGGAAGAAAAACAAGGAGAGAGGGAGAGGGAGGGAGAGAGGGAGAGAACGGGGAGTAGGACACGGAGAGAGAAAAAAATTAAGAGACAGGAGGAGGGGGAGGAAAAAAGAACTGATGGAAAGAGGGAAAGAAAATGGACTAACGAAGTGCTTGTAATTATAGTGTACCAATTTTATGAAACGAGAGAGAGAGAGAAAGAGAGAGAGAGAGAGAGAAACAATTATCAAATACTTGCAACGAAAACCTTAATCTTACAATGCTGAAAAGGGCTCGAATACCGTCGAAATCAATTTAATCTCGTTACCAAACACACAGGACAATACACACACACACACACACACACACACACACACACACACACACGCACACACACACACACACACACACACACACACACACACACACACACACACACACACACACACACACACACACACACTTAAAAAAAAATACCTTGATTTTCATTTCTTGCTCGCAACGTCTATTGCCTCAAGACATTTCATCAAAGCCAGAAGTTGATAATGTATTCCTTTTCAGAGGCCAGAGAAGGAGAAGAAAAGACTAGAAGACAAGAAGAATCTGGAGAGAGGAAACACTGGAAGAAATGAGGACCGTGGAGGGAGGACTTGAATAAAAGAGGGCCGTGGAGAGTGAAGACCTGAAAAAAAAGAGGACCTTGGAGAGAGGAGAAGAGCGCAGGAAAGAGGACCTTGGAGAGCGAAGAAAGGCAAAGAGGACCCTGGAGAGAAAAGAAGACTAGAAGAGGACCGTGGAAAGAGAAGACAATTAGAAGAAAAGAGGGTGGAGAGAGGAGACCAGAAGAAAAAAGGACAGTGGAGAGAGAGAGAGAGAGAGAGGAAAAGAGGATCGTGGAGAGACTTGAAGACCATGACCCGTACTCCCATCGATTAAAGAAGCTCCCTAACACCTCCTCCTTAGCGATTTATTTTGCTTGTTACACCTTGCCGTCCTCTTCTGTTACTTAAATCATTCTTATATCACCATACTGCATAAATACTGTACAAGACGATATTACCAAGCCATACTGTACCTAAAAATAAATCAGTAAGGAAAAGGTGTTAGGTACGAGCCCAGGTGTATGTGTGGAGGATGCTCTAATTTTCTTTTCTGTCTTCCTCACGTGGCTGGAGATGGAATTGGTTTACTAGAAATTGGTTTAATAGAAACTGGTTTATTAGGAACTGGTTTACTAAGCTCTTAAAACTGAGGACAGACAAGCACCAATACGCCAAAAAAGTAAAAAAAAAAAATCATCGTTAAAAGTATAGAAAAAAAAGAGTACCTCCCCGTCCTGCTTTTTTTATTATTTTTTTTTTTTTTACATCACTTTTATTTTGCTTCTCCAGACATTTTTATTCAGCTCAGGAGCGACGTTTCAAAATGGAAGATTTAGAAGCAGTCTTAGTTAACTCATTCACTTATAATCTTAAACTTGATTTATTCGTCTGGAAGCAGTAAGAATAAACTGAAATATATTACGTCGGTAGAGTTAAGGGAATAATTACGTCAATACCGGAAAAAAAAATCAAACTGGCCTAGGATAGTTTGTATACTGTATTTTAATGTATGTGTTATGCAAGGATTTACGCAATGAAAATACACAGACAGGATATCACACTTGTAGCAGTATAAATAAATAAAAATGAAAATACAAGTTCAAACCTGCGGTGTGTCGAAAAAGAGAAAAAGATAAAATATTGACAGAAGTCGATATGTATGTCCAGAATATGAATTAATGAAATTCAGATACGTATAAGAAAACCAGGGAATATTTTCTGCAAATGGTGAAACAATTAAGAAATGTTAAAAGTTTGTATATATATGAAACTGTTAAGGGATGGCCTACTATAGTAGGACTCGCGCACGTTTGCGGCTGTGGTGTGGTCCGCACCTGTGTACAGTGTTGCCACGTTTCCTATACCGTTATCTATCTCTCTCTCTCTCTCTCTCTCTCTCTCCTGGCGGGAAATGTGAGCCACCCTGAGTACTTTTGATTCTTTTATAAGTTATTTATAATTGTGCTTTCATCTGTTAATTTGGTTTTGTTATATTTAGTAGTAGATGGAGTGTCAAAGTTACTGTCTGCTGAGAGGTTTGTTACGTTACTGATTCATACACCCCGACGTAGTGGGGTGTGGGTGTAGGTGTGGGTGGGAGTGTGGATGTGGGTTTGTTGGGGTGGTGGTCCAGGGGGGAGGGGAAGTGTGAAGGGGGATTTTAACCTGAGACACCCAGGAGGGATTAAGAAGGGAGGGAAGGGGAAGGGGGGGCTGGATTCACCTACCACATGGCGGGAAATGTGAGCCACCCTGAGTACTTTTCATTCTTTTATAAGTTATTTATAATTGTGCTTTCATTTGTTAATTTGGTTTTGTTATATTTAGTGATGCCGACAATGCATTCAATGCATGCCTCTCTCCTGCCTCTCTCTCTCTCTCTCTCTCTCTCTCTCTGTAGGGAAGCTATCTGTCAGTGCTGCCACTCACAAGAATTATATGAATTATTTCTTTTACTTTGGATATTGGCATATTTCTTCTTTTTTCAGGCTCATTCTATTATATCCATAACTGTAATATTATTAACCACCCTAAAACTACGCTAAAAAACATTAAAAGTGACTGCTATTTCTTTTAGCAACACTGTACAATATGTATGCCATGTTTCTGTGTTACTGTATAAATATTTTATGCATAATTAGATTACTGTTGATTCATCCATCAAAATACACAAGTGTAAGTTTTATTCATCTGAATTTATCGAATTTGTGATGCCTTGTACATAAATAGCTTCCGTTTCACATCGCAAGTTGAGGAAACGTGGCACCATTGTAAACAGGTGCGAGCCACACCACAGGCGCTTACGGGCGCAAGGCCGACTATAAGATACATTATATTTTTACTTGGTTATGAAATTCTGAAATGCCTAACATGAAAAAACAAAAACTAAATGTCTCCACAATCTGAAATTACAAAAAAATAACAATAAAAAATAAAAACAGGAACGTTGTGAATTTTGGAAGCACCATGTTTTTTGGAAATAGCCTATATGTCAAAGAAAATGGGGATTTCGATTTGGACATATAGTGTGTTACATAGCCTATGATTTCATCATCCTTTGTGTAATTTTAACGCACAGTTGCTGCATGTTTGATCACGAGCGTGTTCTGCCTCAGTCCCCCCCTTCTACCGTTATAGTAGAGTAAGTCGTTCTCTCTGTTATTCAGAGCGGGATTTTCAGCTTTTTGTCCCCATGGCTTCATTTGCGCGTCCTTCTTACAAGTTGTATCAAGCTCTCCTGGCCCCTATATAATGAGCTCAGTCTCTGCATCATTGCCACTTAGATCTGCTCCTCATTTTGTTCACATCTCTGTCCTCCCCTGTACAGATATTATTATTGTGAGTGCTCAAGAAATCTCCAAACATCTAGCAGCTGTGTGTAATTTGAGTATAAGTGTTATTGCATTTTTTCTTGTACTGTGTAGCATAGGGTTAATTCTTGGGCCTGGTGAGGTTTTTGATTAATGTTGGGTTTTATGTCAGTCATTTTTTATTATAGTTTGTATCTGTAATAATTTATCTGGCATTCACTGAGTATTATCTGGTATCTCATTTTATCAGGGCTGACTTAGATAAATTTACTCTTGCTAATTTCGTGTTAATAGAGGCTATTGCAGTTAACCATATATTTAACCTGTTTATTTGCCATTACATCATCCTTATGAGTCCTGAATGTTTTGTTGTTAGTTTAAGCATTAAACTTTAACTTGTAATTTTACCTAACTCCTTTGTTTTGAACCTGGAACTTTACGGGACAGTAGTGATTTTTAGTATTCTCACTTAAAGTGTACATTATCTTTCTCTGTTCCGTAACAAGTGATACTTCAACAACTCTGGGACACCGTTGCATTTTATTCCTGTCATCCTCAGACGATTTTATTCAGCTCAGACTTTTGGAACTGAAGGGGCTTAGATCTAACCTTAATCAACCTCTCCAGCACTAGAGATCCTTCCTAAGATGAATAAAATCGTCTGGCCAAAGATGAATAAACTCGTCTGGTAGCAGCATGAACAAAAAAAAAAGTGTCTTCGAGCTGAACGGGTTGTGCCTTTATTCATTCTTTACTCTCTCTCTCTCTCTCTCTCTCTCTCTCTCTCCACTTCTGACTTCCATTAACGGATATGGCTTTTCTCCGGTCATTTGTGTAGATACCTCACATTTATGTATTGTGTTTTGATAATAAAGGTATAATATCGTGGGGTGTGGTTCATGTATTTTTTTTTCCTTGCCTTTCTGTCTGTCTGCTGTCTGTGTGTCGATCTTATTTTCACGTCCTTTAATTTCCTATCTACTGGGTATCTAGCGAAGCACGTACCGTAGATAAATAGATATATAAAAAGCTGTTTATGTTTGCCTGTCTGTCGGTCTGTCGATCTGTCTCTTCTAGTGTTCGTAAAAAGCTTGATTTATTGTGAAGGAAGTAGCACCACCACAAAATGAATTATACATAAGCCTATATTTCAAGCAAAGCAAGCAATATTTCACTCAACGTACATATGCCAACACAGGATATGTTCCACGTCTCATTTCTTAAACAGCTACCGGTACGCATTTTTCACTTAACATCCCTGAATTAAACCCATTTATTATTCTTATTCACTGGCAAGAAGTAACAGTAGATGAAAACTTATCTACTACGCCCTACGATAGAAAAGGGTAGAAAATATTGACAACAGGATGGCATCACCGGGGACTGGGAGGCTGCTGACACAGAACGTACCATATATTCCAGACCAGTAATTAACGCATTATTATTTTCTATCTTGCAATTGCTCCAAGTTATTCGTGTTTGAAGGGCATTTTAATCTTGCCTTACTCTTCGTGTCTGCTATAGAATTAATATCAAATCTTACTAAATTTAAAAACTCCGATGTTTGTTTACATTGTCCGGCAATATTACAATCCAACATGGCTGGTCTACGGAAGCGGTGTTGCCATCGCGAGTGGATACTTTATTTTATTTAATCAACCAAGCGGCGTATATTTAGTTTATTCTTGCTTACTCCAGACAATTTTATTTAGCATGGGGATGATCTCTCATACTGAAGGGATTAATGGAGGCCATATCTAACTTACGTTAGGTATCGGTAATAATAATAATAATAATAATAATAATGACGGTCATCGAAGTGGTTAGTTTACAATTTTTTTTACAGATTCCTCCCTGTTTACATGATCCTATTTACAGTCTCGTCCGTATTTACATCCTCCCTCCCTCGTACTCCTATCCCCGTTCCTACCTTGTAAATAAAAGGAAAGAGGTCATCGGTGTGAAGCGATTAAGGCGTTTTCAGACTCTACACTCTTCCTTGTTTACATTCTCTTTTTAGTTTCCTCTCTATATTCTCTTCCTTGCAGTCTCCTCCCTATTTACACTCTTGTTTATAGTATCATTCTTTACACTCGTTCCTGTTTACAATCTACGGTAGCTCCCGCGTCCTCCCTCCAATCTCCTCCCTATTTACAGTCTTGTTTACAATGTCATTCCAGTTTACATTCTTTTATTTACTCCCTCGACCCTGTTACCAATCTGGCTCCCACTTCCTGCCTCCTCATCCTCTTGCAAAATCAGTTAATCGATCATCAAAGGCTCCCCACATCAACACGACCTCTGGGAAGACGCGAGGGTGAGAGGGGGAAGGGGGAAGAGCAGGAAGGAGGAAGTGAGACAGAAAGGATGGAAAACTAGAAGAGAAACATGAAGGAGAGGAGAAAGACGACAAGGAATAGGAAGAAGAGAGTAAAATGAAGAAAGACAGCATGACCTCAGGCAAAGGCAGACGGTGATAGGGGGAAGGATGGCTGAAGAGGGGGAAGGAGGAGGAAATAAGTGAGACAGAAAGAATGGGAGAAAGATGAGGGAGGAGAGGAGGGGAAACAAAGGAGGAGGAACAGAAAGAGAAGAGAGTAAAATGAAGACAGACAGCATGACCTCAGGCAAAGAGAGACGGTGAGAGGAGGAAAAAAGGCTGAAGAGGAGGAGGAAGGAGGAAGCAAGACATAAAGGAAGGAAAACTAGAGGAGAAAGATGGGAGAGGAGAGGAAGGGAAAGGGGATGAGGAACAGGGAGGAAGGGAAGAGAGTAAAAAAGAAGACGGCATGACCTCAGGCAAAGACACGGTGATAGGGGGAAGGAAGGCTGAAGAAAAGGAAGACAGAAGAGGCAAATGAGGCAGAAAGGAAGGAAAACTGGAAGAGAAAGATGAGGGAGGGCAGGAGGAAGGGAAACAGAGGAGGAATAGAGAAGAGAAAAGATAGGAAGACACCATCAAAGGCAAGGGCTGGCATTTTCGTCGGTCGAGGAAGTTCCCTAATGCCTTGTCCTAAGCGATTTATTTTTCTGTATTACACCCTACTGTCCTCTTCTGTGTTACATAAATCCTTGCAATGTGGCCACACTCCGCATAAATAACGTACAAAAACGTATTAACCACACATCCAGAAATAAATCGCCAATGAGAAGGCGTTAGGGAGCTTCCTTGACCAACGAGAATACGGATCAAGATCTCAAGATGTCTACAGGGTCCTTGTTTATATCGGCTTGTTTACAGCCTTCCCTGTTTACATTATCTTGTTTACAGTGTCTTCCCTGTTTACATCCTCCTTCCTCACCCTTCCTACCCCTGCTCTCGCAAAATCAGTCCATCAGTCACCAAAGGATCTCTTTAACACCACCCAAGGCAAGGTGAGAGGAGGAGGAGGAGAAGGAGGAGGAAGGGGAGGAGGAGGAGGAGGAGAAATAAGTGGGGAGAGTGAAGATAAGAAGGTGATGAAACAGTATGAGGAAGAAGAAAGGGTGAATTAGGCTAAGTAAATGGTGAAGCAGGGAACGAAGAGAGGAAGAAGAACAGGAGGAGGAACTGGGAAATTAGAGGAGGAGGTGCAAGAAGAAGGGGAAGTGGGAGTGATGAGAGGATGATGGTCAGGAGGAAGACAGGTGGAAGAATTATGCTGGGAAGGAAGAGGAGGAGGAGGAGGAGGAGGATTATCATTATCATCACAATAATAATAGTAATAATAATAATAATAATAGTAATAATAATAATAATAATAATAATAATAATAATAACAATAATAATAATAATAATAATAATAGGTATTTTTGTCAAACCCACGATCGAAAGTTAAGATATGGTAACAGGAAAATATGGGAGAACGGAAAAAACACAGAGGAAATGGGGAGGAAAGAAGGAAGGATGGAGGAGGGACGGGGGTGGGCGGGAGGAAATATATGGAGGGACGGCAAGGAAATGAACCGAATGAGGGAAGGGGGGGACGGAGGAGGGAGAGGAAATAAGATGGTTGATAAAGAGGGAGGGAATGGCAAAGGAGATATATAAATTCAAACAGACTGGCATGGGAAGAAGGAAGTAGAAAATAAGGAAGAAAGTGGTAAAGAATTAAAGGATGAAAAAAAAAAAATAGAAAGCAAGAGAAAATAAGTGTTATGAGGAAGGAAATGGCAAATGGAGAGAAAAACGTAGAAAAACTCATAAGGGGAGCAGATACAATGGTAAAACAGAAAGGCTGGGTACGGGGAGAGAGAGAGAGAGAGAGAGAGAGAGGAGGAGGGGGGGGTTGGAATAAAGGATGGAGGGAGAAAGTGACAAATATATACAACACAGAAGCTACAAAAACTTATTACCCCTGACAATGAAGAGGCTAAGTTGTATCTTACCCCTTTAACACAAAAGTCTATCTATCTATCTATATACCTAGGCTGCTTCCCCCAAGGAAAGGGAGGTAGCCGAGACAGGACGACTCACTCTCCATTTACTCATCCATTCAAACACATTCATTCGCATCTTAGCCCCAAAGGGGAGAACGGACAGATCCTCACCGCACCACACCGCACAAGGGTCAACTGGGCAATGCAATCAGTGACATCCGCAGCAGGGCCCGACAGCAGAACTGGTTTACCCCTGCCACATCATAACAGACCCATCCCCTTACCCGCACCTGACCTGACTAGCTGATCAGACCAAATGCGGGAGAATATCCCCTCAGGGCTGCGTCATCACTTATTCATTCACAATTTCTCTCCATTTATTTCTGTCACGCACAGCCACTCTTCCTTGCTCAACAGACATCCCTCTCGCATCCAGCGCTCTCTTCACACTGTCCATCCATCCTATTCGTGGTCTTCCTCTCAGCCTTACACCTCTCACATCAGATCTAGTTATCTTTTTCACCAATCGCTCATTATCCATTCTCTCCACATGCCCAAACCATTGCAACACCCTCTGCTCAACTCTACCAGCCATCTCCCGAACAACTCCAGTTCTCCTTCGCACTTCATCATTTCGCACCCGATCCATACGCGTCACTCCACACATACTCCTCAGACATCTCATCTCCATTACATTCAAACTTTTCCTCTCTGCTACACCCATATTCCATGTTTCAGACCCATATAATGCAGTCGGTACCACAACACCCTCATACAGCCTTCTCTTTACATCCATTCTAAGCGAACGACATTTAAACACTTTTTTCATTCCTCCCAGCACCTTTCCTACTTCATTTATTCTAAACTTCACTTCTGCATCTATTCTTCCATCCACAGCAACATGTGACCCTAGATATTTAAAACAATCTACCTCCTCAAGCAACTCACCATTCAAAACTATATTCATCCCCCTACCATCTACCAACCTCGTACACTTCATCACTTTACTCTTATTCTCATTTACTTTCAATTTCCTCCTTTCACACACCCTTCCAAACTCCTCTACCAACTCTCTCAATCTCTCCTCTGAATCAGTCACCAGTGCAGTATCATCTGCAAAAAAAAAAAAAAAAATCCAGGTGTGTGAATAAAGTAAAAAAAAAAATGTAATATGTTTCAAGTGGACGATAATAAAGGCGAAAAAAAATCATTTGGATACAGCAAGGGTTACACAAAAAATAAATAAATAAAAAGGAATTATCAGATGGAAAAACGCTAAAATAAAAAACAATAATACGGTATTCGGTTTATGAAGCCATATTTGCCAAAGCGTCCAAATGACTCATTACCGCTATTGTTATAGTACATTAGACTGGAAAGCAATTAAGTTTCTGCCAACCCTAGATGTACTGAGTGTATTACAACACACAGATGGGCCTTTTACAGGCAATACACGTAACGGTATATATATATATATATATATATATATATATATATATATATATATATATATATATATATATATATATATATATATATATATATGTTTGGCCATGTGGAGAGGATGGAGGGTGAAAGACTGACGAAGAGAGTGGATGTGAGTGAGGTGGATGGGGGAAGAGGGCGGGGGAGGCCGGGATGGGGTGGAGATGTATATGAGCGAGGGGGGTGTGAGTTGGGAGCGGGGCAGTGAAATGGCGGGGGACATAGCGACGTGAAGGTGATTTGTTTGTAGCCACCCCGAACGGGATTGAGGGGTCTGGCAATAGATAGATAGATAGATGTATGTATAAACTCAAGTCAGTAACTTCCTAAATCCTGACACGTAACATTTTATATATATATATATATATATATATATATATATATATATATATATATATATATATATATATATATACCGGTACTCAATTAAGTAACTTCCTAAATACTGACACTTTCATATATTTATGTTTGCTGCTGAGACAATGGTATTCAGTTTATTTATTTTTCCTGCTATGAGACGACGCTATGCAGATTTAAGAGTCCCATGGTAAGGAAGAGATTGATGAGGGCTCTC